>NW_004524591.1:22778085-22812234 GCF_000260255.1 Octodon degus | reverse complement strand
CATTGTTACTCTCCTAAAATCTTGTTTTGAGATTTTGTACCATTGTTTTTATATTTTTTTTCTTTAAAATAAAATAAATGATAAAAAAAAAAGAATTCAGGTTCATAAATGAGACCTTGACCATTGAAGGGTGTAGGATACAGAGTTACCTATCTTTGAGCTTGCTGAAGTCTTTTGAAGTCACACACTAGTTGGGACACAATTGTAATGGGACACAGGTGAAGAACATGGCCAAGTGAAATAAGGCAGGGGAAAATTATTGGAACTAAGGGTTCAGATACAAACTAAGAGCTGAGATAGTTTGGTACTAGCTATAATTATAGACTCCTTAATTTATCTCACCTATGTTTAGGATAGAAAGAATTGGACCTAAAATTTTGCTCAGGACCTTCAGTTGAATAGAAGCAAGGATTTCCATTACCATAGTTATCAAGGTTATTTTGTAGAACATTGGCAATACATAAAGTGACAAAATCTCTGGGAACATCTGCAAAGACAGTAGAGCTGGCAGAGAGGTATCCAGGGATGGCATTCCTATCTGTGTCTGTAATTGTTCTCTAAGAACTCTTTAAGTATGACTTTTACACAGATGACATAACGAAGGAGTGCTTGGCTGGCCATGCCTGAGAGAGTCATCAGAAACCAGTGCAAATGCCAAGGATGTACTGTCAATAGGATGGGAATGAAGGACTCTGGTCCCAGTCCAACAAGTCAGCAGCTGGAGATGTTCTCACCTCAAAGCGTTTCTATGCAGAATATAGAGTGTTTTAATCACCATTCTAGGAATCAGAGATGCTCCCTTGGAATGTTAAAACAAGACTGGTTCAATGCTGTCCTTTCTAGCACCAGATCTTGCTGCTTTAATCCAGGACTTGCCAAGTACCCTCCTCCCTGGAGGATGGAAAATGCTGCTTACAGCAAGCCAGCTTGCTTGGGGACATGGACTGATGTGGAAATTACCTAGCATCTCCAAGAACTGAGAGCATCACAATCCTTGCAGGCTAGTGACCTTATCAGAGTAAAGCTGTTTGAGAGGTGTCAAGGTAGAGGTCTCAGAGATCAGTTTTTGAGAAGTTCATGAGTTTCTAAGGACAACCTCTGTGAGGGGCAAGGAGCACAGCTGAGCAAAGGGAGAAGTTGAGCAGCAGTACAGTACCACAGACCTCAGCTTCTCCTATGGGGGAGCTGGGATGACCCTTCACAGTTGATGATAAGAGACCCAGGCCTTTATGCCACCCCTCCACACCCCTACCAGTCACTGGATATGGGGAGGTGGCTTTGGGTGAGAGACTTTTCTGAGGCTGAGGACAGCGCTGTGACTCAATTGAGAGCAGTTGGCTACTATCATTCCCAGCAGGTTGCAGGATGAGTTCCTCATTTCTACAGAGGTGGGAAGTTGGCAGAGCCCCTGTACCCCTCCTGGGGCTCTGCACTTCAGCATCATGGGAAACAGCCACACCCTTCTGCAGCAGGCCCTGGGTAAAGAACAAAAAAAATGGATGCATGAGAAATATCTTGCCCAGAATGGCATCAGCAATATTCTTATGGCAATTGTCATCTCGGCCAGAGGATGAGTCCCAGAGGCCTGAAGGGGAATGCTGCCTGTCTTTAGCTAAGCTAGAGGGTTGACAAATGTATTTCATGCTGCTGTTTATTTGGATTCAGCCACAGTCCTCTGCAGCATTTAATTGTCATGGATATCATGTAGCAAGAGGCAGCTGAAAGACTGAAATGAGCTCCCAATTTGTCTTTGGAAATTTTTCTCCATTATGAGACTAGAAAGATTAAAGGGATAATAATACCTTGCACCCATATCATGCTTGCCTCCTAGCAAAGAGCTTTCATATGCACATTATCTTATTTGAGCCTCACTGTAGTCCTGTGGGGTAGTTAGAATAGAAATTATTCATCTTATGGATTAAAAATTATATTTTGGAAACTTACGTATTCATCCTACACACTTCTTGATTTTTTTATTAACCAAGATACTTTCTATTGTCTCAAAATGCAAGAAGGCTAAATAAAGCATGAAGGCAAGACAGTAAAAGAATTTTCCTTTCCAAATGCATACCTGGCTTAGAGCGCCTTTCCCCTATTTTGGATGTTACAGCACAGGAGTTAGGACCCAAACGTTACACTACCACCAAACAAAAATTTATGGAAATTGTCAAGTTCGGGGATTGCATTACTCACTCACTGTACCCCAACAACTGCAACTCACTGTGTGGGGCATGCTGTGGGTAGTAGGAAGGTAAATAAAAATCACAGTTCATGTACAACTAACCATCCAGTCAGGGCTATAAAATAGGCACAGGATTAGAACTATTAGGGAAAGTAAGGCTAACCTAACTTGACAGGAGTTTAAACAAGTCACAGACGTAGCTTTAATGGAAGAGACAGTGTGACAACTGATCCCTGAGGATGAACAGCATTCTCTGAAGCAGGGGATGACACGGCAAGATGACCTCATGGCTTAGTGTTCATCCTGAGCTCACAGCATGCCAGACCCTGGGCTTCAGTGAAGGCCATAGCATTCATTGTGGCTGATACAAGCAGATCGATATGTATCCTATTGTCTGTTCATTACCACCAGTCAGCTGACCAAACGCCCAAGCCTGCTGGGCTCTTCCACTGGCCTGTTTTCTAACCATGTTTTGTGCTTTCAGTGCTTTTATTGAATTTGATATAACTGGATTAAAAAAATGTTTGGCTGCAGCTTTCCTTGAAGAGATTGCTCCAGCTGGGATCTCGTGGGATCTCTGAGAATATTCAGAAGACGTCGCAAGCAGCAGATGCTCCCTATCTGCACTGAGTCAGACATCCAAATTGCACACAGGTGATGTATAAGACAGGCCTGAGGGAAGCAGCAGGCCTTTGAATGATGTGGTTCTTCTTCAGAGTTGCCTATTTGTCTTGCTTTGTTGTTATTGTTGTTTCACCTTTATTCTTCTCCTGGAGGGAACATTCTTAATAGGATTAATAAATGAAAAATGTAAATAATGTAATACTGAAATATAGATTTTCCAAGGATGCCATTCATTGCTGACTTCAGAGTGGCGAAGTCATGTGACACCATCTGTTAAATGGCCACTTCCTGTGCTTTCAGGGGAGAAGATTTCTCAGATGAGAACAGGAGTTTTTCAGGCATGTGCAGCTCCCCTGGGTCGACCGTCCCATGGGCTACAGATCAAGGAGGAGGCGCTGGCCCCAGGAGCAGAAATGAACTCTCGGCATAAGACTGATGATGTCACACCAGACGCTTTAGCTTGGCTGGACCATGCAATTTTCTCTTCAGCCTAGAGCTGGCTTTTGAAGCTCTACTTCCTCTACTTACAAAGAATGCACTGCTGAGATTTTTAAATGAAATATTTTCCATTAAGACAGAAAAAGCAAAGGATATGGTTCATAAGTTTGAATCAGTTGGATTTGAAAACTTGGAGGATTTTGAATTTGCAAATGTAGGAGTCATGAAGGAGAGAGGAAAAGGATGATAATTTAGGACAAGTGTAGAAAGACCTTAGGCAGCAATTTTAGGCAAATGAGATATGTTTGTAGGCCCAATAATTTAGAGGAATTATTTGCAAGATTAAATGAACCTGTGTGGGCTGGTAAGCTAGCTCAGCGGTCTAAGTGCCTACCCAGCAAGCACAAAGACCTGGGTTTGATCCTGGTACTGCATGCCATGCCTGCCCTGGAACTCCAGGAGTGCTGTGCTGGCCACCAAAACTAGGCATGTCAGGGCACACCTGGAATCCCAGCACTGGGCAGGCTGAGCCAGGAGTCCAAGTTGCATAGCAAGACCCTGTACCAAATAAATAAATAAAAATTTTAAAAATAAATAAATAAATAAACCCAAGGTGCATTTGGGGAATTGGATTTCTTTGTTAGGGAATGCATGGTCCAGCAGAGCTATACCAGGCAGCAGTGTAGATTCCAACACTTAAGCTATGCCCACCAATTCTGTGGCCATGGACAAGTTATTTGATGTCATTGCCCCTCTCTTTCCTTATTGATCAAATGAGAAAATAGGTTACCTGGATTCTAGAGTTGCTTAATATTTTACAAATCACTCCATTTCAGAATCAAAAGCTCTATGAATTACTTCCTTGATGGATTCACTCAAAGCCATACTTTATTTCTCCTGAAGAAAAGAAACTGCACTCTGGTGGTCTTGCCTTCATCAAGGACCATCTTTCATCTAAAAGGGGGAACATGGAGAATGAAGAAGAACATCTGGAAAGCCAAAGGACACCATCAGAAGCCTCGATATAGCCCAGGGAGAGAACTAAGACATGGATCTATGGTCATTGCTAGAGAGATAAGAAATCTTAAGAGACTTACAGAAAATGCCAACCAATCAAGATTTCTCCATGATCCTTCTGCCACCTCTCTTGCAGCTCCATGCCAAGCCTTACCAGCAATTTCCATTTCAAACATGTCTCTATAGGACAAAGAGAAATTTTGGATAGCTGACAAAACCAAGAAGTCTAAATGAAGAGCTGAGACTATAGCCCACTTTTGCAGAGTGCTGGGCAGAGATCTAGAGGTGCTTCATCTGGATGGAGGTGGGAAAGTTGGAAAGAGGTGTGAATTTAATAGTAGGGACCCAGCTCCCCACATAGTTCTTGGGGGTCTGTTTTTCAGGAAGTTCTGAGATCATAAACACAGGTCCACCACCACAGCCAGAGGGGAAAGTGTGGGTAGGGCTCTTTTTCTTTTTTTCTTTCATTCAAATATGCACCAGACTTTTGTGTGATCCAAATCTATGGATCACAGTTCTACCTGAGCTCTATGACCACCATCCATTGGCTGTACCATGGTTTCTCCTCTTAAAAGAATTTCCACAGCTAGTGGTTACTGCTAGTGTGGAGGAGCCCACATTGTGTGGAGGGCACGATGTTCTCTATGCTACCTGAAGATTTCTGTGCCAGAGTGTGATGAATAAACTGTCGGAAGGGAATCATGGGAGCCAGAAATAGTCAGGAGGTTATTCCAGTCTGCCAGCAAGGGGCAGAGTGACAAGCAACATGCTCACATTCTGAAAGGAAGCCAACAGGACTTACTAATGAATTAGACCTGGGGTGTGAGAGAAAGAGAGGAGTGGAGTGCCATTCAGAAGCGGGACTTGAACAACTGGCCAAGTGCTGGAGTCATTCACCTGGGACAGAAAAAATATGAAAGAACAAGTTGGAGGGGGGTGGAACCAGTGGTTGCAGATGTGAGGCCTACTACAGTTAAACATCCATGAGGGGATAATAAGTAAATGGGTGAAAAGGTCAATTATTTCTTCTTTTTTTGCAGGGGGGACCAGAATTGTCCAGAGAGGTTTATAGTTGTTCTAGATTTACATGTATAGATGATCACTTTGGGGAATAAAAGAGCAATTTTTGGTTTTGTGCTTTCTAGGCACACACAGTTATGCTTAGAAGTTAATGTAAATGTCTTTGTCTAGCAATAGCTGTGAACCAGAGCACCCCAGTGTGTACCACAGCTCTGGTCAAGAACAAATGGTTGAGACAAGCCCAATTCTGTGGATCACAGTTCCACCTGAGCTCTATTACCACCCTTTACTGGATGTACCGTGGCTTCCCTTAAAAGAATTTCCACTGCTAGTGGTTACTGCTAGTGTGGAGGAACTCAGTGTACTTTCTGTGGCCCCTCACCCCAGGCCATATGCTCTCCTGCCTTTGGGCACTTCCAGCTTGGGGAGCCCCTCAACCCAGGCTGCAGCTTCCCCAAAATGTAGCCTTATAGCTCATTTGGCTGAAAGGGGATGCCCACAGAGGACAGCCAGGTGCTCCCTGGACACCATACTAATCTGCTCATGGTCATTCTCAGGCCTTGCTCTTGACTGCTGTCTGTGGTCTCTAGAGTTCTCCCAAATGTTTAATTTCTTGCCTCCAATGCATAACCTCATTGGAAGTGCCCTTCATGGGATCATTTTCAATTTCATCATGAGAAGGCAGTGATCACAAGAACAATGAACACAAGAACAAATATGCCCAGAGGTGATCAATTCATTGATAATGAACTACAAAAATTCACAGTTTTCTCTAGTGGACTATTGAACTGGTTATGACCAACAGACAAAGACAGTGACCCTTAGGAGTGACTTTTAGTCTTTTTTTTTAGCTCTACTTATAAGGCAAAAACATTTTTTTAACAATAAGCTTGTCTTCTGGATGGTTAGCAACCTAAGTTTGCAGACCAAAATTAGAGAAAAAGGAGGGCTACAAGGAAAGCCAACATTTTGGCCCTAGTCTTCTAAGGTCAATTAAGACTCAGGACATATGAGAACTTGTACTGTAACGTCATGTACCTCAGTAGTGTCCCAAATTTTCTGATCAAGAAGATTATGGGGCTAAAGAGGAAAGTGATCGATGACGTAGAGTGTGCCTAAGGAGAGTCACATGGGGAGAAGACACTCTCTCAGGCTTTCACAGAGAGCACATTGGCCAAGCAATGGCTGTGACTCATGCACATGGCTACGCAGACAAAGGTTCTACAATCTGAGGTACAGGATCTCAGGATAAATCCTGAGGGCATTTCACTGACCCCAGACCAAAAAGCTACAACTCTTGTTGCATAGGTCCTGCTTTACCTTGGTCTTAACCATCCAGTAGAAAAGTATGAAGATGAAATATATGAAATAAAGCCATGATGTTAGGTTGAGCTGTGGGGGACTCAGGTCAATAATTACTGACATTGCCAGTTAAACAGAAGACCCATGCTATTATGGGCTGCTGGACTCTTTTAGAATATTTTGCTGAGTTTACACACCTATAATATTCAATAACGGAACTTAGAAAAAATGGGGTATACCTATGAATGTCCATTTTGTATCTGTGTATTCAAAGTGGTTGGGATAGATATATAGTTGCATTCTCTTAATGAATAGAATGATTTGTTCTAATGGTGTTTGTAAATAGGATCACAAGTCCGCATCTTGTACAGCAATTAACCACTAAGAAGAATATATGCAGTGTATTATTTGTTGAAACTGTACTTTCGATTTGATTTGAAACTGTCTCATTGCTATCTGTTTATCAATAAAACTTTGAAAAACAAAACAAAACAAAACAAAACAAAAACATTTTTTAGTGTAAGTGCATATCCTAACTGTCCAACCATATCTGCAGCCCCTCCATTATTCTTCAGTGAACAGGTGGCGATTTATATTTATCCAATTGCTCAGAGAGGCTTGAAGTCTTACATGTTCTGCTGAGTTCACACGGTAGCATCCTTCTTTCGTAAAGACCTAAATCCATGTTTCCTAATGACATCTTCAGCTATGCAGATCCTAAGCCCACTGCTCAGTGGAAGCTGACAGCTCATTAGTGCACAGCAATGGGCTAGGCTGAATATGAAAGGCTGTGCAAGGTTGAGTTGAAAGAAACAAAGCCTTGGAATTAGAAGCATCTATTTCATCATCTGTAAAACACCAGTCAAGGTATCTGTGTGGTGAGCTGGGGAGATAGTTCAACAGTCTAAGCACCTGCCTGGCAAGCACAAGGACCCGGGCTCGATCCCTAGTACCACATGCTGCACTGGCCCCGCT
Source organism: Octodon degus (assembly GCF_000260255.1). Lineage (NCBI taxonomy): Eukaryota > Metazoa > Chordata > Mammalia > Rodentia > Octodontidae > Octodon > Octodon degus. The sequence goes on along the minus strand of NW_004524591.1, from coordinate 22,804,676 downwards.
CAGGGCATCCTGGCTGCCAAAACTGGGCATAGTGGTATATGCCTGTAATCCCAGCACTGGGGAGGCTAAAATAGGAGAATCACTATGAATCTGAGCTGAGGAGTAAGACCCTGTACTAAATACATAAATAGATAAAAAAAAGTTTTAAAAAAGCAGTGTGGCACTGTATTGATGTCTTCTTGGTACTCAAATATGAAAGCCATTACTATAGCAGGAGAAAACACTCAGTAAATCAATGAACAATCATCTTAGTCACTTTTTGTCAATGAAACAAAATACCCAATACTTAAAATTTACAGGAGGAGAAAGTTATTTTGGCTCATAGTTACAGTGTCTGGGCAGCTGGCTCCAAGACAGAAGTGGCATGGCATGGGGTCTGGGCAGTGGATGGCTGCACATCATGCTTGTCAGGAAGCAGAGAGAGAAGGACAGAAGCGGGAGGGAGATACGGTACCTTCTGCCTTTCCAGGTCGTGCCTCCAGGGCCCTAACCCCAGCCAGGCCCCGTCTCCTAATAGTAAGTCAGCAATACCACACCCGTAAACCAAGAACCTTCTAAAAACCTCACTTCTAAACACATGAGCTTTTGAGGGAAACATTCTAAATCTAAATCATAATAATCATCAAAAAGGAGCCTCATCTACTGGAACTCTTAAGAAGGAATTGAAACCTGGTACATCCATGGAAAAGTAGACATCAACCTTTTCCCAAACCCAGTGAGTGTTTCAAGTGCTGTGTCAGAGTCCCATTTTTGTACCATTTACTTTAGATTCAGCTGCAAATAAGCTGAGTGAAACAAGCTGGTAGTTGATGTACTGAATGACCACAGCTTCAAGATTCTCCTTCATGGGTGCTGGCTCTGCCTAAAGAGACTTTCTCTCCCTAGCTCTGTGTCTGGACCCTTTGTTTCTGTTTTAGGCCATTCTTGGGAGTCTGAATTTGCTCCATACAAAACCTCAGGCTAAAATCCTACTTTGTTCAAGTTTTCATTGTCGAGATCAATTGATGGCTGATAACTTTTACATCTGCCCAATTTTAAAGATTTTTTGTATTAATATGCTGAGCTGTAAAGGGCTCAAGTCAACAACTTTGGACATTGCCAGTCCTATGGATAACCCACCACTATTATGGACTACTGGACTATATTGGATTATTTTGCTGAATTCACACACCTACAATATTTAAATGGCAATGGAATACCCATATCTGACAAAACTAAAGAAAAAAGGGGGATACAAATGAAGGACCATTTTGTATCTGCATATACAAAATAGGATGGATATACAGCTATTTTCTCTTAATTCAATGAGAAGAAAGATTTGTACTGATAGTGTTTGAACAGAATATCATGTCTGCATCTTGTACTATGAATAACCACTACAAACACAACAATATGCAATGTATTAATTATTGAAACTGTCCTACTAATCGGTTTTGAAACTGTCTCATTGCTATTTGTTTCTCAATAAAATAAAAAAAGATTTTTCTTCTCATATGGAGCATCCTTTATGAATCATATTCCACAAGTTACATTTCCCCCTGTTTTTATAATGTCTATTAAGGTCACTATTAGTTAAGAATTAAGAGTTGTTAGAAGTCCTGACACGAGCATTTGTAAACTAAGTAGCCATACTATATTGGTCCACATATGTATTGTGATTTGTTATGGGCAAAGAACAAGGTTCACAAGAACATGTAAGAACATGTAAGAAATGGCTCCTGAAGACACAGTTAGTACATCAATACAAGTGTGTCTGACACAGGATAGTGTCATAGAGGAATTGCTGACATTCTAATGAAACTGTCCTCAAACAGAAGGACACACACCCTCACCCCCTAACTTGGTGTATGTATTATGATTTATACCTACAATGTCCCCTAAAACCTCATGTACTCATGTGTCAGGCTTTAGGGAATTGACCAGACCATGGGTACTCTTCACAGGATTAGCCCACTGGTGTGTTCATACCTGGGTGTGATTTGGGGAGGTGAGGCCTGGTGGGAGGAGGTGGCCACTGTGGGCGGGCCTGGGAGGGTCTAGGGATGCATCCTTCCTCCTCCCTTGATTCCTTTCTGCTTCCTGCCTACCATTCCATGAATTGTTTCTGCTCTGCTGTTCTGCCCTGCCTTGGAACCAGCTGGTTATGAACTGGAAACTCTACAAACTGTGAGTCAAAATAAACTTTCCTTTAACTTGTGAGTGTTGGGTATTTTGTCCTAGTAATGAGAAAGTAACTAAGGGAGTATGTGAAAAACACACTGTCTACCAGGCAGCAGATGACAGCTGCTGATATTTTACCTCTGCTGGACTCATGTTGCAGGATTTTAATATCCCAGGTAGGACATCAAGGTCACCTTATGTGGGGCTTGGACAGTGTTCATAGCTCAGGGCTACTCAGTGCCACTATCCAAATGGATAACTCGCAGGAGGCTAGGACAATGGGGACCTCAGGCAGGAGATTAGGGCCTGGCAAATCAGCTGTGCAAGCAGGCATGACCTATCAACCATGGCTGGGACACACTGGCAGAATGGCTTTGATCTCCATTCCTGATTCCAATCAGCAAACGCTATCTCCAGTTCTTCTGGCCCAAGATCAAGCAGGCTTTTGATAGGGAGGCCTAGATCTGACATCAGAATTGAGATGTAAGAGACAGTTGCTACTAGACTCGTGGTCACTGTGAGCTTCTGCTCTGGCCTGCCCTGCCCTGCCCTGTGCAGGGCATGCTTCTTTTCCTAGTTTACCTGGCCCATACCCACTCTGCAGAGCACTTCTTTTCCACATATTTTTCCTACTTTTCTTACCTTGAACAACTTTAATAAATGTAAAACCTCTATGTGTTTTGCTTGTCTTGTCCAATTCTTCGAACAATATAATGAGTCTATAAGGGACCCCCAGGCACCCCAGTACTCCATTAACAGTCTCACAACTACAATTTTTTGAGCAAAGGTTAAGAATTAGACCCCTGCTCTCATTTTCTTCAGACTCAACTTGTGCTATAGCATAAGAAGACAAAGCTTTGGAGAAGGAGCCTGACCTCAGAGCACCTACCTGCAGTGTGCCAGCCCAGTGGGGGACTTAACTGCTTTGAATTTAAGTTTCCTCATAACTGAATTCTCCATGAAGGTTGCTCATAAAATATGAGATAATTCATGCACAGTTCTTTATTGTATGATAGGTGATGGGTCACTGATGGCTATTGTGATGACAATGGTCCTGCTAGACATCCCAGGGCATAGATAGCAGTATTCCTGCCACCTCCCATTGGCTATATCATCTAAAGTCATACCACCCTGAAAGCACCTGATCGCATCTGATCTTGGAAGCTAAGCAGGGTCATGCTCCCTTGAATGGGAGTCACAGTCTGCATCAACATGCAGTGCAGAGAAACGTTAGAAATCCTCTGTCCCAAGTTAATTCAAGTACAGCCATATATAGGTGAGTGAGGAATTTAGAAAGTCAATGACATCCATTTTTCCATATACTTTCATTTCTAGAAAATAAAGAATATGGGAAACAGATGCTTGGTGGCTGGCAGGTGATGTCAGAGAGGCTCCCTTACCTGTCCTGCTTCAGGCCTGCATCTGTGAGGCCGGGCTTCATTCTCGTGTGCGGCAGCAACTTGTGACAGTGAGATGACACCCAGCTCTCAACCCCAGCTTCCTCTGCACACAAGCTACAGCCAGAGTGGTAGACCCTCAGGACTCTTACCATCCACTCCTGAGAAAGAATGAAGACAATGAGACCTACCTCCTCTGAGCTTGTCTTTGCTCTTTGGGAACCTATGCTGAATTATTGGGGAAAGGATGAGGTCAGGGTCACAGTCATGGAACCCTTGGTGTTTGATGATAAATCCTTGCATCAGAAACCCTTGGGCATTTGCATTTCCTTACTATTACCTGGACTCTCATTACCACCTGATGTGTTTGTCTTCTCCTTTAGTAGAACATCAGCTTAATGAGATCCAAGGCCTCATTCCTGCGCCTACCACTAGGACCTAGAAGGTAGCCAAGCGCATAGCATGTATCTCTTCACCATTTGCCTATTGAGTGTGTGCACACGGGAGCAGATGTGTGGCTGGTGTCAGCACACATGGGCTGGAGCCACAGGAGGCCACCACATCTAGCAGAACCACAACTAACATGCGGAAGCAAACAACAGCCCACGGTGGCCATGGGGGGCCAGCGGCACCACCCTTTTCATGTTGCCTTTATGTGACTTCAACACAGGTTAGTCCCATGCAAACCAGATAAGATAGTCCTGCAACCCTATGTCACCCGGATGTATTGTTAGTTGTATTTCCCTCTTTTGTCTTATTAAGGTAGTTGGAGTCCCAGGAGGAGGGCTGGGCTGTGGTACAGAGAAAACAGGGGCTGATAATATAGATTGATTTCAGGAGAAGAAATGGGGCTGTTCAACCTATGAAAAGATTGTGGAAGACCAGAAAGGCAAAAGGCCCAGGACAGGACCAACTGGACACTGTCCAAACTTAGCCCTTTTAAGTTCTATTTGTGCCTTAACTGACATGGATTCCATCCTATTGTGCCCTTATCAAATATAAGGAAGGAATAAAGACAGCAAGGTCATTGTGGGTTCTGCATACACCATGTGGCTTCTGCTGGGCGCCCCTGCAGTGTCCCCGGAGCTGCAGCAGTAGTCTCTAGATATAAGAGACTGGAGATGGCCTTAGGAAACCGGAACAGACACAGAGTTCTCTACCCAGCAGGCCTTCAGCCTGGCTTTCTCAAATGCCATCTATTTTTTGCTTCATTGATTTTAGCTGTGGCTAGGACTGCTTGCCCGTTCATTACAGAGTCCTTCATTTCCCTTCCTCTCATCTATATTTTTAAAATCTGGTCTGTCCTTGGCAGTGGAAGTGAATCACTCTGTCTCCACGGCTCAGTAGCTGGGGTCTTGGAATTTTCCTTTCTGGATGTGGGTAAAGGCTAGAGTATCCCGCTGGTTTGTCCAGAACAGAATTGCTTGCAAATCAGCCTTTTTAATCAATATTCAGTCAATACACAGAAAAATGGTATTACATGTAGAAAAAACTATGGTCTTTGAAGAGATATCTCTTGGCCTTATTTTCCTCAGGCCTGCAGTTTTCCTTCCCGGGGGAGGGGGGGGGGAATAAAGGATGATGGGGAAAATTAAATGAGATGATGTGCACAATATATAGTACACAGCAGGCCATCAACAAATATCAGGTATCTTCATTACATAATCTCTGCATTGGGCTTAGAGAGAAGGCAGAAAAATGACTTTTCCAGAGCTAAGGCATGGTCAATCTGCCTTGATTGTTACTAATGCTAGTCTTTCGTGTGTGTGTGTGTGTGTGTGTGTGTGTGTGTGTGTGGCCAGCTTAACCCGCCCTCAGTGTGATGTGGTGCCCTGGATCGAACTGCGTTCCCTGCGTTTACCCAAACAGGTGCTTCAGCCCACTGAGCTATCCTGCCAGCCCATATTCAGCTCTGGGACCATCTCCTTTGACCAAATACAAAGACGTATCTCCCAAAACCTGTGGATGAGATATTAATCCTAACTTCTAGCCGAGGGAACCTGGTCCTTGCTGTGTCTCTATTTGAACCGAAGGCTGTAGCAAAGGGTAAAAAGCTGATCAAAACAAAATTTACCTTCCCCATCAGTACAAAAGTCGGGACTTCCGAGTCCTTCTGTGAAGCCGACCAGAGAAAGAAAGTGGAGCAATGTTGCCACCCTGTGGGGAAAATTTGAATTACAATTTTGACTGCTGGATTTTATTTTATTTTATTTTTATTTTTATTTTTTTATTTTTTTTCAAATCCAATCGGAAGTACAGTTTCAACAAATAATACACTGCATATATTCTTCTTAGTGGTTAATTGCTGTACAAGAAGTGGACTTGTGATCTTATTTACAAACACCATTAGAACAAATCATTCTATTCATTAAGAGAATGCAACTATATATCTATCCTAACCACTTGAAATACACAAATACAAAATGGACATTCATCTGTATACCCCATTTTTCCTAAGTTCCGTTATTGAATATTATAGGTGTGTAAACTCAGCAAAATATTCTAAAAGAGTCCAGTAGCCCATAATAGCATTGGGTCTTCTGTTTAACTGGCAATGTCAGAAATTATTAACCTGAGTCCCCCACAGCTCAACATAACAGCATGGCTTTATTTCCTATATTTAGTCTTCATACTTTTCTACTGGATGGTTAAGACCAAGGTAAAGCAGGACCTATGCAACAAGAGTTGTAGCTTTTTGGTCTGAGAAGGTCAGTGAAATGTCCTCAGGATTTATCCTGAGATCCTGTACCTCAGATTGTAGAACCTTTGTCTGCGTAGCCATGTGGATGAGTCACGGCCATTGCTTGGCCGACTGCTGGATTTTAATTAACCTCATCTTGCTCATGGCCTTAACTGAGCTTCAGTCTCATTCATGGTCTTGTTCCTTGGGCGGTAGGGTTAATGAGGAGGGGCTAATTGTGCCGACAAAAGCGGCAAGCAGAAATGAATCTTTAGAATTAACACAGCAGTGATGACCTTCTCAACCAATGGAGACATCATGTATAGTAGGGGCCTTTTGGTGGAGAGTAAATGTAAAAGAAAAAAAAAGCAAACCATTCTTTTATAGAATTTGTCTATTTCTGTGGCAAGTACTCACCTTGTAGTTTATTTCAAGCCACTATGTGACATGTCTAAATACAGGAAAAATTGAGCAGTCACGTGATAACTCACCACAGTTAGAATCATAGATAACCCAAAGCATAGATAATAGTAATCTGTAGTAAGTGCAATAAGTTCTGAGCATGTTTTCAGCTTTTGTTTTATGGAATTGTAAAGTTTAATTTTATGGAATTATATAATTTAATTTAAAAATATTCTGGGCCTTTTGAAAAATTCCAGAGATTGTAATGATCCTCTTTCACAAGCTGAGTATGACCCCATTCTGGCTCAGCACTGCCCTTTCTGGAAATGTTCTGCTGACAACCTAAAGCCGGAGAAAGGCCTTGGCCAAGTCTGGAGAGGGATCTGTGGACAAGGGACGACAGAAGCTCTGGGAAGGGACAGTGGAGGCAGCCACCAGGCGGCAGCAGAGCCTGGCCCTCTGGTGTCCTTCCTTCTCTGGGTTAGGCACCCTGCTGGGCATAGCTAACTGAACTCCCAGCCCAGCTCCCTAGAGCTAGCAGGGTGTGACCTGCATTTTGATTTCCAAGACAGCTCTGTCTAACCCTGTGAAGTCCTAAGTCTCACTGCCTGGTAGGACTCAGTAGGGCTGGGTTTGAGTCTTGGTTCTGCCCCTGTGTATCGTTGGAGTCACCAGGCCTCAGTTTCCTCACCTGCAGGAGGATCGAAAAGTCTCTTCCAGCATCCCAGGACTCTCTTCTTTCTGCCCAGGGATTTTGTCTGAGTACTGAACTACCAGGTCACCTTAGGATCTGACCTTGCTATGGGGCCAGGGGTCTCTAGGCTGTCACAAGTGTGGAAGGACACCTCTGACCTTGGTGCCACTTGGGAAAGAGGGCTGGATACATGGAAAACTTTAGAAGAGCACGCAGCTGACACATTCATGGCTGGAGTCCAGTTTTATGGACCAGATGTTCCCAGAAATTCCAGAAAGAGGCACAGCTATGCCAGCTCCTTGGAAACACATCAGGGAAACTTCCAGCTCTGGGCACCTTCCATTATCTCCCACACAAAATGCCACTAAGAGAGGAAGTCACAGCAAATGGTGACTCTACTAAATACCACTCAGCAGTATGCTTCCAAACAGTGAATTCATATTAAGTGAGTTAAGTGAATTACATTTCAATTTTTTAAACCATGTGAATACTTACCAAAGCAAGAAAATATGTCACCAGGAAGTTCTTGGGGGTAGAGAGAGGTAAAACGAAATGTTCCAGGAGTGCCATGAAGTTCTCCTGGAGGATTTTCCTCTTGGAATGAGAATTGGAACTGAGTGTGTTTATCCTGTTATTTGGTTTAGTATATTGAATGATTAGCACTCAGCTGAGTTGCAGAGGGAGGCCCAGGGTGCAGGATGGTGGGAGAGGAGAGAAGGCCCTTGCTGATGGTTTTAGCTCTAGCCCTTTCCAGACACCCCTTCTTACCCATCCCAGCTCCTGTTTTGTTTTGTTTGTTTGTTTGTTTGTTTGTTTGTTTGTTTGTTTTTTATAGGTTTAAGACAAATGTCATCTAGGGTCCCCAACAACCCAGAACCCCTGTGGAAAAATCCCTTTTCCATTTTGTTCAGGTGGGGCTAATTTGGAATTTTCCATAGGGAACTTTTCCTTGGAAAGCCAGGGAGAAAAAATGCATGCAAAGCTCTGCATTCCACCAGTGTGTAGATTTCCATGATAGAAATACAGACCAAGAGAGAAGGGAAAGGTTGGCCGGGCCGGTTCTCCACTCTCAGTTCTGAACAGTCCCCACTGAAGAAGACCCCTACTGTGAGGTCCCCCTGCCTCTCACAGGTTAAAGAGAGACTCCAGCTCCAGCACTTCCAGAAAACGATGTCCAAGGCTGGGCCATTGGAAATAGAGTCTTGAGCAGCTACACCCAAAGGCCTGAGCACAGCTTTTGTTATTGCTACTGTCTAAGCAAATCTGAGAACTGCAGAAGGGCAGGTCTGCTGCAAATCATAGCAGTGTTCTCATCCAACTCATCCTCCAGCGCATGCTCTGCTCTCAGAGGAAGAGACTTAGACCCAGAGTGGTGAAGTCTCATCCCAGATCATCCCACATGGCTAGACAGTGCTTGATGTGGCCTCAAAACATAAGGAACCAACCTTAGAATTGGGCGGAACAGCCCCTTTCTGTGGCTTCCAGAAGGAAATTCCACTCAGATCCTTGTGTTTGTCAGTCAAGCACTTATCCTACTGAACCATCTCCCTGGCCCCTTCAAAATTCTTAATTACTAAAACTGTTTGAGATTGGTCTCAGGTAGAAGGATATTAGGGGAAAAAGGTATCTGACTCTTGGGGACCATGGTGCTGTGGGGCTGTCTGTCTGTAAAATCCTTTCCAGAGAGGCTCACGAAAATGAGCACTGAGGGACAAACCTTGCATCTGGAGGTCAGGGCTTTCCATTGCCACAAATAGCTGGTGTTGTAGGCCCACCGTGCTCTGAGAGTTATGTTCTGAACTGAGCAGGATCTGCATCCAAGGTGGATGCCCTGGAAGAAATGTGCTTCCTTATCAAGCGAGGCCTGCCTCACAGCCTCCCCTTAGGCTCCCTGAAGCTTCCTTAGGTCTTGGTTTGCTGAGCCTCTTTGGAGTCCTGCTCTTATCCCACCCCTACTCTGTCCTCTCTTGAGATCCATCCTTGGCATTAGCCCTCTACCTGCCGGTAGTCAGAACTTGGTTGAGATCACTTGCATTTTTGCATGTACTTCTATCTGAATGATAGAGACACAAATAATGTAAGCTTAGAAGTAGGGGCTCTTGTAGTCTGGGCTGTGCAGAAACCTGTTCAGAGAAAGAGAAACCCTTACACAGGAGAGGAGGGGTCCTGAGTCAGGCTCTGAGTGGGGGCTTGTCCAGCATGGTGAGGTACATTGCTAGTCAGTGCCTCTGCCATGGCCACGTGCAAGAAATCTTGGTCCTGCAACGACCTCCTGGCTGATATTTTGTCTCCATGAGAAGGAAAGAGAAGGACACTGGGTCAGCATAATGGGCCATCTGAGTGAATGCAAAGCCAAAAGTTAGAGGAGAAATCATCATCGTAATGATGCCATCCAGACCAAGACAGGCTTAGCGTGATCCTGGCACTCGGTGCCAGGCAGCATGTGAGGCAGTCTGCAGATTAATTCATGGCTGCACACAATGTTCTCAATGGGGAAAAGCCCACCCCAATAGCTCGGGTCTATCCCAGATGGCAATCAAAGAAGCCAGTCATGGGGAAGGGCAGGGGAGGAGCTTAAATCAATGTAGTCATGACAGGAAGAACAGATAAAAATTTCACAACTGGTCTTTGAGGGACTGACAGAAACTTTGGAGTTTTCCAAAAAATGGGAACAAAGGTAAAGGGTAGGGGTTTACATAGCTGGGGAGTTTGCGTATCTGGCCACATAGGTAATGTATGGTCAAGCTCTAACCTGGTTGATCATTATCTCAGGACTGGTTCTGCCAGGTGACACTGGAGAAGTCCTTAGAGGGGACAATCTGGTTCTCATGAGATGAGTGCTTCTGCTTGGAGGGGTGACATCATCGCGGGGTGATCTATTCTGTGAGGCTTTGGAATCTAAGCTGCCTAAGGGTTAAAGGTAATGACTGGCGACTTCTAGGCATCATTCTGGGGTTGTCTCATATGGGACGCTGTAAAAGCTGAAAATTGAATGCCTCTGTAAACTTATCTCAAGTCTTGAAAGAGACAAGTTAGGTAAAACTAGAAATAAAGAATCTTGTATTACCAGTTTTTACAAAGCAAACATTCCTGGAGTAATTGACATACCTAAGTGCAAAGCTGAGCAGTAGTCTGACCCAAAGTTTAAGGTAATAAAGGAGATAGATGTGAAATGAAAGTAGAGGTACAAGGTTTATCCTGTTTAGTTATCCATTGGGCATTTGTGGGTTAGCTTCTAAGTCTCTGTTATAGTAAAACTACAGAGACACATATAAACATTTTTATTTCTTTCCTCTCATTGCTGGTGAAATGGGTACAGAGAAACTAAGTCACTTCCCTAAGGCTGGGTTAGCAAATGGTAGCTCTAGATTCAACACAATCTGGAGCCCAAGCTATACTTCATCACTGTGGGAGCTCCAAGTGAAGGCCTCCAAGCAAAATTTCTCTTTGACCCTCTGTGTCTAACCCTTTGATTCTCCCTACAATAATCCACAGAGACTAGAGTTCCTTTTTTCCAAAATCGCTCATCAAACCTAAAAATATTGTTCTTTCTTCTTCCTGATTTTCTGTGTAAGAGCTGACTGTAAGAAAATTCTCTGATGTACCTTGTTTGACTGTAGGTCACGCCCTCTTTCCCACTCCAAAATGGATCCTGCCCCACACCCAGTATGCTACAATTGAGGAGCCAAGAGGAATCTGAACAGACAGGTCATGTTGGGATCCCAAACTTCCACACAACACCCTTTTCAAAATCGCTTGTATACGTGGCTTTCCATGCTTCTTTGGACGTAGACACGCAAATAGCATCATAGACTGGATTTGGAACATTACCCAGATGAGGCCCATTTTTTAGAAGACTAGCCCTCAACTTGGCACTACTGGGAGGTGGTGGAAACTTTGGGAAGTGGGGCCTAGTAGGTGGTCTTCAGGTTCCTGGAGGTGAGTCCCTGGAAGGGAGAGCTTCTTCTATTCTCTTTGGCTCCCCAGCCACGGGCGGAGTGACTTTGCTCTGCCATGCACTCCTTTCATGATTGGGAGGGTTGGGTTTCCTAGCCAGATGCCCAAAAATGGGTCCCAAACTGTGAGGCCAACGGGTAATAAATTGAAACCTCTAAAACCATGAGGATCAGTAAGTCTTTCCTTTTTTCAAGTTGATCATTTCTGCTATTTGTTTGTTTTTTTTTAAACCACAGGCTTTTTTTTTTAATTATTTATTTATTTATTCCTTTAGTGTGTGTGTGTGTGTGTGTGTGTGTGTGTGTGTGTGTGTGTGTGGCCAGCTCAGCCCACCAGGGGGCGGGGCTGGCTGGCATGTGGTGCTGGGGGATTGAACCGCGGTCCCTGTGCTTTGCCAAGCTTGTTCCAAGTAGGTGCTTTAGACCACTGAGCCATCTCTCCAGCCCCTCTGCTATTTGTTATAATAATGGAAAACTGACTAACAGTTCACTCTAGATCTTTGGGTGTTTAATTTGAAAGTTTCTGTTCCCAGAAAATGACAATCAAATAAATAAATAAATATGCTTTTCTCTTGTAAACCTGTCTTTTGTCATAAGGATGTTTGTGATATCCTTTATGATGGGGAGGAAAAGGATCACACAGCTTTCAACCTTTACACCACTAAGCCCCACAGCCCCTTAGTTCAGGCCTGATTGGTAGGTTCTGACCTGAGGAGAAGAATAGAAAATGTACAGTAGAGGGGGAAAAATCAGCTTGAGCTATTGGAACAGACGCTTTTCACATGGACGTTTGATTCAGTTTCATGCAAGGTTTGGCCCTATTGAAGTGAATAAAACTCCTTTGAGAACTTGTAAACCAAAGAGGAATGCAGCATCTAGGCCTAGCCACAGAATGATCTCCACTGCGATGCCGTAAGTTCTACTAGTGTAAGTACAGGCCAGTGTGGTTGAGTGGGGGGCAAGGACTAGAGTGCGAAAACAAGGCACCCACCAAATCCTGGCCTGGCCTGGGGAGTGGCACACCAGGAGAACACACAACAGAGGCCCCCTTGATACAAGGCTGGCCGACATGGACTAGACAGGGAGATAGCATGAGTCATTTTGCATGGGACTTAGACACCCTGGTGTAGTAGAGAAATGGAAAATCTACAGTGTAGCTGAAAAGTTCTGGAAGGAGACAGAGTGGGGTGCTGAAGCTCAAGTGGAGGTTTGGTCTCAACTGTCACAGTGCTGGGCCCAAGGAAAAGACACTGTGGGCCTTGAAGTGAAAGTAATATGGCTAGAGGAGCCAGTGCACTGAGCAGATTGGAATGAAGTATCCTTGCTGGGAGATCCAATAACAGGGCAAGCAACCATCTAACTCCACATTATATAGGTCTCAACCAGGTGGGTGAGGGAAGGAACCTAGGGGAGGGAATGGATGCAAGAGCTGCACAGAAGAGCATGAAGTCAACTGATGGGTCAGAGAGGGGTAATGAGAAGGAGGGAGGTGCTGGGAGGACCCCCAGATTTCTTGGCTGAGCAAATGATGTAGCAAGAGGGTGGGAGGGGAATGGGTATCTGCAGGTAGGATATGCACTTTAGGTCTGGTTCCTGCTTTACAGGGTGTGGAGCATGTTTTCCGGATGTGGTTCCCATGCCAATTCTATCAGAATCAGGTCATCAGGCATGCTCATTAAAGATACAGATTCCTTAGTCCACTCAGAATAACTAGGAAAAAAAACATGTAACCCTGGAATTTGAAAAACACCTAGACTGAGAGACTCATGCATGAATTTCATTCTTCTCTATTTTCTTCTCCTAAGTTTGATCTTGAGAATATAGAAAGAACAGGTTTTATTTATTTATTTTTAATGTATTTGGTTGTTACAGGGTCTCACTATATAGCTCAGACTTATAGCGATCCTCCTGCTTTCAGCGCCCCCCCCCAGCACTGGGATTACAGGTGTGTGCCATCATGCCCACCCAGACTCATGGCCAGCTTGGCCCGCTCTGGGGGCTGGACTGGTGCAGCATGTGGTACCCAGTGTCAAATGATAGTCACTGTGCCTGCCTAAGTTTGCCTAAGCAGGCACTTTAGTCCACTGAGCTATCTTGCTGGCCCCAGAAAGAACAGGTTTTAGAAGGAAGATAATAAGTTTGGTTTTAGAGATGTTTGGAGATACCTAATAAGAAATTAAAACGTAAAATCTAGAGCTCAGAAAAGCTATAGAGATTGGGATGGATAGAAATTCAAGAGTACAAAGGAAGAAATCATTTGCCTTCATACACAATTTTTGTTTTGTTTTCATGAGTCTTATGACCTTTACACTTAGAGTACCCTTGGCAGCCACATATCTGAAAAGAGATTAGAATTTGGCTCAGAAGGATTGCTTAGAAAAAGGCCAAAATGATATTTAACTTCGCATTCAAAATAGGATTCCATGGTAGGGGGACAGTCTTCAAGCCAAGATATTATCCTGAGAGAGGACACATTAAATCCCTTTACTTCTCTGCTCTTCCTCTGTTGCTCAGGGCAAGCAAGGTCCCTGCCCTCTCCTTGGGGCCCATGTGGAAACTGGAAGAGGATAGGTACAACATAAAGAAAGTAGGGTAAAACCTGCCCCGAGATAAGGGCAGGGTGGGGATGTAGGATCCAGCAGGAGACTGAGGATACTTCTGCCAGTGAGTGTTAAGAAGGGGCTCAATCATCCAGGGACCTCACTGAGCCCAGAATGACCCCACATTAGCTGTGGGTTCAAGATTAAGGAACATAAAAAGCATATAGTAAAAGGTTGGCAAAGATCATACCCTGGAAAGGAAAGAAAACCTCTAGAATTAGGCCTGGGATCCTTTTAGCAGAACCAGGCCACGTCAGCTGAAAGGCTGAGCATTCGAATCTGAGAAGGGCTCAGACAAGTCAAGATCTAGCTCATCTGGTTAAGCCTTATCGTCTATAGGCCTTATTGAAAACCTGTGCTTTTAATCGTGCACATCCAAGATGTAGTACGAGTTAACTTTTCAGTTTCCTAGGAGTCTATCCTGTAGAGCAGAAGCTGGGGAAACAATACAAGCTAAATTCCTTGTATTTAGCTAAGGCATTTGAGAAGAATGAGGACAGTAGGCTGCAGAAGAAAGTGAAAGGAAAAGGGAAATGCAGAGAAGTAGTCTAAGTTGTAGGGGGAAAGACCAGATAGATGGTGCCAGAAACCCTGGAAACAGGCTTAGGAGGGTGATGGTGAACAACACGATTTCATGGTGCCAGAGGAAGAGAAGACAAAGATGGAGAAAGGGTCATTTGATTCAGCAATTAGGAGATTAAAATGACATTTAAGAAGCCAGATGAGAGTAATGGTAGGAGTAAACTAGCCAAGGGAACTACAGATGTCAAGTGTGATGGAATGGAAACAGCCAGAGTATTTCCTCTGAAGAGCTTACTAATAGCATCAGTATCTTAACAAATCAGATGACAATCTGAGTGAGGACATGCTGGGGAGAATGGAGGACCTGGGCGTGTCTGGTGGTAGAGAGAAAGGATTTCACCAAGGACAGAAGGGGAAAGATGCCAGAAATAAGAAGGGGTCAACTGATTGTGATGGCTGAGTGGTACACCTGAAGATGTGGTGCGAAGATGACAACAATAGGAAGCGAGAGTGACCTTGAGCAGAAGAGTGAAGAATGCTTTACAGAGATGGAGCTGAGGGTTCATTAATAAAAAAGACCAGGGCTATAACTCTCCCCCTCTCCTTGTTTTTCTCTTTTCAATATAGTAACGACAAGTTGAGGTTGTCTGCTGCCCTGGTTGGGAGACTAGACCTTGCCGTGAAGGCAGGAGAAGGGTAGTGCACAGTGTGATAAAGTACACACCCATGAGGAGTACTGCACTGTCTACTCTGCATGAATCCTGCGCATGCCCACCAGGGGCAGGCCTCTTTTCTAAGTGGACAAGATGTTGCTCAGGCAGTGAATTAAGCACTGTCAGCAGGAATAGAGAACAGCAGAACTTTATAAATGAACGAGTCAAAGGGAAGCTGGAGTTGTCCTGGGAGCAGTCTCTGAAGAGCTGTCAGCTTCATTCCTTGTTGGCATAATTTTATTAATAATTTTTAAATTATTGACCAAAGAACAGCAACAACAACAATTTTTTTAAAAAAATAAATCAAGCGCTCCTGAAGATAGCAATGTGTAATAGTAGGGTCCTGCTTGGAGTGCCTGTCATTCTGGTCTTCTGAATACGTGCTGCTTGTCATGACACACCAGTTGCTGCTGTGCTGTCTCTTGGGTAAATGTTTGCTTAAGAAGGAAGGGGGTGGTGCAGGACTGTCCTGCTACAGTGCTATATATGGTTAGATTTCTAAACTTCTGTGTAAAAATATGTAATTCTTTATTCCTATTTTTTAAATATATTTTTATTTTTAAAATTTTTTCTTCATATTCTGTAGGGACTTAAAGTTTAACATATCAATACTTGATGAAAAATACCTGTTCTGTGTCATGCCTATGATGTTTGATATTCAGACAGATAGTGAGGTTAAGCTCAGTTGCCTAGGTTGTAGGGTAATAACAATAAGCTTCTCTTCTGGAGGGTTAACAACCTAAGTTTGCAGACCAAAAATTAGAGAAAAAGGAGGGCTGCAAGGACAGCCAACATTTTGGCCCTAGCCTTTCAAGGTCAGTGAAGACTCAGAACATAGGGGAACCTTTACTGTAACATCATGTAACTCAGTTGTGTCCCAATTTTTCTGATCAAGGAGATTATGGGGCCAAAGAGGAAAGTGATCAATGATGTAGAGTGTGCCTAAGGAGAGTCACATGGAGAGAAAACACTCTCTCAGGCTTTCACAGAGAGTACATTGGCCAAGCAATGGCCGAGACTCATCCACATGGCTGACACTCACAAACTGCAGTACAGGGTTTCAGGATAAATCCTGAGACAATTTGACTGATCTTATCAGATACAAAAGCTACATTTCTTGTTATATAGGTCTTGCTTTATCTAGGTCTTAACCATCCAGCAGAAAAATATAAAAATGAAGTATAAAAAGTAAAACCATATTAATATGCTGAGCTGTAAAAGGCTCAAGTCAACAACTACTGACATTGCCAGTCTTACGGAAAACCCACTGCTATTATGGACTACTGGGCTATATTGGAATATTTTACTGAATTCATGCACCTATAATATTTAAATGACAATGGAATACTCATCTCTGACAAAACTAAACAAAAAAAAGGGAATACAAATGAAGGAACATTTTGTATCTGTATATAGTTAGGATAGATATACAGCTACATTCTCTTAATTCAAAAAATAGAAAAATTTGTTCTAATGGTTTTTGTGGACAGGATATCATGTCTGCATCTTGTACAAGGAATAACCACTAAGACAACAATGTGCAATGTATTTATTATTGAAACTGTCCTACTAATTGATTTTAAAACTCTCTCATTGCTATGTTTCCCAATAAAATTATTTTTAAAAATCAAAAAAAAATAAAAATCAAGTGCTTATTTTCCACATTTCTTCCCAGTATTAGTCCTATTGTGCTTGTATTTTTTTTTTTTTTGAACCAGGGACTGAACTCAAGCCCTTGCACTTGCCAGGGAAGCACCTATTCTACTGAGCCATCTTCCCGGCCCCATGTGCTTGCATTTTTTTAATGTGGTTGCAACCCGATATCAGACCATGTTGACAGAATTTTTAAAAAATGGTCATAACAGTATTTCAGCATGCCCTTTCCAAAATCTGTCATCATAAGGTGACACGGATTTTCCTTCTTGAAAACTGGGTGGGACTCGTACTGTATAGAGATGGAAGTGACAGTGCGTGGTGCTCAAGACCGGATTGTATGTGATGAGTCAATTTCTCTCTCTAGAGACTTTTGCCCCTGGAAGGCAGCCACAGTGTTCTGAGGAAGCCAGAGCCTCACGTCATGTCCTTGTTAGAGGCGCTGGCCGAGGTCTCAGCTGACGGCTTGCATCCATGTCGGACAAGTCAGTGAATGAGCCTCTGGTGATTCCTGCCCAGCCAAGCCATACTGCTGGAATGTGTCTGAATTTCTGATCTGTAATAAACAATTGTTTCGTGCCACTAAGTTTTAGGGTAATTTCTTATGCAGCCGGAGTAGCTGGAACATGTACAGAAGTTTGTTTTACAACTTTTGCTTTTATTAGCATGAGGGTTTCCTCATGTTGCTTTATAGTCATCATAATCATTTTATTGGCTGCAAAATATTTTGAATTGATGTAGTATAGCTGATTTAAATATTGTGCTATTCTTGGCTTGTTAGACTGCTTCCCATTATTTCACTGTGTAAGTAACGGTATGAAAAAGTTGTGCACAGGGCTGTTTCCTTTTTCTTCAGACTGCTTCACTGGGACAAATTCCCAGAAGTGGAATTACATTCGGGCATGAACATTTTTATGGCACCTCCAATTTACTACCAAATTACTTCTCAAATTAAATGGCCTCAGTGGATTCTGCTATCAATTATGTTTGGCAATTGCAGTACATAAAAGTCACCTTAAATTTGTTTTGAATTTAAGTACCGCGTAAATAACAGCATTACAGAAAATCTTTACTGTATTGACATCAGCATTAGACATCCTCATTCATTTTAATCTTGCTAATTTAATCCTTGAAAGTTATATTTTAGCGTTGTGTGTGATTTATAGAACTTGAGCAAGTACTGAGAGAATTTTTCCATATTTTAGACATTGTTTTTACCCTTAACTATCTTTGCTTTCTCCAATAACATATTTATGAAAGCTCTTGATATTGTTTTTTTATAGTGGTAGGTTATAGTTAATAGATTATGAGACTAATTAAGTTGTTCCTGACCAACACTAAGAAAAGGAATAGGATAGGATAGGATAGGATAGGATAGGATAGGATAGGATAGGATAGGATAGGATAGGATAGGATAGAATAGGACTAGAAATATCAGAGCATTCAAGCATATAGTGAGGTTTTTTACATGTAAAACTGTCATTCCAATGTATGTAGATCATGATATAAAAAGGTTTTAGTGGAGATGCAACAAAACTGTTATTTAAAAGATCACCCTTAAAAGCATATTTATTAGTCCTTTTTCACATTAATAAAAAAATTTCCAAGTGATTACTTCTCTTTTGGCGTGAATTATCTTTCTTTTATGCCGTTTTAATTTTTAATGCAGTCAGGCCTGGCAGTCCTTTGTAATTTTTTATTTGAGCCAAAACCAGAAATTCATCTTGCTTCTATAAAGGTGATAAATGATCCATCCCATGTTCTGTCAACTTGATTCTTACTGAAGCATTCTCTGGACACCCCCCTTATAAAAATTCATGTCAGCTCAGTAAAATACAAGCGAACAGCCCTGGCGCAAATGCTATTATGGAGTGGGTAAATCGAGACTGTGTGATGATCATGGGCATGCGTGTCCCTGTTCTCACTGCCAGTTGTCAGCTTACGGGGCATCAGCAAAATTAGTTCTGGTGCAAATGCTGATTAGGCAGATTTTATAATAGTTGCCCAAAGATAGCTATGAAATGATGAAAAGGAAGAGGAAGTTGAAAATTTCAGAACACAGAAATATTCTGAATAAGACAAAAAGGAGGAGTTGGGGGGGAGAGTCCTGTCAGAGTAGAGACTAAACACTTAATAATACTAATAATTGTTGGGTTTTTGTATATTTACCAGGTTCATTTACTCTTCTCCACCTTTTGTGGGGTTTATCATTATTTCCATTTTATGGATGAGAAAACTGCAGGGCAAAAAGACTGCATGACTTACCCAAGGTCATCCAGCTAATAGGTACTTGGAATTTTTACATCAAACCTACACTCTTCATCGCTGGCCACACTGCCTGTATTAGGAAAGCTAAGGGTTGCAAGTGAAGGAAGAAGCTGATAGGAGGCAACAGAGACAGAGTCACTTGGAACTTAAAGTCTTAAAGGGACATTCTGATTGTTCTGTGGTGTTTTCAGATTGCCTCTTCCCCTCTGGAGACCTTCTTTTGTTTAACAGTTCCTACTCATCTGTAATAAAAGTATATCTTATTGAGGTAAAGACTGATGTTTTATATTCCTTGATTCCAATCAGATCATGAAAATCCCTAGCATGAGGTGGTTTCGAAGAGAGATGGTGCTCCAGAGCACAGACTTGGCAGCCAGGGAGCATGGATTCATTGCCAAGATCGGGCTCAGTGGCGGGATGTAGGGCAAAGTTTCCTCATTTGTAAGGTGGAATAATGTTAGTATCAAGCTCAGGGAGTAGTTGTAAGACAAAGTCTGATCCATAGTATTATATTAGTACAAGTTATATTACTATTACAAGGCTGTAGGCTATGATCAAACTTTTAGAATCTGATATATTTTATAGTAGCTATATTTCATAATTTCTGGTTGGATTTTAGTAGACAACACAATCTTAACAACAGCATATTTAGATATAGGGTGAGTTTTTATGTTGATTTTTATCAGTTACATTAATCACCTGGTATTTTGTTATCTATCTCTTTGGATTCTAGAAGAGTCAGTTGAGTCAGATGGCTGTGTTTTAGTTTACTCCTGTTATCATAATTGTTGATGGTGCCCCCCTCCGCATTCAGAAGTGTTCTGGCTGGGAAGATAAACTACATGGTAAGTTCATATGGAGAACTACAGCCCACTCATATGTGGGCACAGCCACATTGTACGAGCTGGAGCAGAGGCACACAGTTGGCACAGAATCAAGGACAGTATTTTTTGTTATTTTTCATGTTAAGACCCACTTGGCAAGCAGTAGAATACTTTGGAGCTGTGATGGTTAAGTGTGTGTGTGTGTGTGTGTGTGTGTGTGTGTGTGTGTGTGTGTGTGTTACTGAGGACTGAACTTGGGGCCTTTGCACTGATCTACATCCTAAACTCTACTCTCACTAAGCCCCTGTCTCACTAAGTTGCCCAAATTGGGCTGGACTTGAAATCTTTCTGCTTTAGCCTCCTAGACTGCAAGGATCACAGGCAGATACCTCCACAGCTAACCTTGGGTGTCAACTGAACTGGCTTGGGAGATGCCTAGAGCAGTAAAGCACATGTCAGAGTGTGTCTGGTTGGTGGTCTTACTTGTTCTCCTCATTGCTGGAGCACAATCCCCATCACTCACAACTTCAGGGAAGAGAGGTTCATTTTGTCTCATGGTTTCTGGCAGTCTCAGGCCACAGTTGGGTGGCTCAAATTCGGGATAGCATGATAGAGGGACATGGCAGAGAAGTAGCCTTCTGGGCAAGGAAGCACAGAAGCAGAGAGAGGTAGAGAGGTAGAGAAAGGGATATAGATCCTTCTAGGACATGCCCATAGTGAGCTGCCTGTTCTGATCAGAACCTATCTCCCGATAGCAAGCCAACTGTAAGTCCCCACACTCCAACCACCATCCAAAAGCCCCACCCATGAGTACATGAGGCTCTTGGGGGGTATCTAGATATAAACCATAACTGTGGATAATGAAGGTATGACTATGACCATCGCAGTCCCTGACCCCGTCCTCTCGCTGGCTCTTTTCCCTCCTGTCTTTCTGTTTCCTGGTGGCCACAGAGTAAGCAGCTTTCCTCCACAATGCCTTCAGCATTGTGATATTCTGCCTGGGAACCAGGTGGCTCTGGATTAAAACCTCTGGAGTCATGAGCCCAGACAAATCTTTTCCCCTTTAAGTTGTGCAGGCCAGATATTTTGGTCACAGCCTTGAAAAGCTGACTAATAAAGAAGCTCTGCTAAGAATAATATTTTTAATTGCATTAAAAATGCACAGAATTTAGGGCTGGCCAAAGCTGGCCCAACCCCGGGGTGGGGGGTTGCTGAGACAGCAATTGGAGCCTGGGCGTGGTGGTGCATGCCTATAATCCCAGCTCTTGGGAGGCTGTAAACAGGCGGATCACTACCAGTCTGATCAAGTAGTGAGACCCTGAACACACTGTAGACCCTTCCCTAAAAATACAAAAAAAAAAAAAATGCACAGAATTATTAAGAGATTCAATCATTTTGAGAGATCGCCATCAAAATATTGAAAATTTGTGACATAGAAATATTTCTATTAATAATCAAATAACAGGTTTAATGACAGGTTTTATAATTATTGCACTCTCCAAATAGTGATGAAAGTCAGTGACACTTTGAAGAAATGGTAACCATAGGAATGTGATAGAGAAATAGCTACGATTTTCTATCAGTGACAAAGCCATGGGCACTTCTATTGGTTTTACATGATCAGATGTTAAGTTTTTCCCATCCCTGGACTTTTTGAATTCTGTGCTGGCTTCTCATGGACCCTAGTGCCGGAGCTGCTGCCTGACAGTGAATGATTGAGGTAAGCAGGAAAGGAGGCAAATTGCAGAGAGATCAGAAGAGAAGAGACCTGCATGGCTGTGGGTTTGGTGATGGGTACAAGAAATGAAGGAAAAAGATGATGTGGTAGGCTTCCAGGGTGTGGACTGATGGGACTGGTAAGGCTCCACTGGGACATCAGATGCCATCCCATGTGGAATATCCCATTCAGCATATATCCTGTCAGGAACACAGGTTTTCAGAGTAGCTCAGACTGTGGACACTGACGTCTCAGACAGCTGGGCTTGAGTCTCATTCCTGCTGTTGGCCTGCATGTATTTTGCACAAATCATTTATGTGCTCTGTTCCACAATTTTTACCTTCTTTAATGGGAGCAATGATATCGTCCTCCAAAACTCACTTTAAGGATTAGAGAGAGTATAGGCCAAAGGCTTAGTACCAGGCTTGCTGCCATCCAAGTCTTCCATCAGTAGTTCTAGCCGGAGTATCATCCTTGTTGCTACGCAGGTCTTTCCAAAGGAAGCAGTGACTCCCTAAATAAGACTGCTAAAGCATAGTGTCCATGTATGGCCAGCAGGGGACAGCACACACCACAGTATAAGGTTAAGGGCTGAGAAGAGGAATGAGTGAGGTTGTGGATGGAGCCCTCTGTCTACAAGGGCTGAGCTAGACAACAGAAGCTCTTTGGCACCCTTTCCTCTGATGGTATCCGGTCCTTGTTCTTGGGTCAAGTCCACACAGACCATTGAGCACTGTCAGGTGAGTTCTGCTGAGGCAAACTTGGGACCACCCAGGGAACTGTAGTAACTGAACTGAAGTAACATTTTAATCATTTAAATGGAGAGAGCGGAGGCTAGTTGTGAGGAAGAATTCTACCCCATGGAGTGAAGGCCATGCACTTCCTCCTGAAGGGCTTCCTGTGATCTAATTTCTCACCTGCTTTCTTACTGGCCTCTGACTATCTGTTCCCCAGGTAGTCGCAGGAGCTACCAGGGTTTATACAACCTGTACCTGACTTAAGAACTCCTAATGTAAAAATCTTATTCTGTCCTCCCCACTCCACCAGGAGGCAGTTGTTGCCCTGTTTCCCTGGTCTGGAGTAATCTGAAAATGTTTTGAACAACAGCCATGTATGCACACATAGAAAGACATAACTTGTACTATAGGCAGAAAAGTAAGAAGCTATAGATACAGACTCTACTGTTTCTTTTTTGTGCCTCTCTAGGGACATCCAGGAAATGAGAAGCAATTAAGTTTTTTGGTAATAACATTTTGCATGAAATCGACAACAAAGGATAATTTACCCAACTGTTTTCAAGGGAAAATGCTTTCAAGTGACTTCCTGAAGAATCATTCATAGATTTGTGCTTTGGGAATCTCTTTTTATATGGCTAATAGCAGGCACCACAAAGCTGTACCAGGTCTCTAAGACTACTTATTGAATGATATTAAAATTTGAAACTTGAACAAAGAAAACCACAAGACATCCAACTTTGTTCTCCATGGAATGATTTTAATTTTTCTTAAACTTTCTTTTAAGAATCAGAGCCCATTTTACAAATGTAATTGTGTGCACAATTCCAACACACAAAGCAGCTCAGAAGGAATTTCTTTCAGCTGAGATTGGAAGGGGAGCATCAAAGGAAGCTCATTGCCCCCAGAGAGTCAGGCTTCCTAAGAAACACAATCTGAATCTTGAGGCTTCTTGTGGAAATGCAAACCAGTGTTGTCTTTAGTTCAAACTTAGCCACAAATTGGTGGATTGGGTGTCTAAAATGATGTGTCCTGACCAAGACGACACTGGTGTTGGTGGCCCAGAGAAAGAGAAAACTGGATAAATATCTGCAGACTGTAACCAGCTGACTGGTCCCGATGGGTCACTCAACCCCGCCTGTTCCATGAAGACTGGGACGCGTGACCTCTGAGAGGTCTGTGGCCCAAATCTGCTGATTCATGGTGACTGAGAGAAAAAGGCCACCCACTTCTCCTCTGCGTTCAGGTCCATGCCAGGAAGCTTCAGCTGCAGGCCTTCCTGGACTCTGCAACGGGACTGAGTTCCAGCCAACCTCTGCTCTGCCTATCATCTCATTGTTGCCCTTGTCCTCTGCCGTGGCCCCATGGGGGCCTGTCCCTGTGGTCAGGGTCCCACTCTCTGGTCTCTTTAGAGCCTGTGCTCCACTTCTGTCAAAACTTACCAGTTTTGTCCTGGACTGTACAGGTAGTTCCTGTTTCCCTGGGTCCCAGCTATCTACAAGGTTGGGGTGCTGATAAATCAAGATCTCTTGCATCATCTCTAACCATCTGTCTTTCTTATCATTGAAATTACTTCTATCTTGTAACTCTGGAAAAGCTTGCTTATCTTTAGTGAATGGATATCTTATCTAGAAAACCAAGAATAGTAGTAGAGAAAATTTATCTTTAAAGATAATTCTGTTAAAAAGACTTCCTTTATCCCTTCTTTTGGTTCAGTAACATGTAATTGGCCATTCAGATTTTCCTATGTCAGGATTTAAGAAAGCAGAAATAGCCATAACAAATAGCTTCAATGAAATTCAGCAGAAAGGTCACAGAATTAGAAATAGGAATCACTGAATAGCTGTGAGCTATTTGCAATGTCAATGAAACATTTTATTGTAAAATGATTTTGAGTTTTATCAACTATCCATTTGAATATATACAGTATAATTTTCACATATAGATGAATAACTTTTTTATGGTAGCCAAAAGTTTATTGACACTTTCCCCTCTCCATACAATTTAGAGTCTCTAGTAACACTAGAACTGCCATGTACAGTTGGGCAGCTTGCTGCCTGCCCAAGGTGCCTGGCCAGCAGGATACACTGTCATTCAGCCTAAGTCCTACTTGTCATACCATGTGCCCTCATTGAAATCTGTGATTTTTGGTTTTGTTTTTGTTTTGGTGAAATATGTTTTCAAAATGATAGGAACCTAAATCTTCCATACAGTGAGAAGCATTCAAGCTTATTACCCTATTCAAGAGCAAGTTGACAAAACAAGTTGAAAGGGATATATAAAGCAGGTTAATATGGTCAGCGAGGGGAAAATGCTGGAATAAGTTTGCTAAAGTAGACTGGTTAATTACCAAAATGACCCATAAATAACTTGTTTTTATAATAGATTTGCATTATTTTCTAATAGTAAATCAACAATACATTCCTGAAATAAGCCATATTCAGTAAATATTATTGAATGTCATCTCATATTTTAAATCTAATTTATTTGATGAGATTAGTTTGTAATTTTCCTTTCTTGAACCATTTCAGTCTGACTTCAGTATCAAAACTGTATTAATGTGAATTTTAAAATATTCCCTCATTCTCTAACAGCAATGGAACACCCATCTCTGATAAAACAAAACAAAATAAATGAAGGATTGTGATGAAAAAAATATGTATGTACAAAAAAGAATAGACATACAGCTGCCTTCTCTTAGTTCAGCAAGAAGAAAGGTTTGTACTAATATTGTTTAGACAAGATACCATGTCTGCATCTTGTAGCCTGACTAACTACTATGAAGACAATAATATGCAATGTATTATTATAACAGTCCTACTAGCCTGTTTTAAAACTGTTTCATTGCTATTTTTCTCATTAAAATTAATTTAAAATTTAAAAAAATAAAATATTCCCTCTCAACTTTTTTTCTTGAAATTTGTGCAACGTTGGCACAATCTATACTTGGAATGTTAAGTACAATCCTCTTATGAAGCCATCTTAGTCTGATGCTTTCTTTGTGGAAAGATTTTTAAATTTAAGTTACTCAACTTGTTTCATGGTTACAAGACTTTGTAAGCTTCCCTCTAATTACAGCTTTGGCTATATTCCAAAAGTTTTTATAGTTCATATATATCATCTTGAGTGTGCTCTCTACTCTATTTTAGGAGGCAGGCTTCCAGAATTAGCTTATGAACTCCAGGGCTGGATGGCTTTGTGGGAATCCCACTTGCACCATTTTCAGTTGTGTGACCGGAGAAGGTGATTTATACTGCACAGTCCCAGTTACTTCTTCTGTAAATAGGGCAATTATAGTACCAATTTTACAGGCTTTGGAGGCATTAAAAATATATAAAACCCTCAAAATACAGCTTGGTACATTAGGTAATGAATAAGTGCCATCTACAGTGTGTGCTATTATTATTTTGTTCTTTAACCTTAATTTTATAATCGTTTCAAAATTTCCAAATGTGGAGGGAGTATGGACAGTTAGAAGTTAGGTTTTTTTGTTGCTGTTATTGTTGTGCAATTTTCTATAATTGTGGCCAGAAAATACATCAATTTGTTGAAATTTACTGAGGTCAACCATTTGGCTTAGCTATCACTGATTGTCATAAATATCCTACATATTTTTAGACATAGGTAGTCTCCAAGGATATTTATGTCCATAGTATTAATTTCTTGCAATTATTTATCCTTGCTAATAATTTTGTCTATTTAACCTAAAAACATATCAACACCCTTAAAGCAGAAGAGTAATCTAGTTAGGCTATCATTCTATTAGAATGCCCACTCTTCTTGGGTGTTTTATAAAGTGTTCACTTAATAGGCAACTATTTTAGAATTTACAGAAAACTTATTGGGGCCGGGGAGATGGCTCAGTAGAATAAGCACTTCCCTGGCAAGTGCAAGGGCCTGAGCTCAATCCCCAGTTCTGAAAAAAAAAAAAAGAAAAAGAAAAAGAAAAAAAACTTGTTAAGATGCTATAAAGAGTTCCCATATGCCCTACACCTACTTTCCTGTTATTAACATCTAACATTCCTATGGTACATTTGGCATAATGAACTAGTACTGATAAGCTTTGATTAATTCAATGCCACACTTAATTTTTACCTGATGTTCTTTATCATCTAGCATGGCTTGGACAGGAAATGTTGTCCAGAAGCTTATGCGGTGGAAGCTTCGTCTCCAGTACAGCAATGCTCAGCATTAAGGGCTCTGGGATGGTGATTAGAATAGGAGGGCTCTGGGGGCTGGAGAGATGGCTCAGTGGTCTAAAGCACCTACTT
>NW_004524591.1:22762650-22777936 GCF_000260255.1 Octodon degus | reverse complement strand
AAAAAAAAAAAAGAATAGGAGGGCTCTGATGTCACTGGAGGATTCACTCATTGATAGAGTTAATTTGGTGGCACCATTTGGAAATTATGGAAACTTAGGAGGTAAAGCCTAATTGAAGGGACTGGGTATTGGAGCATGCTTTTGGGGACTATGCCTTATCCCTGGTCCCTTCCGCTCTGGTTTTCTGTCTCTGTCTGCTACAGCCACCAGGAGGTGAGCAAATTTGTTTAACCCTCCCACCCTGATATCCTGTTTTGCCACAGGCCCACAGCAACGGACCCAGCCAACCCTGACCTGAAACTATGAGTCAAAACCTGTTCTCCTTTAAGCTTTCTCTGGCATTTTACCACAGCGATAGAAAGTGGCTAACACACTGTCCAGGATCCCACCCACACTACGTGTACCCATCACATCTCCTTAGGCTCCTTTTAGGTCTTGAGAAGTATGGTCATGGATTTTGCAAACTATGCCCCTGGTGCTATTTGTCTGACATTTTTCCCCATGATTAGACTAGGACTTTGGCTTTGGGAAGGAAGAGCACAGAGACTGAGTGTTATTCTCATCACACCAGATCAGGAGTTCATATTATAAGCTTGGCTTGTCATGGGCAATGTTAGCCTTGATTACCTGGCAATAAAGCTTTAGACATGTAAGTCAGTATAATTTCTATTTTAATAGAATGTCATTATAATAAAAGTATGATGTGATGAACTGGAAGAGTCCAGAGGCCTGGATTCTGGGTTTATTTTTATCATTGAATTGCTGTGTGAGCATTTGTTGGTCATTTTTCCTCTCTGATCTTCAGAGTTTTTGGTTGTTCCTAATCTGAGCATATATTCTTTTGAAACATGATGTTCATAGGTATGATTACTTTTTGAAAAGTCTTCTAAGCATTATGTAGTTCTCAGGTTGTAAACTGTGGTAGCCACTGGCAAGGAGACCCCAGTGAGTAGCATTGGCCTATTTTAAGGTATGGCAGCAATGGTCCTATGTAGACACAATGAAAGCCATCGTGGCTTCCAGGGTGCTGCCTTGGATCACTGACTCAGGGAGAGTTCCCTGTCATGTTGTGAGCATTCAGGTAGCTTCAGAGAAAGATGTGATGGGGAACTGGGGCCTCCACAGTACCCAGCACTGACATGCCTCTTACTGAGTGCACGATCTTGGAGTCAGAGAGCTCCTGCCCCAGTCAAGCCCTCAAGCAATTGCAGTCCAACACTTCCTATAGACTAGAGCTTCATGACAGACCCTGGTCCAGATCTACCCAGATAGACCACCCAGAATTCCCAAATACCAGCAACTGTGTGAAATAACTGTTTATGTTTCTTAAAAATGAAGGGCTGTTAAAAAAAAAAAATGAAGGGCTGTTTCCAAGGTCGGAAACTGTTTCAGGGGCCTTACAAATGGGGGAATGTGGGAAAGGATATGGAATGATGCTGCTTTGTGGTTTCTCTCCTTTTTTTTTTTTTTAAATGAACTTAAATGACTTTTATTTGATAGTTTTCTAAGAGTTATTGCTTTTGGGGGGTTTATTTCTTTTTCATAATTTTATTGAGAAACAAATAGCAATGAGACAGTTTCAAACCAAATTGGTAGGACAGTTTCAATAATTAACATATTGCCTACATTCTTCCTAGTGGTTAACTGCTGTACAAGATGCGGACATGATATTCTATTTACAAACACCAGTAGAACAAATCCCTCTATACATTAAGAAACTGTAACTATATATCTATCCTAACCACTTTGAATACACAGATACCAAATGGACATTCATCTGTATCCCCTTTTTTTTGTTAAGTTCCATTATTTGAATATTATAGGTGTGTAAACTCAGCAAAATATTCTAAGAGTCCAGTAGCCCATAATAGTACTGGGTCTTCCGCTTGACTGGCAATGTCAGAAATTGTTGACCTGAGTCCCCTACAGCTCAACATAACAGCATGGCTTTACTTCTTATATTTCGCCTTTATCTGAGTTTATATATTGAGACTGCAGGTAAGATAGTGACGGTGAACCTTTGAGAACTGTCAAGGACACAAACAGCTTGCTGCAGCGCACATGCCATAGGCTGGTACAGAATTTCCTCTGAAGAATGGAGTCTGAGGCCAAAAGGAAGTTTAAAAACACTGGCTTAGAGAAACTATCTTTGATGACCACTGCAGTCTTTTCTGTCTCATGCACTGCCTATTACTCGCATGAAAAAAAGAATTATTCTAAAAGCATGGGCAGCATTTTCTTTAGGGCTTACTCCTCATGGAATGAAACAAAACTGTAGAGTTGGAGAACAAAAGCTTCTAGTGTACTGATAGTGCTAAGTTTACCACAAGCTGCCCTTCCTGTATATGAGATCAGACAGAGCTCTGACCAGGCACAAAAAGCTATTTCTGCAGAGGAAAGCACTCTGGAGATAGCCACACTCCCGGATACCACCTGCAAGCTGTGACGGGATGAATGGGTTTGCTTCTGTGGTTAGCATTTGATTATAGTAATAATAATATTAAAAATATCAACAAGGGCCAGGGGAGATAGCTCAGTAGAATAAGCGCTTGCCTGGGAAGCACAAGGGCCTGAGTTCAATCCCCAGTTCCACATACACACACAAAAACAAACAAACAAACAAAAAAAAAACAGAAAAAAACAATAACAGTAATGACTAGCATGTTTCAAATGATGTGTATATAAAGCCTTGAGATAAGGGTTTGATACTCATTACCTCACTTAATCCCCATGATCACTATGAAGTGGTCACTTTATAGATTGAGATGAATAGGCTACAATGATCCAGATTTCTCACTGTTGAGACCAAGGACCCACCACCACAGCTTAAAGGAGGAAATGATTTATTTGGCTCATAGTTTCAGACAATTCAGTCCATGGCAAGCTGGCTCCAAGTCAGAAACAACATGGTGAGAGTGTGGTGTAAGAAAGCTGCTCACGGTAAAGAAGGGGAAGAGAACCAGAGAGGAAGGACTACGGGTCTACAGAGTGCCAAAGGGCACGGCCTCCATGACCCTCAGACGCAGGGAAGTACGCTTTGCTAATCTCTCAGGCAGTTTCCAATCAGTGAAATCGACAACTCAGCTTAACTGTCACAGCTTGAGCTATGATTTGAAAATTACAGAACAACAGTTTGAAGTCTATGGTAACCTCTGGCCACCATTTGGGAGTTATTGTACATGGGCCAGTGTCAGAACTGAGCAGTTGCTCTCTGGGTCTAAACTGCACCAATTCTATGGGGGTGGGTAGAGTCACTATAGGAAAAGCTCCTCATTCAAATGCTGACATTTTGTGAGTTTACTCTGGGCTCAGGTACTGTTCTTAAATGGTACAGAACACTAAGGCTATGGTGGGAGGCTGGGCTGGAGGAAGAACTGCAAAGTCATCAACTGCTTCTATTTTTCTGTTGCCAATCTGCAGGATGGGAAGAAAAGGAAAGTTCCTTCTAGAATCTAGTTAGAGCACAACTAGAAAATAACAAGGGACAGAAACTGTGTGACTAGGGGGCTGGATCCTAGAACACTACGGATCTCCAAAGAATGTGTGTATAAAAACCTTCTTGGGTTGGACCCAACACTGACTACGCATCTCCTGGCTGGGGACCACCCCAGGAGCCCACAGTGAACATACAATAGGCTCAGAGGGGCTGTTCTCATAGAACATGGCAAAGGCATGGAATTAAGTCTATGGCATTGTATCAACATGAAGGAGGGGGCTAGGGATTTGGCTCAGAGGTAGAACGCTTGCCTAGCAAGCTGGAAGTCCTGGGCTTAGTCCTCAACACCAAAAGCAAGAAATAAACGCCCCCTAAAAAACAATTCAATCAATCAAAAAAAAAAAACAAAAAACAAAAACAAACAGTAAAATCAAAAAAGGCCAACAACAAACAAGGCAACAACATGAAGGATACTGTGCCTTGAAATTAAGTCCATCCAAGCATCGTTCAAGAGATTTTCCATTGCAGCTCTTACTTGTCCATATAATTTAATACAATTTAGTTGTATTTTTTCCAGTTGGTCTCATTATCTTATTAGCAATTATACTCCATTGGCTTAGATATTGGGTGGAACCCTCTTTCATCAATCTATGTTGTAGGCTCTACTGTACAATGGCAAAGCTCCTCAAAGATGGGGTAGCACTATGACTCTCCATCATTCACTGACTTAGCCCCTTGGGTAGTCATTTGATCCCTTATGAGAAATCCACCAGAGTCCTGAGGCTGGACTGGAGCCTGCTCAGGAAGCTGTGCGGGTTTTAGTTACACAAAGAGAAGGGGATCCCCACTGAGTAAAATGGGGCCATTTTGACCTATGGACCCTTTATCCATCTGCTTCTTTGACGAATCTGTTAGTGGCATGGAGATGGTCCCACTGAGCCCCAAAACTCAATCTGCTACTCCCAGTACCCAGCTTCCCAACAAGCAATAGGCACCTAGCTGAGACCATCACTGATCAGCAAAACAACGCTATTGAGCTTCAAAATGAGGAAGCAGCTGTCCTTGGTCCTTTGGGATGGGGCTCACCACTGCAGAGTAGGCTCCTTCCTTAGGCTCTGAAGACATCTGCTAGACAGTGAGGGAACCTCACACAAACTTGCCTTTTATTTCATTTATGCTCCTGCTTCTACTTTTAAATTGTTTGGCTACTGTAGTCTAAGAAGGGAGCTAGAAAGCAGGTCACCAATTTTAAAACTTTCTAGGTCTGGACATTTACATCAATAGTAGAGCAGTTGCTTAGCTGGGAAGCATCTCAAACCCCACAGAAGATTACTGGTGATTGCTTCCAAATTTTTCCAAAGCATTTTAAAGCCAACTGTTAGCTACTTGAAGACAGGCTGGGTTTAGTTAGCTGGTTTGACACATCAGTGAGACTGCTCTTCATGACCCAAGGCTTGTTGTTAGTTTAACTTGGAGTAAGGTGGCACCTGCACACCCCCACACTGTGATGGGCAGATACTAGGAGAGGGGGTCAGGCAAAAGGATGCCAGGTGTACAGGTGGGCCGAATCCTCCACCTAGCTTGACCCCAGCCCCTTAGATTGGCGCTCTCCTTCCCTGCATGAGACCCAGCAACCGCTGCTATCCAACTACCTATATTTGGTGGTAAACCTTAAAACATCAGTAATCCACAAAATAGTTTATGATCATCCAGTAGTTAAAGCAACCTGACTTTGTGAACTTTCAAGTTAATGTTGTATTTTTATAGTCCATCTGTTTCTTGGCCTTTGACAAATATATCCTGGATGAGGAAACATTGATAACAGAAATAAGCAACAGCCTTTGGGCCTCTAAGATTTACTCTTAAAACCTTATACAGAGCACTCATCTATATGCAACTAGATGCCATTGACTTATTCTTCTTTCTTCCCTCTTGTATGGACAATGGGCTTCATGAATGCAGTTTCTCTTGGGTACAACTTTTTAGTAAACACCTGATTTGGGCTTTCACAGGAAGAAGGCCAAACCAGTAACCTGTTGAATAAAAATGGATTTACATCCTGGCTTGGTCCTAATGCTGTGCTTCTCAGACCTGGCTGCACACGAGGACCACCTGAAGAGCTCATAAACTCGGATGTCCTGGGCCACAACCCAGACACATTTGTTCAGTCTCCAGCAGCAAGCTCCAGACAACACCAGTATCCAGATCCCCCCAGCGACAGTGCTCTACCAGGATGACACTCACTGCCCCGAAGCTAAACGGTAAAGCATGGAGGAAGGATCCTCAGTGCAAGCCCAGTCCACATTCCTGCTGCGCTGTTCACCAGCCTGCACCCTTAACATTGCACTCATTCAAAATTATGCCAAAGCTCTGGAGGGCCTGCCTCTTTTTTTATTTATCTGAGGAATGTAACAGTCATCAGTGCTGGGCACAAGGCTAGGAGTGAGATGGAAGGTGGTTATTACTTCAGAAACCAACAAAATTGAATGACATCGAGTTCACAAAAACACTTTTTATTTGAGGCAAAGAGAAGTTTTGCTAATAGGATTACAGTTGTAAGGAGTCAAAAAATTAGCTGTTAGTAACAATATTTTGACATTGTAGAAGTTGCTTCTCTTTGATCAGAAAAGGGTACTCAGGTTGTACCTTCCCCAGCAGGCTATGATAAAAGGCAAAGAAAAGACACCTCATCTACTGATACTGCTCTTCACATCAGGCGGCAGGTTAACAGGCCTTCAGTGCTTTGTCTCTAGGCTGCCGCCCACTGCCGAGGGACTCTGGCCACACTACACTTGCAAGGACAAATGAGGCAGGAGAAACAGGTGCAAGACACTGAAGAATAGCACGCATCCACAGCTTCAAAACTCTGCATGGAAAGGGTAGTCCTTGTGGTTGACACAGCTGTCAGGAGAGAAGAGAACACATTTGCTTCTCAAGAAAGAGGTCTTGACTCTTACAAAAACCAACACACACAACTGGGGACATGTCTACAGGTCAAAATAGATGGCTTGGAGAGAAAATCTCAAGCCAGTTTTGAGTGTTCAGATCAGTCTGCAGTTGTGGGCAGCAGCAGCTGCTGTCAGGCAGCACATGTGAGAGAAATGGGCCTCCCCACGTGCCCAGCACTGGGCCTGGGGTGGGCACCACGGCAAGACTCAATTTCTGTGTCCTGGTAGCAGCTCAAGTCTACCTAGGAGGACCACATAGCAATTTAGTGTCTGAAATAGTAAGAGGGTAAAAGAATAAAGAGATAATAATACAAGAGAAGCAGTGTAAAGCTGTAGGAGACAGAAGCCCAAAGAGTAGATAAAATAGCAACTACTGCCAGGAGAGGAACCATGGGAGTGTAGCGGCACAGTGGGCCCAAGGGAGTGGCTGAGATGTACTACAGAAACATGGAAGATAAAAATCCAGAGATGCAGGCTCACACTCCCGTCTTGGGTGGGCCAATGGCTTATGCTGGAAACAAAATGGCAAGCACTTGGAAGACTGGCCATGCAGAGGTAAAGGGTCTGGGGGAATGCAGTGTCGAGTATATAACTCAGACATTCAAAATCATGCCAAAGCTCCTGAGGGCCTGCCTCTATTCTTGTTTATCTGAGGAATATAGCAGTCATCAGCAATCAGGCTCAGGGTAGCGATACTAATAATCAGAAGGTTGGACAGATTGAAAACACTTCCTGGGAGACTCGTGAGCATTAGGACCAGCCTCTTCTTCCCCAGCACCAACCCTGACCCATGCCTACTCCACAAGTCCCACGTGCAGAATAACTGGATGGCTGTTCCAGAATAGCCCAGAGGCTGGGAAGGAGGTATCAGGATATGAGGGAACTATTAGAAAAGCACTACGGTTGGTCGGCGCTGAGGACTTCAATACGCTACACCAGCAGTGGGACAGGAAAAGGAAGATGCAAGCGAATGCGGCAGGCTCTAAAAGGAACAGAGTTAAGCCAGGCGTTGCCTGAATTCTCCCCCTCTCAACCCCACCAGGTCCAAATGTAACTTTCACACTGAAGGATGGGAAACATATAGCGCCATCCCAGAGCGCCCTGGTTGCTGCTCCCCAGGATGGTTCTGTGTGTGGCTTATTTAGGGTCTGCAGCCTCAGTTCACAAAAGTTAGTATGTGAGGTGCAAACTGCACTTGCCTGATGCCACCAGAGTGGGAATTCTAAACAGGAGAAAGCACATGGTGAGACTCAGCCCCACGCAAGGCCCTCCAAATCCTACCTATGAGAGGAAGAACTAAAGGAGACAGAGGAGTAGCAGTTCACACGGGAAGGAGGACAGCAATAGGGTGGAAGCCTGTCTCCACTGCCAAATGAAAAGTTGCTTCTGAAAAGCAAAGAGTGACTTTTAAGCTTTAGTTTGTCACTGAATTGTCAGGAAAAGAAAAGAAAAAACCCACCCTACTAGTGATCTCCTGCACAGTCTAAGCACACTTCAGAGACATTATAAGGAACCACAGCAGGTGCAGAGGCAGATGCCTCGGGGACTCTGAAGAGCTTTTTCAGTCTCAGGTCTTGGTGACAGTGCTGGCACTCTCGAGTCCAACCCCTGGATCTTCCTAATAAATTCCTCCTACAGAAGTCATTCAGCAAAGGGTTTGTTATGGCTTGTACCTAGCTGTCCCCTCAAAGCCTCATGCAGTTCTGGGGTGGACTTGTAGGCTTCGTGATTAATTCATGATCCAGTGCTGGGATTCTAGGTGTGAGTGCTACACCCTGCCTGGGGCAGATAGCCTGAATGCAACGTAAGGGAGACAGATTGGCTCTCTGCAGCCATTGGTGCTGCTACCCCGCCCTTTTGCTCTTGCTCTTTGCCACCACCATGAAAGGTTGCCCACTGCCATGTGCTGCTCTGCCTTGGAGCCAGCTGAGTATGACTGAAACCTCCACTGACTGTGAACTAAATAAACCTTTGCTTTCTTCATTTTGGGGGTCAGCTATTCTGTCCCAGCAACAAGAGAAGAGTAACTCAGAGACAGGGTTAAATGTGAATTCTCCCAGGAAGGTGAGGCAGGTCCAGCTGGGTTCAGAACAGCCACTAACACTTGGAAATTAATGTCCAAATGTGTCAGGTTGGGCCCTGTTAGGGTTTATTTCTAGATGTCCCTCCAAAGCCACATGCAGTTTTAATTTTTTTTTTTTTTTTTTTGGTGGGGGAGCTGAATCTAGAGTATGTGATTGATTCAGGATGCAATGCTGGGATTCAGGGTGGGTGACTGCTGACTGGTCCACTGACAGGATGGCACTACCCTAATCTCCACAGATTGGATACAATAGAAGGGACTGAAAGAGGCTTATCTCCCTCTTGTTGCTTCTGCTGTCTTCTGTTGCCATGAACTGTTGCCCCCAGCCATGTCCCATCCTACCCTGGAGCCAGCTAATTATGCACTGGAACCTCTGCAAACTGGCTTTCCTCTTTAACTTTGGGTGTTGGGAATTTAGTCTCAGCAGGGAGAGAAAAGTAACCTAGACAGGCCCATAGTGCCCTTGGGTAGGAGGAGATACCTAGAACAGATCTCTTGGCATTCCCCCAGGAAATGCAGTTCAGGTGAACCAGGTTTGAAATAGGAAAGCAAGGTGACATGAAGAGAAGGCTGGTGGCCAAGCCTGCAGCGACTGCGTCTGGTGATCCGGGAACTGGTCTCTTACTCACCTCACCAAGGCACACACCCTCCAGTTCCTGTTGTAGCTGAGTAAGGTAGCCATGTCCTCGCTGCTCAGCTCAAAGTCAAAGACCTTAAATGAGCAAACAAACAAAATATACAGTAAGTTCTGCAATAAAAATCCAGGACAGGCTGTTTTCTATGAACCAGATAAGATGGCTGCAGTGCCTGGAGGGAGGAGGGCAGTATAGTGAAATGGACTTAGAGAAAGGAGATCACATTACTCTCCAGAGAAAGCAGACATTTGGCCTGCTAAGCCAGTTCTGCCCTTCCTGAACTCCCAAGCAGAGTGACACTGTGCCTCCCACTTCATTCTTCCCACTGCTGACCTCAGCTGTGCGGGGAGCACCAGGGAGCAATGGCATGGGCAATTCACTGTGAAGCTGAGGACAGAGGTATTCCACCAGCTGTACTACAAGGAGTAATTCATCAATCGCAAACCACACAAGACGTGACACAAAGCCTTTGGGAATCCACAGGCATGAGAAATGGCTTCCACCTGGCACTCAACGACAAGGCCAGAGAGGAAATGGCCTTGAGGTGGCCTGAGAGAACACATGTGATTCTGGCAGAGAGAACAAGAAAGGTAGGCTGAAGGGGAGGGGACGGAATCATCCGCACGAAGACAACAGACTGCGTGGAAGGACCCGACTGCGCGCAGGTGGCGGGCTGGCGGCAGGTGGACAGGCCTGTGGGCTGCAGCAGCGCCAGCACACAGATCGGAGCCGAGGGGAGCCTTAGCTTCAGACGGTCACAGGACGCAAGAATGGAGCTAGCTAGCTATGCATTCAGTGAATAAGCCATTGAAAATGTGCAGAGAATACGTAGAGGGATGGGAAAATAAAACAACGGGAGTATCGTTTTGAGATCAGGCATTTACATTTTCCTTTTCTATTCTTTAAAAATGAAATATGAAATTAAGGCTCTATCTCAAGGACAGTATGCCTTGCCCACACTGTTTTGATGCTTTTTCTCGAATAGTTAGAACACTTAGACATACGAAAACTGTCTCTTCTCTGAAACAATAAGCTCTCTGTCTCCTGGCCTCTCCTCTCCCCACTCTCCTACATGACATGTGGCAGAGTTTTGGCCACAGCATCTGGCCAATCCCAGAAGGCAAAATCAGAAGGTCTGCTATGGGCCTCGGGTCATCTGAAACCTTGTGCTGGGGACTGAGTGGAACTGGTTTCAGCAAATCCCATGGCCAGGGCTATACCATGCTCAGGTGAGGACCCAGTGCCTGGGCAGAGCTGCTTTGCTCAGAGAAGAGAGAGGCTTGGAGGCCCTCAGGATCACTGGAGAGCAGCTCTCGGCAGCTGGCCCCCTTAGTGACGCCAGAGGCAGCAGACGGGAGATGACACCAGGCGACCCAAGTCCACTCTGAATTCCATTCCTGACGTCCCAATGTGGGCCCAGGCTCTGCCTAGGACTGCACTGGCTCTTTGCAGAACTGCTGGGTCAGGCAAGTGCCCTGCAATCGACAGACCTGTCATCAGCAGTCACGTTTCCTGAGCACGGACGTGCAACCCTAGAGGGACACCCTCTATGTGGGCATTACTTAAGTAACTTGCCCAAGGTCACTGAGCAGGTAACTACTGGAGCTCCACAGTGACAGCCAAGAGTGATTATGTTCTCAGGGCAAACACCTGGTGTCCCCAAGGAACCTCAGCAAGTGTATGTGGGGGTGTTCAGCGTGGGACCAAGGAGCCACGAGGCCTGGCTCCAGCACACAGTAAACCCACCAACAGTAAATCACTGTCTCTGAGCCATGGCTTGTTCACCACAGCTTACTGAGACCAGCTTGCTGGCCTGAGACAAGGCAGAATGGTGGCAGGAAGGCCCACCAATGAAACCGCACCAGACAGACGGGATGAGGAACTCCATCAAGTCTCACTGTTACTCCATGGCAGAACTGGACTCCGGCTGGGAGCTTACCTGGAAGTTCTCAGCAATGCGGGCTGGTGTCACAGATTTGGGGATCACTACCAAAT
This sequence comes from Octodon degus, assembly GCF_000260255.1. Taxonomy (NCBI): domain Eukaryota; kingdom Metazoa; phylum Chordata; class Mammalia; order Rodentia; family Octodontidae; genus Octodon; species Octodon degus. Next base: position 22,766,839 of record NW_004524591.1, on the reverse strand, counting down.
TCCTCTGCATGGGGAAACGGATCAGCACCTGTGAAGGTAGAGAGCGGTGTCGAGTGTGTGTATATGCCGGGCAATTGGCCTTGCCATCTCATTCAGTCATGCATACCCATAACCCAAGAGAGATATGCCAGCTGCACAGGGGAGGACGGGCTCAGAGATGTCCAGACCTCACCCATCAAGACAGCCATCCAGACCCGACCAGAGTCCTGCTCTTGGTCATTGTCTTCACGAATGTTCTAAGTCCACTCACTGCCTAGGGAAGCAAACTATCCTTTGGGAGAAAGGGAACATTTTCCCCACATTTAATAACAAAAGTTCTTGTTTGTAATAGATAAACTTCCATTAAAACTGAAAAAGAAATACTGAGCCTCGGGCAGTCCATAAGGCAGTAAGTAGGGGTACTATCATTCCAAGACTATATGGCAGAGTCTTCTAAAGTCCCAGGCTGTGCGCCTTCTGCTAAAAGCTCGAGGACACCAAACTACACCAGAAAGGTTGCTGGGTCCAAGCCTCTCTTCTTCCTTGCTAATGAGGACCACAGAGAGTACAGAGTTCTGGCAACAGTCAAAGCACCCAAAAATGGCCATACCTGGGCAGTAGTTTTATTGTACTTGTTTGCAATTGCTTTAATCCTCGGATCTTCCAGGATGGAAGGGTCTTCTGGCTTAGCCCTGAAACAGAAAGATGGTTCAGTTCAAGAACCATCATTATCCCATGCAAGGCCGGAGGCAGGGGCAGTGACCTCAACACCAGCCCCTTCATCAGCTTCAAGTGGCTGGCTGACCAGTCTCCTGGTTTGAAGTTGGGTCATGACCTATTGGTCAACCCTTTGGAAAAGAACAGACATTTGCTGTTGAAAACTCCAATGTCCCAGGAAATTCAAGAGACCCCGGGGGAAGGTGTGCAGACCAGGCCAGAGAATACAACCCCACAGAAAGCTCACCAGGGCCTGTCGGGAGAACCGAGGGGACTGTAAGCAGTCACCACAATGCCTTTGGACTGGCAGTACTGGATCAGCTTCTCCTGAGTTAGGTACGGGTGGCATTCGATCTGGTTAACAGCTGGCTTATACTTTAAGCCAGGCTTGCTTAAGATCCTCTCAATCTGAAGATGGTTGAAGTTGGAGATGCCAATTGCTTTCACCAGCCCTTCATCCACCAGCTCTTCCATGGCCTAAGAGCAGAGAGTATATTTGACACTGACATGAGCCCCAAAAGGACAAGGACTAAAGGCAGTTTAACACTATTCAGGGCCAGCTAACTGGACTTTTGAGAAGCCAAGAGATTCAAGATGAAAGGCAGGTTGGCTTTCCTAAGACAAGCAGAGCAAATCCAGTGAGAGTAAGAATACAAACGCAATGCAAGAAGTGGCAGCAACGCAGTCACACCTCACATCCTTCCAAGGACAGGAAACCACCAATACGGCAGAGGACACTGTGGCGGGGAGGTCAGCTTACCGTCCAGGTGTCCACAAAATCAGTGTCACTGGGAATCACATTGCCTCTCGCATCCAATGGGAAATACTCAGCGCCATGCTGTTATTACAACAGGAAACAGACACAGAATGCAATCAGTAAGAGCCTCTCCCAGATTTGCTGGGGAGCTCTGTCTAGAAAAATTGGTCTAATCTTTCATTGTTGGCTAAAATTGTGGAAGATACTAAAGGTGCATGTGGCAGCCAATATGAAAAGCAAACAGGCAGATAAGCCCTGATGGCCCCTGCTGCTGCGTCAGTCAAGCAGTTTGGAGCTGAGAGGCTCTCAGATAGAGATCTGGACAACCTCTGCCACCCAGTCACCCCACCATGCACTGAAATGTGCAGATAAGAAAGGACTTGGGGGACTTGGGCTCATGGGGCCCCAGCACTGACTAGCTATTGGCCTATAAAACTGGCACCATGTCAACCCTCACTGGTTTGGCATGAAAAATGATGACTGGAACTCATGTCTCTTTGGGGACCAATATACCTACCACAATGCAATAAAATAGCTATGGGATAAAACTCACATTTTTTCAATTTGGCTAACCAAGCCAGAGGTTAGAAAAAAGACAAAAGGTTTAATGATCTTAGAGTTTAGTGTGTACAAAAATCCAGGCTGTGAATATATATTTATACAAGACGGGGTATACGTCCGGAATCTAGACATAAACATGCATGTAAGGTAGGTATGAATGTGTGCTTGTGCCTGGAGGTGAGGAGGGTGAGGCCTGATTGGACCTTACGGCCACGTGCAGTAGGGACAGCAACAGCCATGTTTGCTGTCACAGATTTCAATTATGCACCACCAAGTGAAAAAAGCAGCACTTCCCAAACTCTGAAACGTGCAACCAAGTCACCTGCATTCACTCAGACAGGCTGGGGCCCGAGCCTATGGTTTCCAACACACTGCGCTATAGATGACACCATGAGCAACAGGGACAGAGTCGACCACACATAAGGGATGCTAATAAGAGAGCTCAAAATAGGCCACAGGCTGCACCTAAGCCACAGAGAGGTGACCTAACCCTCAGGCTCCTACCTTGAAGCCTGTGGGCCAATGGACAAGGTAGAGGTCCAAGTAGTCCAGCTGCAGGTCACTGAGAGTCTTCTGGAAGGCTCCTTTCACCAGGCTCTTGTCATGGAATGTGCACCACAGCTGAAACCAGTGCGAGCACATCTTAGCATCTTTACACAAAGGCTGTATTCTGGCTAGGAGTCAGACAACAGCAAGAACTGCCCTTTTCCCAAAACCCAGCCATCCCGCTGTGATGCTATAAGTGATCTGAGGGAGTTTCCAGCACACACTGTGGATCCTATCTTTCCCAAGGAGAAGAGGATCATCAGGTCAAGGAAACTTCCCAAGGACCAAACCGAAGGCCTATGAATGGGCAGGTCAGCAAGGCAGCTCGAGCCTCAACCTCCTACCCTGGGTTCTTTGTCTCCCAAGCCCTTCCAGGTCAGAAATGGTGGTCAGCAGTAGAGACCTAGTCTGCAGATGGGAGCCAAGTCCTATCTTGGAAGGAAACTCCTGAGAGGAAGAACCAACCCACAACCTCAGTCTCAGGAACATGGGGCTCTACATCATAAGCTCCAACCTAATTCCAGGGATTGTGATCTTCTAACAGAGAGATACAGGAAGACAAGCCATGGGGCACTCAGGGGCCTTGAGTAACAGGAGCTGGAAGACCTATTTGTCAGTCATAACTGTTTTCATGTTGAAGAGTGTAGTCCTGGCTCTCTGCTGAGTTCCCCCTGAATGACAGTGAACGGGAACCCTCAGGCTCCCACAGAGTGGTACCTTGCTGACGATGAAGAGCTCCTGGCGCTTCACCACCCCCTCCTTGAGCTTCTCGTGCAGGGCCATCCCCACCTCCTTCTCATTCTGGTACACCTGAGCACAGTCGATGTGGCGGTACCCAAGGTCAATCGCTACCTTCACAGCCTCGGTCACCTGGCCTGGAGGAGACTAAAATGAAAAGCTGTTGTAAGTCATGGGGTTAAAAATGAAACAAGACGCAGTTACACAAAGTTAAGGAAGAAGCACAGTACAAACTATGATGACAATCCTGGTTTTCAGGTTCTGCTAAAGAAGCCCAGAATATATTTCTGAAGCAGCACTCCACACTGTCAATCCGCACATGGGTAGCCAAGGTGAGATGCCACTTTACTTCACCTTGGGACACTCACCCTGTCACTTACCAGCAGTGGAGATCACTTTTAAAATATGTGCCTTCCTGCTTCTTCACATACACTGACTTACAAACCACTGTACTAAAAGTCATACTACCCGAATCCTGAGACCTTATTCCCTATTTTCTCTAAATAGCACGAACTATTTCAAAATTAACTGCATTATTTATATTTATACCAGTTCACATGAGTTTCCTCATTTCAGGCAGGGAGGGCTTGCTCTTTGTTTTTTCCTTTCATGGATGGACTGTGAGATTGAGAATCACTTGTTTTTATGCAATTCTGGGAGACTCCCATAAATGAAGAACATGACTAGTCTAGAATCAAAGGCCAAGGTTACCTCTCAACATGATTATCTGCTTAAAAAGGTTGAGATGGTACCCTCAGGGGACAGAAATGAGTAGAAAGGAGAAGGAGAGGGGAATCTTGGGAAAACACTATTTTATTTTATTGAGAAATAAATATGAATGAGACAGTTTCACAGCTGAATGATAGGTCAGTTTTGATAATCAATACACTG
>NW_004524591.1:22738479-22761490 GCF_000260255.1 Octodon degus | reverse complement strand
GATACAAAGGAAAGATCATTTTGTATTTATATATACAAAATAGGATAAATTTACAGCTACTTTCACTTAATTCAATGAGAAGAAAGAGGTGTACTAACAGTGTTTGGGCAGAATATCCTGTCTGCTTCTTGTACTATGGATAACTACTAAGAAGATAACAATGTACAATGTATTGATTATCAAAACTGTCCTATTAATCAGCTGTAGAACTGTCTCATTCATATTTATTTCTCAATAAAAAAGAGAAAAAAATTGGTATGCTGAACTTTAAGACCTTATAGAATATGTAGGAAAAATAATTTTATGAAGGTAGAAATAAGCATTTACATAATTTTACAAAGAAATTTAGAAATCTAACCATATAGAAATCACTATTTTGCTGTGGTCAATCCTACAAAATCATGTGAGTGGCTATGAGAGGTGTGGGAGGCCTGGCTGCTGAGGAGAGAAGGGCCTGTGGAGCAGCACCCAAACCCTACCCCATTCTCCTGCTCTCATCAGAGTGCCGAACAAGAAAAATGTGTGCAATAAAGTGTTGAATGAGCACAGCATTCCTTTGGAGAGCTGGTGTAGAAACAAATGAAAAGAAAAACTCCCTTGGGCCATCAGCAGCTGCAGACATCTGCTGTTTTGACAGGAGCTCTTGTGAACAGTCTGGGAGAATAAGCTGAACTAATGGAACAAGTCCATTGCCACAGCCCGATAGCAGCTGAGCCTGCTTCCCACCATGGAGGGGAGGGACCTTATCTGTGCTGGGACGGCCAGGTTACCCTGGTATGAGGTACCAGAGGGCCTTCAGATAATCTGCCAACCTCCTACTTCCTCAGAGGTTGTATCAACCAACAAGGTACATGCAGCCTTTCCCACCCTCTATAGTCTACGGTTGAGGGCACAATGCAAGGAGGAGAATCCCAGCATGTCTGGAGAAATATCCCTTACCAAAGGTTCTCTGTGTCCTGCTGATCCCAGCCCTGGCCAATGTAGACACAGAGAAGTTCGTAATACACCCCTGCCCAAGAAAGAGAACTACTGGGATTGCTAGGTTGGAGGTTACTGCCTGTCCAGTAAGCAAATTTCACATGTTCTTGGGTAGCCTGTGCAGTGCCTGGCAGCCCCCAGCCCTGAAAAGATGATAGATATATGGTCCAGGCCTGGCCTTGCCACATACCACCTGCCATAGTGACTGGTGAGGGGCAGAACACAGCCCAGGCCAAGCCATGAGACACTATTTCTGGATTTGGACTGACCTACGAAGACGATCTCCTGTTCTGCAGAGTCCCTTGCTGGGAGATTATATGCTGCAACTGCTATTGGAAGTGGGGCTAAAAAGAGACTGAGGTCAGTGACATCATTTGCAACCAGGAACCCAACACTGGGAAGTTAGTAAGTGTTATTCAGGAGCGCAATGAACCCCCACCTCAAATACATCTTTTCCGTTTGTCTTTTGCTTAAATTGGTTTTTCTGTTCCTTGGAATCAAAGCATACAGAACTAGAACGACTCAACTTGTCAGACAACTGGCCCAAAACTAAAAAAGTTCTTGTTTTTACAGAAAGACAGACAGAAATGACTGAGAGAGGTCCTGAAAAAGCTATTGCTTCCTGACCCTTCATCAGACAGGGTAGTTTCCTTGTAGCTTTGTAGAAACAAGGCTTAAAACTTACTGTATTTAAGACTGTGAGGGAAAATCTAGAGAATGACTATAATGTATGACCTTTCATATACTATCCATGGTCAACAGAAAGTATACTTTTCATTGTTCAGTGCAGGGAAACCAACTTCATTTGGTTTCTATGTCCAAATGCATTTTATGGTTCAATAATGTAAATATGAATTCCGAGTGGCAGACAGAAGTATGATCCTATCTGCTATCTTATCACCCACAAATAGTCAATCTGGTTAATATTTTACACCAAAGCCTATGGTCAGGTTTGGCCACAGCACAAATTAGTAAAACCAAGACTTGCTTCCTCCGTTCAGCAGTAGTAATTCTGTCCTGAATTCTAAGACACTGCTATCTACACTGGATTGAGATGTGGACGGACCAGGACTGGCCCCATATGGGAAAGATTCTGACCTGGTAGGCTCTAAAAGGCTAGAAGACACAAAAACATAAATAAGTGTATAGTGTTATGTGTGACATTAAAGTTTTCATTGAGGGGCTGTTAAAGGAAAAATGTCTTAAAAGGATTCCTGAATAGAAGGGGCAATGGCAATAATGACAAAAAGATAGGAGAATGTAGTTGTATCTCCATTCCCTAGGGATGTCCCTACACTATGTAAGGAAGTTAAAATGATGAACCACGTACTACCAATAAATTTCAGCTAGCTAAAGAATCATCAGTTATGGGACACTGGCTTACATCAGAGGTCAGCTTTGTCTAAAAGTCTTCGTTAAAATACTGTACTATGGGCTGATTTACTGTCCAGCAGAGAAGATAAGCCAGCCAGAAAGAAGTGCTGCCTAAGACACATATACGGGGTCTAGGGCAGCACGGATGTCTTGCTTGCCTGAAATCCTAATCTCTGAAGTGAGAAGGGGGTTTAAGAAACTCTAATGGACAGCAGATAGAAAATACTAATCTGCTGGACTGCAAGGTCCAACATAGCTACTGACACGGAAAGACAGGTGAGAACAAGAACCTCTAGACTTTTCCGTATGCTACAAAGACAAGCAAATGACTGTGTCTTTATTGAGTATCTGTGAAGGAATGCATGCATATGTGCAGGGGAAAGGTATTCGGTCATTAGAAGTTTTTCAAAAGGCAATCCACTCCAAGCCCATATTTAGATTATTTGTTGGACCTCTATGCCCCTTCCTCTCTCCACACAACTCTACACCAACCTCATTTTACCCTCAGAAGCAGAAGTATGTATTTTCACTACGTAGTTATCTCTACAATCATTTTACTTTTCTATATTAATCCAGTAAACCTCTGGAGAGCTACTCTCTCCCAAGGACTATCAGCAAGAAGGGCAACACTACCTCAGTTCTCAGCCACGATGAACCATTTAAACACACATTTCACGTTATTTTTTAAAAAAAACACACACAACTTTTCCAGGCTGTTTCATGACCCAATAACTGATCTGAAATCTGTGTGTGTGTGTGTGTGTGTGTGTGTGTGTTCCACTGTGTAGTCTAGGCCAGTTTGGGCCTCGTACTTGCAGTTCCTCTTGTCTTAGCCTTCTGACTGCTGGGATTGGCTCTGAAACTCCTTAATAAACTATAATTCCTTATTTACCCTTAAGTAATGATATTCAAATGATGGATCGTGAAATTAATTTCTAAAGTTATGACTAACTTTTTGCAAAATGGGACAGAGCAACAATATCAAGCTGTATCCCACACAGTAAGGTTAAATACTCTTTCTGAAACTTCCTGAAGTTACACAGGTACCTCTGTGGGCTGCATTTGCTCCAGCCTAGATAATGTCAACAGATGAAATTTAACTTGGCATCATGGTCATATTTCAATTATACCAAGACTACTGTCACCATAGATTTTTTTTTTTTGGGGGGGGGAATACAAATGATGTACTCTGATCATTTGGGTCAAGAAATATTTCCCATGAAGGCTGATCTAGGATTCTTACTTTATCCTTACTAAGTTTCAACTGCAAGTTTTAAAGTATAGATAGCTCCTATCTTTGTCCTATTTCAAACTATCCTTCCTGTTTTCTGCTTTTTCATTTCTGGGCTTTGTAGAAATACAGATTCCTGTTAGAACTTTACTGTATAAAACAGAGGCCTACACAGCCATAAAGGATAATCCTGTGATAATTCTAGGTAAATGGATGCGCCTTGAAACCTATATCCCTTAAGGGAAATAAATTGGACACACATGTGTAAACACAGCACTTTCTGTACTATAAGAAACTGAGAGTAAATAAGGACCAAAATGTATAATAGATATTGCAAAATAGGAAGAAAATGTTCAAATGAGAAGAGGAAGAGAGGGTACAAAAATAAGGAAAAAAAAAAGGAAACAAAACTGTAAATAAGGACGGAAAGAGGGGTTGAAGAGGGGATAAGAGATTGGGAGGAAAAACGGATCAAAATATATCAAGTACAGGTACAAATTCCCTATGATGAATGTGGTCATTAGCTATACCTAAAATGCACCAGTTAGTTCAGTTAATATAAAAGAAAAAGAAAACCAAAGATTCCCACTAAAGAAAAATCCAGCTCACAGCAGTGGGACATACGGATACAACAGCCTGAAGTTAATTTACAATCCCAGCTCCTATAACACTACCTTCCCGTGTTCTTCAGTTTTCATACAATCAGGTTATCATTTTTATTTTGTAAGTTATTGTTTTCATGCCGTACAGCCGCATCTTCCAAATCCTACAGTATTTCACGACCTTCTATCATTTTTATCTGGCTACGTGGTGTTGAGACTTCCGAAGTAAGCGTGATCCTGGCACTGTTAGGTTATCAATGGGCGGCAACTGGCAATGGGGAGCCCCGATTCTCTCAGCTGGCAGTCACCCCGAGGCTTTCCGCTCTGTGCCTTCGGAGACAAGGAAGCGTATGGGCCTCGGACAAACTCGCGCCACCTAATCTAATTATCTGCCATTCGCAGGCTTAACTTGCGAGGTTTATTCCCGAGAGTAATAACCGCGGCTACGCGTGAGCACAGGTGTGTGGTCCAGGGCTAGGCGCTCCGCTCCCGCCCCGCTTTTGGTCTCCCTCCCCGGCGCTCCCGGCGCCCATCCCGGGCTAGAGCCGCGGTCCGGGAGCACGGAGCTCCCGGGTAGCCACCTCCCGCGGCTGCTCCCCGACCCACAGCGTCCCGGGACGGAGGACCCGGGTCCCAGCGCTGCGCGGGGTCCCCCGCAGACCCAACGAGCACGCGCGGGCCGCCAGCCCCAGAGCACTCTCCGCAGGAAGGCGACGGGCCGCGGGCCGCTCGGGGTCACAGGGCTCCCGCCACGCCCCAGACCAAGCGGGGTCAGCCGCAGGAGACAGGGACTCTGCGCCCCTCGGAGCACCCACCTTCCACGTGCCCAGCCCCACGATGGGCATCTTGGCGCCGGTGTAGAGCTCGACGTAGCTGGCCATGGCTGCTGCACGGTACAGAGGGGTGCACACCGCCTAACTGCCGAGGTGCAGGCGCGCGGCTTTAAATAGCCACAGTGGGCCTGCAGAAAGACCGCCTGCGATTGGCGCACTGATGCGCTAAGGCGCCTTCTGATTGGTCGCCCGATCTTTGGGGAGGGGGAGGTCAGCGACGAAGCCTCTTCCTCCGGGTCCTAGCGAGAAGGAATTCTTCCCTACTCCCGCTGATTGCCTGCTCACCACGCGGCAGAAGAGCCCTTACCAGCTACTGTGGCGAGAGGAAAAGCAGATGCTCTAACGAAAGAAGCTGACATCCTGTAAAGAATTAGGAACGAAGTTTTGGTTTCATTTAAGAGTCCAGAACAATACGTTTGTCTATTGTGCTGTCTTAGTATAAATGCTCTTTGGGAATTTGACCAGTGCCCAGTGCTTAGTCTGTATAAAACATGTTGGCTGTAAGAGTGGTTCAGCGCACTTTATTCTTGGACGAAGAATTATTCTTTCTTCAGAGAAATAGCTTCCGAGTTTTGGCATAACACCTTCACAAGATTTGGGTTGGCCCATTATGTACATAGCTTCTAGGCAGGTCTTTGCAGCACACCCAAAGTGCTATTCATGACCTGGATGTGGTTCAGGAAGCTCTGTACAAAAGCTCACAGCTCTTGTGGTTAGGAAGTCGTAATAATCTTGATTCACAACACAGAAGGCTTTCTATTCAGAAGGAGTAAGGCTGATTCCGTTCAGGTGAAAGTGCGACGATGCGCGTGGTAAATTTCAGTATGGAGCTAAGCCAAATTCTCCAGAAGAACAGTGAACAGATAGAAAACCACAGAAGAGTTAACGCTAGTACTTTAGTTGCGAGTATTCCAAGTCTGAATGTACCATAAAGTCGACAACTCTATTTGGCAGGTTGGAAAACATTTTTCCAAGGTAGCCAAAGGAAAGTTGCTCCAAGAACCTTGAAGACAGTTTTGGTTTCTTTCCGACCACCTCTCTCCACAATGCTCAACCTCACCCCAACCTAATCTTTCTGCTCTGTTACCTTCTAACCTTTCTGTAACTATGCAAGATTGGGCCCTGTATCTTCCGGTGATGATTCAGGATCCAAATTTCTCTAAATTCCATTCTGGTAATTTTCCATTTGTTGCTTCTATAGAAGTGCTCCTCCCCCCATCCCCAGGAAAAACTGACAGAGACCAGAATAGGTCAGATATTTTTCCATTTGACTTTTGTAAAAACTTGTTACTGGCAGAAATTTTGATGCTATTTGTCCCCAGATAATAGAAATTTGAATTTAGGCCTCAAGCTGGGAACTTGGTTAATGTAAAACGCAGACAGCTCACCACTCATCCTCCATTTGGACCTCTGCCATTTGAACTGCCCAGGTCCAAATCTCAAGGGCTAATGTCTTGGGAAACTGGTGCACTTTCAGCGACCAGACTGGTACACCAAGATGATTTAGTAGAAAGATGGATGAAGACTGGATTTTCTGCCTAGGCTATAGAAATGTGGAAAATTGGATCTGTGGAATTTGTATAGCAATAATAATACTATTGTTGGAATACACTATTGTGATAGTTCCCTAACAGCTTCTGTTGCCTCTGTGATCTTTGTAAAATGCCATTGTGCACATATCAAAAATCTTGCTAGAAAGAAAGAAGCCCTTCAGTGGAATCTTTTCGAGAAACACTTGCAGTTAGAATCTTAACATACTCTGGACCAGTAATCTCCCAGAGTAGGAGCTATCTCTTGACAAAATACACCTATACACACACACAACTACCAATGTAACCACACACAATATAAGTATGGGGATTGGACTTGGGTGAGGTGAATAGGTACATAAGTCCAAAATTTCATATCAAAGGGTTTAAATTTTATGTCCTAGGCATCTAACTTGCCTCCCTTTCATCCCAGGCCTGTGCACATGTACACACATGAATATATAGACAAATGAAAATCAGTTTTATGCACACAAGCCAAACTGTAAAAGTCTAACAACAGCAAGAAATAAGGTGCAGGCTTTAAAAGTGAATCCCTTTTGGACACAGAGAAAAGTGCATTCAAAATGATGCTACGATAAAAAGAAAACAAACCCCTGTTACTATCACATGATAAGCTTGAAAAAACAAGGTATTACATTTGGAAAATATGAGGAAGACATTAAGGAAGAAAAATGGAGAGCTGGCCAGATAGCTTGGAGGATTAAAGTGCCTGCTTAGGCAGATGTAGGGGCTGGGGGTTCTATCCCCAGCCTGCCGTGCCGGCCCACCCACCAGGGCAAGCTGAGACTGGGAATGTGACATGCACCTGTAATGCCAGTGCTTGGGAGATGGAAGAACAAGAAGGATCATCACAAGTCTGATCTGTGTATTGAGATCCTGTAGACCCTGAACTAAATACACTTAAAAAAAGAAAATGGAAAGCACAATTTCTCAGATTATTTTCTTAATAAAAACCTTTTTTGTACTTAAAAAACAGCCTTCTTTTAACTGTCCAATCTTCATAAGATAAAAAAGAAATTCTTTCGCCCTGTATTCATGGCCCTTCAAAATCTGGCACAAAAGAAAGCACTGAGCTGTGTACTTACGAAAGTTGAATTATGTGGTCTGAGAGGTATGGCTCAATAAACAGATACAAATAAACAAAAGTGACAGACTAGATCTCCAACAGTCTTGTAAACTGAGACCAGTCAGCTTTATGTAGCCACCCAGGACTCAGGCTACTGCAGTTGTCCTACCACATTGTTTCACTGCTGCCTAACCACGTCTACAGGCTTTGCTCCAAGAAAACGAAAGAGCACTGCAGGGGCTCAGTGAGCAGTCAGTTGCTCAGGTCTGAAAGTGACACTTTTCACTCCCAGTTACCATCAACTAGCCAGACCTAGTCATCAGCCTCGCCAATCTGCAATGGAATAGGAAATTGTTGCTACATTTTTTCTGGAAAGCAGAGGCAAACACAACATGGTAAGCACCAGAATTCCTGTCCACGGAGATGAACAGCCACTGAAACATTTGGTTCAGCACTATAGCAAGCACTTAGTGTACATTATTGAAGGTGCTGCTGCTATTAATTATAATAACAGCACTTCTAAAATAGTAGTGAATGTCTGTTGAGCTTAGTATGTGCCCAGCACTATTTTATGTGTATTACAAAATGTGATCATAAACCAGAGTGAAAGATTAAATTAAAAATACTGGCTAGATTAAAAGATTGTGCCATTAATTCATTTCAAAATACTCCTCCTCACTTTGAATACATGTTTCCCATTGTTCTTGCCACTTTCTGAAGCAATCCTGAAAGTGTGTGTGTGTGTGTGTGTGTGTGTGCGTGTGTGTGTGAATGTCTTTAGTTACTATATTATAGTTGCCTCAATGTCCTGAACTGATTCAAAATGTTTACCTTTCGTGGTCGTTTTGACTTTGGGGAGAAGCCCGAGTTGCACAGTGCCAGAGCTAATGAGTAAAATGGATGAGGACACATCATCACTTTGTTTGTTTGTTTGTTTGTTTTCTTTCATAATAATGTTTTTGTAAGTGTAGTAGATTTCTAAAAGGTGGTCAATTTATTACACCCAGCTAAATTAAACTAGCGTGGTGCTGTCTGTGGGAGGCCCACCTCAAGATCGCTGCCAGCAACATAGAGGCAGAACAGGAGAAGCTGCCAACATTCTGTTAGGGATGCTGTTTGGAGAAGCTGTTGGAAGCTGCTAGTTCTCTTGGGCTGTTCTGCTGGAGGACCTTGTCATGCTGGCTTTCCTGATGAATTCTGGAGAAGCTTGGGTCCTTGTCTTGAGCATTTATTCCTGGCTCTGGAGGGGAAGATAGTGCACTGCTTAGCCTAATGGAGCTTGTTGCTTTGCTGATAGGAACTCGGCTTTCTGCATTGCTGGAGGATCTTGGGTCCTCACTGTTGCTGAGGGTGGCTGTGGTACTTTTGGGGGAGCTCTGGGGCTTACCTTGAGCATTGCTTCCTAGCTCCAGTTCAGATCCCTCAGCTTGCTAGTACAGATCCTTCATCCTGCTGTCATAAACTTGCTAGCTTCCTCTACTGACCTTTGGACCTTTCCAGCACATATCCGTGAAGCAGGCCTGCATGAAATTTTGTTATGGGCTCTAGGCCTCCAGTTGCACTGGTGGGAGGCAGTTACGAGCTCTAGGCCCTGAGCTGGATTTTTTAGTATTTAGTGTGAATAGATTTCCTGTACTTGTAGTATGTGATTCTTGGAAGATTCACTATAAAATACTATTACAAAATGTGTCCTGTACTGTATTGTTCACCTTACAAAAATCTCAAACCGTGACAATAAGTTTGCCTTTTGATTGGATGGTACTCAGCAGCAGCATTTACCAAATATTTGGTCATACATTGTGAAGATGCTCATGAAATAGAACTTCCAGAACTGCTTCAAAAAGTGGTAAAAATGATACAGAAAGTGTGTTCAAAGCAAAGGCCAATATCCTGACATGGATTCATGACAATATGTTTTTTCTTCTAATATATTTTTAAAATTTAAACACTAATGTGTTTTGATTACAACCTCAGTGTGCATTGCCATTTGATTGTCATGACATCTACTTGCAGGGCACACTGCTATTATTCCATCTTACATATGAAGAATCAGAGGCACAAAGAAGTGAAATGACTTACTAAGGTGCCACATCAAGTAAGTGTTGTGGTCAAGATTTATAGTCAATGAATTTGACCCAACATCTTAACCAGTGACTTAACCAATGATTTTCATTTTCTGTTCCTGTTACTTACAATAAGAATTATGCTCTTGGGCCAGCCAGATAGCTCAGCAGATTACAGCGCCTGCTTAGGCAGAGCACAGCAGCAGGGGTTCAATCTTGTTGTGCAGTGCTAGACCTGCCCCTGGGGCACACTGAGACTGTGATTGAGACTGGGTGTGGTGGTGCGTGCCTGTAATCCTAGCACTTGGGAGGCTGAAAACAGGAGAATCATTACTAGTCCAATCTATGCAGTCAGACCCTGTGGACTGTACTAAATATGTAAAAAAAAAAAAAAAAAAAAAAAAAAGAATTATGCTCCCATGACACAATATACATAAGCGTGTGAATAACAGAAACATAAAGATCATAAAAGTTCTCATTGTTATTATGATTCCTTAGCATATTCTGTGTCTCTTATTCTATACCTTTTATTGCCAATTCACTCATGATCTATAATAAATGATTTAATAATCCCACTAATGAGTTGCCCACAATCTGAGAAGCTCTTTCCTTCACTTCATTGCTTTTCCACCACTCTTAGCCTCAGGCAGCAGGAAAACTATGATCATCACAGAAGAGGGACATGATGGTGGATACAGAAAAGGTCAAAAGCTGGGCTTTCCTATTGTTATGGTTTAGATCTAAGCAAACTCTCCTGTACTCTGAGGTGAGGCTTTTAGAAGGTGAGTGGATTATGGGGCCATGGCAGACGTGCTGCTAGGAGATGCGACCTGGTGAGAAGTGGGTTATTAGACATACGACCTGGAAGGGTACATTTCCCTCCCTGGCTGCTCCCTTCATGTTTTGCTACCCAGCCACCATAATATGAGCAGCTTTCCTCTGCTCACGGCCTTCCACCATGCCAACTCTTCTTGGGAACCAGCTGATCAGGAACTGAAACCCAAAATAAATCTCTCCTCCTTTAAGTTAGGGGTATAGGGTATTTTGCCCCAGCAACGATGCCTACATCATCTATCTTTTCAGAAAATACACCTATGTTCCCATCTCTGCCCATAATTTTGGTATAAGCATACCTGAGATTGGACCCTTGTGAGAGAAGCAGGAAGCAGCTGTAAGACAAAGGGAGAAGGGGTGGGCACAAAGTGGAGAGGTCCTCAGCACCTGCCTCAAATGAGTGTAACTGGCCTGCTGTGGAGCCGGGTCCGCTGTGTCACGATTTATTTATGTTTGTGAGTATAAAAGGCGAACGTCCTCGAGATAACTGTTACTATTAGAGATAGAGAGATAACAGAAAATATCAAATTAATAAATAAAAGTTTTGTGATTTTTAGTATAGCTGTTCCATAAATTTTTATCAACATTAACATCCACTACTTTTTGAGTTCCTCTCAGCATCAGTGACCTCAAGCACACTGCAGACACTGTTCTTACAACCACCCACAAAGACAACTGCCTATATTCTTTTCTCCTTTTTTTCAGATTGAAGAAACTGAGGTGCGGTAACTGATACCAAGAAATTAGTGAGTAGCCTTTCTTTCAATTTTTGATATTTTCACATAAGATTTTCAAAAATTAATTCAGATTTTTAAAAAGCTGTACAGCAATTTCTTTTGGCTTTTTGAGACAGTGTCTCCTCTATGTAGCTCAGGCTGGCCTTGAATTCATTATGAAGCTCAGGCAGGCCTCGAGCTTGTGGGGATCCTCTTGCTTCAGCCTTCTGAGCACTGGGAGTACAGGCATATGCCATACCCAGCTATAATAATATCTGTCTTGATTATTGAGATCTTTGGTGTCCCTTCACCTTTAAATTTTGCTCTGAGGTAAATACCTCACATGATCAGTGCTGCCTAAGATCATCACAAACAGCAAGAACCAACTCATAGTGGTAGGTATTTTCACATAGAAAACGTTACACACATGGCAATTATTTGTGACTGTTCATTACCAGTGCGTGTCTGAGCCAGCCCACTGTACTCCTAGCTCCTGCAGCAGGCATCTTGTCTTTGCTTCTAGTTGGGAATGTTCAAGAGAAAGTGGTTGAGTGAGAAAATCCTTCCAAAAAAGATAATTTAGAGATCAGTGTAATCTGTAAGATATGCCCAAGGCATTTGTGAGTCCTCTATTACTAGAAATCAGTGACTGATTCTAATTCTAAGTTTGGGAATGCACTTTGGTCTCATGGCTCTGCAGCTAAGAACCTCCGGTGTCTGAGTGGAGAGACTGCAATGCCTTGAAGCAAGAGGAAAGACTTGTTAATACAATGGTGCAGTGGAGTAGGCCCTGTAGCATAAATCACTAAGTATCCCTCATACTGATCTGGGAATACATCGTAGACAGATCTCCCTGCTATCTGCAATTCTGGTATCGGGGGAGCTAAGAGCTGGAAGTTAGTAAACCAGGGTCCCAAACAAAAATACTACTGACTGGAGAATTACTAATGCATGATCTAGTGCTTTAAGCAGTCCACAGAGCACCTTCTCTTTCTTCGTCAGCATGGACTTGAATGAGAGGACCACATGTTTCTGATAGCCTGCCAGCTCAGACTTCCCTCCTGAGTGGCCAGATCTGTGCCTTGAATGAAACATACAATGTTGAGAACCTCTTTCATAAACTGCAAGTGCCACAGATACCCCTGAGATGATGGATCTTACTCCGTTAAGCAACTCTAGTTAGGGGATGACATGGTCTCTAAGCAACTCTAGTTGGGGGATGACATGGTCTCTCATAAGCAGACAGGTGAAGGACATGTGGTATTAATGGGTTTGGCACCTTAATGGAAGTGGTGCACCCATTCAATCATTTAATGAATTAATTCACTTATCCAACAGGCATTTACTTCTTATATTTTTCTTTTCTTTTTTTTTACTTAATTCATTTTATTTTTCTTGTGTAAAAACCCTTTATGTTGTAGCTACTGCTGGAGCTTGAGTCCTCTGGACAGAGACTCTGGTGTGGGTTTTCACAAGATGGTCAGTGAATTCCTGAGAGGGAGACTTGGTGAACACAGTCTCTTTCGAGAGATCAGGGGTCAGATAGCTGTAGGTCTTGGAAATGGCATCAAAGGTGGCCTTAGCAAAGTTGTCCAAAGTAGCAATGCAGCCCATAACAGAGGTGTAGCAGTCATCAATACCAGCCATCAGCAGCAGCTTCTTGGGCACAGGGGCTGAGACAATGCCAGTGACTCTGGGGGCAGGGATCAGATGCACCAACACAGAGCCACAGCGGCCTGTCACCTTGCAAGGAACAGTGTGGGGCTTGCTGATCTTCTTTCCCCAGTAACCTCTCCTCATGGGGACAATGGAGAGCTTGGCCAGGATAATGGCCCCGTGAATGGCAGTAGTTACTTCTTTGGAACACTTTACACCCAGGCCAACATGACCATTGTAGTCCCCAATGGTGACAGATGCCTTGAACCTGGTCCGCTGGCCAACACGAGTTTGCTTCTGCAAGGCATGATCTTCAGAACTTCTTTCTTGAGGGATGTGCCCAGGAAAAAGTCAATAATCTCAGACTCTTTGATGGGTAAGGAAAAAAGGTAAATTTCCTCCAGGGACTTGATCTTCATGTCTTTGACCAGTCGGCCCAGCTTGGTGACAGAAATCCACTCTTTGTCCTCGGCCTTACTGCTGCAAGCCCTGTGGCCTAGCCTGGGCCCTGGCCTCTGCTGCACCTGCGACCTCAAAGGCCACTGCCAAAGCCTCCACGGAAGCCACCACTGCCTCCTATGCCTGGGCCCCCCAGGCCTCAGGCCCCTCCCTCTGCACCGGCCTCATCAGCCATTTGGTGTTTTCCAGAAGAAGCTATATTTTTCACGTATATATAGTATTTAGTGTAGGGCCTATAGGGTCTCACTACGCAGATAAAACTTGTTTTCAGCCTCCTGAGTGCTGGGATTACAGGCACTCCCCACCACACCCAGTCTCAGTCGCCCTCTCTGCGTGCCCAGCTTGGCACATAGGGGATCAAACCCCGGCCACTGCACTCTGCCTAAACAGGTGCTTTAGTCTGCTGAGATATCTGGCAGGCCCTTACTCCTTATATTAACAGGAACTATTTTAGCAGTTATAGAGAGAGACAGGAAAAAGGTTTTGACCATGTGCAGTCTCTTTCTTCCCAGAGAAAGAGTTAAATACTAAATGTATTTTAAAACAAGTGTGATAATTAATTGCTATTTCAGTTTGAGTAAGAAATACTCAGCTGATTGGCTCAGCATTGTTCTGGGCATGGCTGAATAATGAACTTAACAAAAAGGAATGACTCATCCTGTAATGTGAGGAGTAACACGGTCGGTCAGTCAGTCGGAAGGGCCAGATCAAAGCTGTTAGAGTTGCCTTTACCTGAGAAAATTGTAAACCAAAAGCAGTATGGCATTCCTGCAGGGATTGCGGAGATTAGCACTCCTAGGAAGGACATGAAGGATACAGTGGTGGCAGTTTCTACTTCTTCCCCACTCGAGTCTATTTGGCCTGTGCAGAGGAAGGATGGGCTTTGAGAATGAGGGTAGATTATCAGAAACTGAACCAATGGGTGACTCCAATTGCAGCTGCAGTATCCTTGCTTGAGTAAATTAACACACCCCCTCATCCTTGGTATTGATTTGACTAATGCCTTCTTCTCCATACCTAGCCATAAGGCCCATCAGACACAATTTGCTTTGAGCTGGCAAGGCCAACAATACACCTTCACTGTCCTACGTCAGGGTTATTCTAACTTTTCAGCCCTGTGTCACAACTTACATCACAGGAATCTTGGTTATCTTTCTCTTCCACAAGATATCACACTGGTCTATAATATTGATGATATTATACTGATGAAAGCAAGTGAGCCGGAGGTAACAACAACTCTGGACTTCTTAATGTATTTGTGAGCCAGAGGATGGGAAATAAATCCAATGAGAATTTAAGGTTTCCCTACCTCAGTGAAATTTCTAAGAGTCCAGTGGTGTGGGGCATGTAGAAGTACCCTTCTAAGGTCAAAGATAACCTGTTGCATCTGGCTCTCACTACAACCAAGAAAGAGGCACAAGGCATAGTGGACATGTTTGAATACCTGGAGGCAACACATTCCTCACTTAGGTGTTTTGGTCTGGCCCAGTTGCAGAGGGCCTCAGGGAGCTGCTAGTTTTGAGTCCAAAATAAGAGAAAGCTCTGCTATAGGTGCAGGCTGCTGTGCAGGGTGCTCAGGGGGACCATAGATCCAGCAGATCCAGTGGTACCTATAGGGTCAGTGGCAGGTAGGGAAGCTGCTTGGAGTCTCTGGCAGGCCTCATCACAGCAGAGGCCTTTAGGATTTTGGAACAAAATCCTAGCAAAAGTGAACTCTTCATCATGGGATATCAGGTTACCATGTGACCTGAGCTGCCCACCATGAGATGGGCATTATCTGATCACCAAGCCATAAAGTTAGATATGCACTGTAACAGTCCATCTGTGTATGAGTGGAACATATGTTATCAAAGCAGAATAGGGCCAGAGGATAAATGAAAGTTGCATGAAGATGTTGTCACATGCCCGTGGTTCTTACTCTTGTTATATTGCCTTTTGTCTCCCAGAACGTACCTATGGTCTCATGGGGGTGTAGTGTATGATCATCTGACAGAAGAAGAGAAGGCTGTGGTTCTGCATGTTATGCAGACATCACCCACAAGTGGACAGCTATAGCATTATAGCCTCTTTCCAGGACATCCCTGAAGGACAGTGGTGAAGGGAAATCTTCCCAGTGGGCAGAACTTCAGGCAGTACTCTTGGTCATGCATTTTACCAAGTACAAAAAGTGACCGGATATGGTACTAAATACTGATTCATGGTGTTTATCCAATAATCTGGCTGAATGTTCAGGTACTTGGAGGGAACACGACTAAAAATTAGTGGCAAAGATATTTGGAGAAGAAGACCTCTCCCTATGGGGCAATGGATATAAAGACAGTTTTACATTTCTCATGTAAACACTCAGCAAAATGTAGTCTCAGAGGAGAGAAGTTTAATAATCAAGTAGATAAGATGACCCGTTCTATAGATCTCACTCAAAACTTTTCCTCAGCCGTCCCTGTCCGTTGTCCAACAGAATCATGAACAAAGTAGCCATGGAGAAAGGGATTGAGGTTTTGCATGGGCTCCCACTCATGAAGGCTGATTGCCTATTATCCACTGCAGAACACACAATATGTGAACAAGGACCAACACTGAGTCCTTGATATAGAACTATTCCCCAGGGGAATCAACCTGTGACTTGGTAGCAGATTGATTGTATTGTACAGTCATGGGAAGGACAGTGGTTTGTCCTTACTGGCACAGACACTTATTCTGGGAATGGATTTGCCTTCCCCATATGTAATGCTTTTGCCTAACTACCATCCATAGAGTATAGAATACCTTATCCACCATTATGGTATTCCACACAGCATTGCCTCTGACCAAGGAACAGATTTGATGGCCAAAGAAGTAAGGCAATGGGCCCACATTCCTGAAATTCACTGGTCTTACTGTGTTCCTCCTCATCATCATCCAGAAGCTGCCTGGTTGATAGAGAGGTAGGTTGGCCTTTTGAAGATGCAGCTACACTGCCAGGTAAGCAGCAATGTCTTACATGGCTGGGGCATGATACTTTAAAAAGCTTTGAAAAAGTATCCATGATATGGTACTGTATCTCCCATAGCTTGGATTCACAGGTCCAGGAATCAGGGTTAGAAGCAGAACTTTTTAAAAAATGTATTTGGTACAGTGTCTCACTATGCAGCTCAGGCTCATAGTGATCCTCCTGTTTTTTAGCCTCCCCAGCACTGGGATTACAGGCATGCACCACCACTCCTGGTCTTGGTGGCTGCGCACCCAGGGGCAGGGCTGGTATGGCATGTGGTGCTGGGAATTGAACCCTAGTCCTTGCACTTGCCTAAGCAGGTGTTTAGTCCACTGAGCTATCTCACTGGTGCTGGAAGCTGGAATGTTGCCACTCATCATTACCCTAGTGATTGACTAGCAAACTTTATGCTTCCTGATTCCAAGACGATAGGCTCTGCTGGCCTAGAAGTCTTAGTTCTGGAGGAGAAGAGGAAAGCACAGCAATGAAGCTAAGACTTTCTGTGGTCTGGACTCCTCATGGCTCTGGCTAAACAAGCTGAAAAAGGAATTATGATATTAGCAGAGATGACTGATCCAGAGTATCCTGGGGGAATTTAAACTATTACTCCACCTTACAGGAAAGAAGAATATCCTTGGAGTGCAGAGATCTCGTAGGGAATCTCCAGGTATCACCATGCTCTGGTACTAAGGTCAAAGGCAAACTATAACTACCCAGTACAAGCAGAAAGACAAATGGCCCAGAACCAACATGCCTGTGCTCTCACCTAGAACGCCCAAGATCTCCTGAGTTTTTATTATTTTATTTTCTATCACTTTTAGGATGAGAAAAAGAGGAATGTTTGTAAAATGCACACAAAATTTATCAGGTATTTGATGTGAGTGACCTGGAAAGGGTGTGACATTGCGCAAGTCAGCTGTCTGCTGATGTGGAAATGTTGAAGGACTGAAACCTGAAGGGTGTATGCCAATGGAATTTCCAGGAACAAGGTGACAAGCTCTTTCTTGAGTGGTACTTCCAGTCAGTAACTGGGATGAAACACCACCCTTGCTGCATTTGGGCTTGGGGCCACAACTGGTACTCACTCTCTTCCTCACCTACCATCCATTCCAAGTTTCCTTTACCCCCTCCTGTGATGACAGCAGGTCTGAGGGACTTAGATGGTGTGACCTATACCATGATGATCATATCTATTTTATTCCAGGTTGGCTGCATGTGTGTACTCACAATTACAGCAGAGCAAGCAAGTTCCCTATCTCCTCTCTCTGATCAGATCAGTTCCATCTGACGGTGACTCCTTGCCTTGCTTGCTGCTATTTTAGTGTGAGGATACCTGTTATGGCTTGTGTCTAGATAACTACCCAAAGCCTCATGTGTTTGTAAGTGGGGCTTTTTCAGAGGTGGCTGGATTTGAACTCTGTGATGCTGGGATTGGTTCATGGTGCAATGTTAGGATTAAGGGTGCTAGGATTGTGGTATGAGTGCTCCTTGCCCTTAGGAGAGGTAGCCTGGATACAATATAAGGACAGAAAGAGGCTTGCCACTTAGCACTGCTGGTCCCTTATCACTTGTCGCTTGCTTGCTTTTGCTCTCTTCTTCCTGCCATGAGCTGTTTCTCCTCCACAGTTCCTCTCTGCCATGCCACACTGCCCTGCACTCTGCCACCTATGAACTGAAACCTCTACAAGCTGAGCTCAATAAACCTTTCTTCACTTAACTTGTGGGTACTACTGAGTATTTTGTCTCAGCAACAAGAATAGTAAATAAGACAAGCCAAAATATTTAGGCATTTATCAGAGCTTATACTTAAATTGGACTTTTGCTATATAGCTTGCCAAAGTGTTTCCTTTTAGGAAAACAGAGCTTTTTTTTTTTTTAAAGAGTAAGAAGGGGTTGAGGAGATAGCTCGGCAGTCGAAGTGCTTGCCTGGGAAGTTCAAGGATCCAGGTCCAATCCCCAGTACCACATGCTGTGCTGGCCCCCAGAATCCTTGGCATACCATGCCAGCTATGGGAACCAAGCATGGTGGTGCACACCTGTAATCCCAGCACTGGGAAGGCTGAGACAGGGGTTCACTATGAGTCCAAGCTGCATAGTAAGACCCTGTACCAAATAAATAAATTAAAAGATAAGAACATAAAAGAGTAGGAAGAATTTATTAAGAGAAAGAAAGTTTCTGTTTAAGAGGAACTGAAAAGGCAGTCCCAGCCCAGGTGCAGCGTGGGCCGGACCCTCTCCCACCCCCTTGGGCCACCCCCCACCACTCCACAGTACCTCCTCCACCCTGCCCGAGTAGGAATTTCTGCCTCTGGGAACCCTCAGACCCAGTCCTAGCCCAGGTCCGGTGAGTGTGTGGAGAGCTTCCTGCTACCCTGCGCCGGCGGGACCAGTCCCAGCCCAGGCGCAGAGTGGGCTGGACCCTCTCCCACCCCCTTGGGCCACCCCCCCACCACTCCGTAGTACCTCCCCCACCCCGCCTGCCGAGTAGGAATTTCTGCCGCGTTCCGGGCCCCAGACCCAGTCCTAGCCCAGGTCCTGTGAGTGTGTGGGGGAGCTTCCTCTTCCCCCTACTTCACCTTGCCCCCTCCAGGCACAGCTCAGGCCTGGCATACACACCTGGGGTGTAACCCTGCAGCTGCAATCCCTGCAGAGAGTGTAGAGGATAGATCCACCCAGCTGGTCCAGGAGCAGAACATCTCACCACAGGGGCACAACAGGTTCACCCTCAAGGGCAGCAGCGGGAAGGAGCTGAGCACAGCAGCCAGACCCAAGCCAGATGCAGCTGGATAAGTCCAAACTTTGTAGAGCTGCCCCTGAACTTCAGTACGTGTGAAGGTTATAACTACAGCAAAGATCTACAATAAAGGTCAGAAGACAGTGCTACACAAAATGATGAGAAGGAACAAAATGCAACCTCAGAACCCAAGCCCACCCGCAACAAGTGCAGAGGACACTAACACAGAAAAAACTGGAAATCACACAGCTGAAAGCAATGAATCAATGGCTTCTGAAATAAAGAAACAGCTGCAGAAAGATATAGAAGACCTCAGATTGGAAGTGAAAAAAGAAGTCCCTGAATTAATAACATCTGCACTAAAGAATCAAATGCAGAAATATATGGAAGAAACCCAGTGCCCACCCAGAACAAGTGCGGAGGACACTAGCTCAGCTCAAATGCATGAATTAATAGCGTCGATAGTAAATAAGCAACAGCAGAAAGATATAGAGGAAATCAGAGCGCAATTCTTTTCTGAAATAAAAAGAGAACTCTCAGAACTCATAGCAGATGAAGTAAAGAAGCAACTACAGAAACATAGGCAGGAAACTCAATCCCGAAAAAGAGGAACTGAAAGGGCTCCAGAGAATGGGTTGCCCACCAACCTCACTTGTATAGTCACTTAAGTAATATTGATACAATGGAAAATCATAGGATGAGTGTGAGGTGGGAGAAAACTATGATCATCTTAGAAGTACACCACAAGTATAGTTGCTGGGGTAATATTGATTAAATGGGAATCAAATGGGGAACCAAGTCATATAGCAACTGCACATGACAGACAAAGACTTTCCTAGAAGGGCTGAGCTCAGGAGGTTTGGCCCTCCACTCCAAGGTGACTGATGCCTATTTAGAATATGTATCATTGCTGCTCATCTCTAGAGGAAGTATAGGGGTGAGTGGTTCTTTTTCTTGAAGCCCAAAGCCTTCAATGAATGTGCCTCCAGCCACAGTTGTCTTCTGCATTGACCTCTCAAGGCCCCATCCCTGTCTTACTGCCTTCAATATCCCTACCTATCTTAGCTATCTGTATTTGCAGCTGAAGAGGGTCACAGTTGTGGTTGGCAGTCAGAGATACTCCACTGAGGGTGTAGCTAAAGGCCCTCAATAAGCACCAGGCATCCTTGTCTTGGTTGAATGTACAGCTTTAAATCTGGAGGAGACAAGGCCACAGAAAAAATTAAGTATGTGTGGGCCAAATAATAAAATCAATAGGATAATTTAAAGTTTTCTGCCAGGAGGTGCCACCAATAGTTGGGAAATCAGAACTTCTAAACTTGCAGAGCTCAGAGGTACAGCATAGGAAGGATAATTTCCCCAAAGATATCAATGAGAGCAGTGATAATCAGGACCACGTTGGCTTCTGTCCCTCACATCTGGACTCATGTATTCTTCCTACTGTAGATGGAGCATAACAGAGTCATTAATTCAATGTGCATCCTCCAACCTCATCTTGGCCCTTTCTTATAAATATCACCTCTAATAAGCCATCTCTTTAGCTGGCTCCTCTGGCACTTCCCCAGCAACTCCCAGGTAGTGCAGCATGTCATACAACCCACAGACCTCATGACCCTGTGCCTCACACCTCCTTTGTTTTACAGCAAGTCTCCTAGTCTGATGCATATTACCTAGGATGCAACAGCAGTGACTCAAACAAGCACAGAAGGCTTCTGCTAGTCTTGTTGGCCGAGGTCCTGTTAGAAGAAAAAGAAAAATCTATATCCTAAATATGTGCCTGTTTCTGTCTGAATAAATTCCAGGCTGTTATGGTTTGAATCTAGATGTCTTTCCAAAGTCTCATGCAGTTGTAAGTAGGGATTTTTGGAGGTGGATGGATCTATTATGTGAGAATGTAGATTAAGGGTGTGATACTGGGATTGAGAGTATGTGGCACTTGATTAGTTTACCAATTGATTCACCACAGTTCTGTGTATGGATAATGGGAACCCCTATCCTGGATACAGGAGGCACCACTCAAAAGGCTTATAGATGGGATGGGGTAAAGTGGAAGGGGAGGTTTGCTGCTGTTGTTTGCTGCTTGCTACCTTCTGCTTGCCCTACTATGGACCGTTTTTTCCTCTGTAATATCCCTTTTCCATGAAATTTTGCCTTGGAGACAGCTTACTATGCACTAAAACTTCTTATAAACTATGAGCTGAAATAAAACTTTCCTTCTTTAACCTGAGGTTAGTAATGAGAAAAGTAAGATACAGACTTTTCCAGTGATTGTTAACTAGATTATTTATATAATAAAGTACATACTTTGATACTTCATTTATGGGTTGAATCATCCATGAGGAATAGTGCAAACTGAGGATCCAGTGTTGGTCTCTTCTTGGCAGATTGTACATTTGGTAGCAGTAGTTATACCATTCTTGGTAAATAGCATTCCCTGCCTGCACAGCTCCATCACTTCCACCTTGGTTGGTTTGTTTACAGGCCCACGTGAGGGTCCTGAACAGGGTGGCTAATGACAGAGCCTGGATCATTGATTAACTGAGTCACTTTGCCTACTTAGTCATATAATCCACCTTCTGAGATAGATTATCTCTTTTGGGCATTGATATAAAGAGCTTTTTGTTTAAAAAACACTTAGATTTATAAAGACAAAAAGTATCCAGCCATGTACTCTCCTTTTTAGGGAGAACAAAGGTTAACCACTGAAGAACCTTTAGAGGTACATCAACCTTAAATGAATGGAATTTACATTAACACCCTACTACCTAGCCTTCTACCTCTCCTTTCCCCAAGTGGCTTGGTCAATCTGTTCTCTACAAAGTCCACTGCTCTTTGTTGAAGATGCTACATAAGCCAACATTGTTCTCTTGAGAAGAGTTCCATTAGGATAACAGGGTAGAGATTGCTTGGAGACAGGGTGTGGCTAGCTAAGCCTCTCAGGGAGCCCACTTTCATTATAAATTTCAGTACTCTGCGAAAATCTAAAATCATGAAAGAAGTCTTGTTTGTTGCTGTGAGAGTCATCAGTTTCATCAGAATGAGGGCTTTGACTCATCATTTTCTCAAGAAGCTTTTGTCAAGAAATGAGATCAGATGGCCAAGAAACTCCCTGACTGGGCAGAGGCTTTCTGGAAGCCTAGGACTGGGGTTGGGATAAACTTCTGTTAAGAAAAAAGGAAAGTTCATTGTCAAAATAATTTGGCAAACTTAAACATTTATAAGAGTGTGCCATTAAATATTGTAAATATTACTTACATTATTTTTGTGAAGGAAAAACATTTCCAATGCAAAAAAAAAAAAAAAAAGTCACACATTCATTATACAGTTTGTGCTGTTTGGTGTGTATTGTTGTGTATGTTTATCCAGAGAAGAGTTCAAACCTTTATCACAGATTCTGAAATGGATTTCTGACCTCCAAGGAAATTAACATTGCCAGAGAACAAAAAACCCTAAGATGGAGACCTGGAGCGCAGGCCCGGGGAGTGAGTGAGACGACCCAGGGCCGCGGGATCCTGAACAGACCCAGAGCACAGGCCCCGTGAGTGAGTGAGAGGACAGAGGGCCTGGCAGGATCCTGAATAGACCCAGAGCGCAGGCCCGGCGAGTGAGTGAGACAACCTGGGGCTGCAGGATCCTGAACAGACCCAGAGCGCAGGCCCGGGGAGTGAGAGAGATGACCCAAGCCGGGATCCTGAACAGACACAGAGTGCAGGCCCAGCAAGTAAGTGAGACAACCTGGGCCCGTGGATCCTCATTCGACCCAGGCTGCAGGCCCAGGAGGGAACTCTTCAGCAGAACTCCCTGCAAAGAGGCTAGAGGCAAGACCCACCCAGCTGATTCAGGAGCGGAACATCTTGCCAGAGAGGCACAAAGGGTTCAACTCTAACGCCTGCAGCAGAAAGAAGTGGAGCACAGCAGCCAGATCCAAACAACACCCACCTGGA
>NW_004524591.1:22732270-22736924 GCF_000260255.1 Octodon degus | reverse complement strand
TTGACTTTAAAAAAAAGAAAACAGAGATTTGTACCTATGTTGTTTATTTATTACTTCTTGCCTATATCTTGTAATATGAGAAACTACTTTGGCAGTAACAATACACAATGTACTAACCATTGTTACTCTCCTAAAATCTTGTTTTGAGATTTTGTACCATTGCTTTTATTTTTTTTTCTTTAAAATAAAAATAACTGATGTCAAAAAAAAATTTAAAAAAAAACCCTAAGATGGATGGCTTATAATCAACAGAAATTTATTTCTCAATCTTCTGGAGGCTGTAAAGTCCAAACTGAGGTGTCACTATGCTCAGCATTTCCGATATCTGACTTCTTCACAGAGAGTGGTTTTCTCAGTGACTTCACTTGAAGAAGGGGCAAGAGATCTCTCCAGAGTCTTTTATAAAGATGCTAATTTCACTCATGAAGGCAAAACCCTCATGATCCCACCATGTACTAAGGGTCCTGCTTTGTAATAGCACTACACTGGGGGTTAAGATTTCAATATGCAAATCTGAGGAGGCATAAATATTCAGTTCATTGCAATGCCCATTGTGAAAAATAACTCAGAGCTATAGTTGAAACAAGTCTTAGAAAAACTTTTAGCTAATCATAAATTATTGTAATGTCCTCACATACTAAACAATTATTTCTCAACTGTCAGAGCTTGCTTGACAAAACAAAACAGACTTCCTATACAAAAAAAAATCATAGTGTACATTCATAAAACCAAGAATATTCAAGGAATATTTATGGAAATCTCTGGGTAACTCAAAATAAAATCAACACTTTGAAATAAATCAGTATTTATCATTATTTATATAGACTGTGAAGAGGCCTGGTCTTCCTTCGTGAATCAAGAATAAATTGAGCAATGGACAGAACAATCAGGCATATGGAGATCAAAGTATCAGCCTTGTTTTTGACAAAGCTGATTTGGAGAATGTGGTTTGGTCTTTGTCTCCAGATTCCATAACACCCTCACCCACAGAGTCAATGTATCTACCAGTGTCAGATGTGGCTGGATCTTGTGTCTCCCTCTTCAGCATAGCTTATTTGCCTGATGTCAGATGTGTGCTTCTCGAATTCAGAGAGAAACAGCATGCAGACCCAGAAGAGGCTGCACCCCACATGTACAATTCTTTCACCTGACTTCCCCAAAGAAGTCACTCCCCTGCTCAAGAGAAGAGTAGGTGAGAGCAAATGTTAAGCTCTGAAGAGTAGAATGTCCTACTTTATGGGAGAAAAGTAGCTTCTAGAGAAGTTTAACAAAGCAGTTGCTTTGTTAAAAGCAGTTACTAAAATAACTCTAATGAAAGACAACACCAAGTGTTCTTCTTGGCAAGATAACAGATAGTAAGGTCATCTGATGCCAGAAATTCTACACTGAGCTCACAGGAAGCAAAGGTATGGATATATCTAGGCTCAAAGGGGACAGTCTTAAAGGCCATCTTAAAATGGGGACTCATTTCACTATAGGGAAGTGTCTCAGTTACTCTTCTCTCATTGCTGGGACAAATACCTAACACTCAAAATGAAGGAAGGAAAGGTTTACTTAGCTCACAGTCACTGGAGATTTCAGTCCATCCTTGGTTGGCTTCAACCAAGGAGATGGAAGAGGAGACGGCAAGGAGACGGCAACACATATATTATCTTCAACCTTGTGCAGAGCAGCACAAGGCAGAGCAAAGAGCAAAAGGGTCACAGCAAAGAGCAGAGAGCAAAAGGGAGGAGTAGCAGCAACAATGGCTAAAGAGTGGAAGTCTGTTTCCCTTTAGATGCATTCAGGCTATCCACCCCAGGCTGAGTAAGACCCATAATCCCAGTCTTGATCATGAATTAATCTCAAACTCTATAAATCCCCACCTCATGATTGCATGAGGCTTTGGGGGGACAACTAGACACAAACCATAACATTGAGGAAGTCACACACACACATAATTTTACATTGAACATATCATTTTCTCCACTTGCAAAGGGAGTATTTTGATAAAGATGTTAAAAAATGAAGAGGGGACTCTATGGACTCACCTTCTTTGTGCAGCCTACTTATACATAGCTTGCCTCAGTCTTCTCAATATCACAGAGGTGGACATCATTGCTCTTTTGAATGAGGCCTGTAAGGTTCAGAGGTGTGAATGTAATTTGCCCAATGCATAGAGCTCCTAAAGGGCTGAATAATTTTGCAAAGCCCCTTCACTTTTCTGCTCCTATTGCCAATCTAAGAATTGACAGAGACAGACAGACAGACAGACAGACAGACAGACAGACAGACAGACAGACAGACAAAGAGAGATCTGTTCTTGCAGGTTAATGTCCTATTCTTGTTTTCTTCTTCTATCAATTTAGTATAACTATTAAATTAATACACAATCATTTAATACTGCACATGTATTATCTTTAAACAAATAAAATCAAAGAACTATCTACACCCAAATTCTGTGAGTGATGCCTGCATTCACGCTCCCCAGTTGGTATTGCCGTCTCCTCTTCCATCTCCTCAGAGTCCCTCTTCCTGAATCCTTCCTGGATCGTCAAGACCCTGCCACTGTGAAACACAAGACCCCCAAGATGCCGTCTCCAAAAAGTTGTGGCGGTGCCTTACATGTAGGAATTCTCATCGCTCCCTGGTACTCAAAACTACAACACACTTACAAACCTGGTTTCTGAAGATTTTGCAAAAGGAGAGAAATATTTCTACTTGAATACTTAAAGGAACCAAGCAAATTCTAGACTTGGCATCTGCAGAAGTGACATTGCCACAGCTTTTCTCTCTTTTAACCCTTGTAAGTCCTCCTCCTGAGAAGATTGAAAGTGTAGAATCTTTAGTGCTGTCATGCCCCTTCAATTCATTCAAGCTCTGGAAGTTAATTCTTAGATTGGTGATAGGGGCAACTGTGAGCCCCTGTACAAATAAAAAGTTAAACACTTCCAACATCCAGTGGCACAAAATAAGCATTTTTATTCCAAAAGTTACAAACAGGGAAACACAAAGGATTGGGGCCAAAGCAAGTCCAAATTCCAGCAGGGCAAACATTAAGTCCTATAGTTCCATGCTCAGTATCTGAAGCAATCAGTGGAAAATGTGAGCCCTTTAGGGCATGTTTGGTTCCATCCGTATGGCACTTTTGGTGGGCATAGCTCCGGTAGGTTCTCTCTTGGGCCAGCTTTGCTCCCTCCTGGGAGGTTTCCTTAGATGATCCATGTTCCTGGCTTTTTCAACTTTCTGGGGTCTCCATAACACCTTTGGATTCTCACAGGTTGACACACTGCCTTCTCAGGGGCACACTGCCTGGCTTCCTAAGCCTTCTGAAATTAGGGTAGAGGCCTTCTTAACCCCACAACTCTTGCATTCTGCATGTGCCTGAAATCAATGCCATGGGATGATGCCACGCTTCTGGCAGCTGGAGCAGTAGCCAGGCTTCCTTCTCTCCTGACTGTAGGAGTTGAGGGCCCGAACTGCTGAGCACTCTGAATCCAGTGCTGAGGAACAAATTTTCTATGGCTACTGTTCTGGAACATGCTGTTCTGTGATTTTTTCTTCAAAGCTTAGTCTTTCAATTTTGTAGTTCTGAGGCTGAAAAGGATAGAGACTTGTTGCTTCTTGTGATGCCTTCAGGTCATCTTCTGTATTCTCCTGTTCCTTCCCAGCAATCTAGATCTCTTCTACTTTATCTTTCAATCCATGGATTCATTGGAGCTTCCCTTTTGACCAAACTCACAACACTTTAAATCATCCTGCTGGGCTCTGTGCTCTTGATTTGCAACATAAATCAAGCTACAATAGCCATGACACAGTCTCAGCATTCATCTGCCTTGAAATTTCTTCTAGATTAATTAGTCTGTGCCTTTCATCTCAGTTTCAGGTAAAGTCTCTGGACATGAGAAAAATGTGGATAAACTTTTTTCTTCTTCTTTCTTTTTCTTTTTTTTTTTTTTTTTTTTTTTTTTTTTTTTGGCAGAACCAGGGATTGAACTCAGGCCCTTGAGCTTTCCATGCAAGCACTTATTCTACTGAGTTATCTCCCTGAACCCTTTTCTTTCTTTCTTTCTTTCTTTCTTTCTTTCTTTCTTTCTTCCTTCCTTCCTTCCTTCCTTCCTTCCTTCCTTCCTTCCCTTCTTGTTGCAGGAATTGAATTTAGGACCTTACACTTACCAGGCAGGTATTTATGCCACTAAGCCATATCTCTTGCCCCTAGACAAACTTTCTGCCCAGCCATAACACATTGTCGAAAGTTCAATACCCAATGTAATCCGTTTTTCCAGAAGAAACCCCCTGAGCCTGATCATTAACAGTTTTCTGGTCTTCTGAGCTCAGACCAGAATCTCCCACACAGAACAGCTTAAAGTGTTCCAGCTCTACTCTTTCAGGTGACTTCTTTGAACCTTTCTGAAATATCTCTTCTCACAAGCATTTCCCAAAGGTTCTTAAACCACATGGTCAGATAGAGTCACAACAGGGACCTAAGTCTCTGGTACCAAATTCTGTCTTGGTTTTCTCTCATTGCTAGAACAAAACACTGGCACCCAAAATTAAGGAAAGAAAGGTTTATTTAGCACATTTTGTGGAGGTTTCAGTCTATAATCAGTGGGCTCCAAAGTGGGGTGGCAATTGGTTAAGGTGGCAGAAAATTGCAAAAACAACAAGAGCAAAA
>NW_004524591.1:22716191-22728720 GCF_000260255.1 Octodon degus | reverse complement strand
ACCTACCCCCCAGGGTGGGAGTAGCACTCACATCAGCTCCCATCCCTCCCCTTGCACAGGCTCAGGATGTTTACAAAGTGAGTGTTCAGTGTCTTTGTGATGATCATCCTAGTTGTCGTCATCCCCCACACACTTAGTTAAACTCCTAAATTTCTCAAATTGACACAATGTATCAACCGTTACACTGTATGTGTCTCTCTCTGATCTTTAGCATAAAAGCTAGTTAGGTTAAAAAACATGAAGTGACCCAAGTAAATAAGTTTAAATACAAAGTTCTTTCAAAAGATAAAAATACAGTCTAATAGTTGAAACAAGTTAAACTGATAGCCCAATCTTCACTTTGAATTTTTCCTATTGCAGATTTTTTTTGAGGGGGGCAGGTATCAAACTCAGGGCCTCGTGCTTGTTAGGCAAGTGCTGTGCTACTGAGCTCTGTCTCCAGCCCCAACAATACAACCTAATAACTAATACAGTTTTCCTAAAACACAAAATAACAATGAGCGGTCCACATATATTGTCTTCTTAAGCAGTCCCCAGATCCCTGCGGTTTAGTTTGTGTTACACTACCTGTGCAGATAAGAAACCTGAAGCTCAAAAAGGTTGTTTCTTAAAGGTGGTAACAGTAGAAGGAGAACTCAGAGGCTGGCCTTCTGAGGCCCAGGTGCAGTCCCTGACCAGTGCCGCCTCCACTGAAATCTGAGGCCCATTCCTTTTTCACCCACAGGAAGCCCTACTCTACGAGTCACGCCTTCACAGACAGAAGGAGCTTGGTGGCCAAATGACAGGTAAGTGTGTTCATGTGCTTAGACCTTGAACATCTAAATCTACAACGTGAGAGCCAACATCATGATGTTTTAGAAACCCTTTAGGTACAATTATGGATGGCAGCTCTGGAGTGCATTAGAAAAGGAAAATCAAACCTTGGGGTTGGCTGATACATCATCTTTGATATGTCCCAGTTATAGCATTTTCAGAACAGTTTCATTGCAGATGAATCATTTAAATGTGTAACTAATGATATGAGACTATGAAGAGTATTGAACTTTAGTTGGGCATAGCAGCTTGTAACCCTAGCACTTGGGAGGCTGAGGCAAGAGGATTGTTGTGAATTCAAGACCAGCCTGGGCTACATAGTGAGTTCAAGTTCAGGCAGAACTACATAGGGATACTGTCACAAAAAAAAGAAAAAAGTATTGAACTTTTTTTGATGATTAATAAGTTTTGATTTTGGCAAAAAAGAACAATACTTCTGGATTTTAATGACTTTATTTGTTTTTGGTTTTGTTTTCATTTATATATTTGGCACAAGGTCTCTCTACCCAATCTCTCTACCCACAGTGATTCTCCTGTTTTCAGCCTCCCCAGGGCTGGGATTACAGGCATGCACCACCAGGCCCAGTCTCAGTTGCCATCTCAGCACGCCCTGAGGGTGGGGCTGGCACCACATGCAGGGAATCTAACCAGTCGCTGCATCTACCTAAGCAGGTGCTTTAGTCCTCTGAGCTATCTGCCTGGCCCTTTTTATATTATTTTTGAAACTATGCCTTAATTGCATCACTCAAATCCATTCTGAAGCACCTAAAAACATTTTTCTTTAATTGGAAAAAATTAAGTTACCCAGTTTAAACTCTTCTAAGCAGCCATGATGACGTCAAGTAGCCCAGCCTCTGAGGTCTCTACTGGTGAGGGTATCACTACTTCCTGTAGCCAAACTTCTTCTTATTATGTGGTATCTGAACTTACTTTTGTTAACTTTTATTCATTTTCTCAATTCTTCCTTTTGAAATAATCCCCAGGATAGTACAGTTTTCTCTATAACATAGCAGAGCAAATATTTATAAGCTACTTTATGTTCTTCCTTCCTGATATTTTTCCAGGTTAAACAAATAATAGGTTTTTAAAAAATTTATTGAGATTTGTGATATGGTTTCCTGGCTGATTATTTTTTCTCTTTCTGGTTTGTCTACACTCAAATTAAGCAGTGTCTCTTTTCAAATGTGCTCTCCAAAACTGAAAATATATTAAAATAATCCAATTACTTTCATGACCTGAAAACTATGAATATTAAAGTAGGTATAAGCTGTGTGTGATACTGACCAACTAACATTCCCAGAAGAGTTTCAGTTTATTTTGGCTCAATTATTTTCCATTGACAATGTTCCTCCAAGTTTCTGCAAACCTGTACTGGAACAAGTTCTTGAACCCATTACCCAAATAATACTTGCTTCTTGCCCACATGTTCAAGACACTTGTAGAGTGTGTGATGCTGTGTTATGGAGCTACAATAGGATTTTTTTCAAGGAGACATGAGACTGTTAATGGATGACCCCAAGGTCTGTAAACCTTCTACCTTTCCTATGGTTCTAGGACTGCTGAACCACATGTTTGACTGAGTCTTTGGACTAGCAAACACCAACCTGAAGACATGGATGTTGGACTTTGCCTCCAAGTGGAAAGAAGTAGAGGTTTGCAGTGGCATCATTAGAAACAACAGTGTGTGGCATAAGCTCATCTTCCACAAAGTACAGTCAAGCCTGAGGAAACATCTAGCTGATGTTCACAGGAGCTGTACCTATATCCGTCACTGTGCTGATGCTGGCTATCAGTTCTATGAAGGCTAAGCACAGAGGGAGTGCACGGCTGGCTGCTCCCTGAGTGTGCCTGGAACCTGCACAGCAGGCCACGCTGGTGCCCCAGTGCCTTGCAATTTCATAAAACCTGTTTATGTGGAAGAAATGAATTACATGGATGCCAAATGGTACATTGAGATTACTGACAGGAAAAAAGCACATTCTTAAGCTGGCACAAGGAGAATACATAGCATCTGAGATTGAAAATATCTACCTGCAGAGTGAACCTGTGGCCCAGGTGTTTGTCCACGGAGAAAGCTTGAAGGCATTTCTCATAGCAATTGTGGTACCAGATGCTGAGATCTTAGCTTCCGGGACTAGGAAGAAAGGCTTTGAAGGATCCCCTGAGGAGCTGTGCAGAAATAGGGATGTCAAAAAAATCTATCCAAGAAAGTATAGTGAAAATTGGGAAAGATTCTGATCTGAAACCAGAACAGGTCAAAGGTATTGCTCTGTACCCTCAATTATTTTCTATTGACAATGGATCCCAACAATGAAGGCAAAAAAAGCCAGAGCTATAGATGAATAGTAGGTGAACTGTGGTCTGCCATCAAGGTGTAAGGTGAGGAAGAAAGCTCAGAAGAGATGGCACATGTTCATGTTCCTTCTTCTACTGATGGCCTTCATGTTGGGAATTTTGATTGTAGCAAGCTTAGGGAAGGAAACATCCATGTTTGTCTTGTCCATTCAGGGTCTTGTTGTAAGATTATTAAAGGAACTAGAACACTGCCTTACAGTCACCTCATACTGCAGACCACATTCATGGTGATATGCAATTTCCAAAATGAGCCTTAAAATTGTCAAGGGGAAACCATATAAGTGCTAAGTTATTTGAGACTTCTCAGTAATAAGGTCTGTGTTAAAACTTCTGTCTCCTTATTTTTCTAACCAAGAGATTAGGACTCTGCTGCTTTTGAGATGTCTGCTACTTGCTGCAAATTCTGCAGCAGTCTGCTGCTCTGAAGAGTGTAGTGCACAGAAGGGAAGCTGTTCCTTTAGAGGCGAGAACAACTGTCCTAGCTAGACAATATCACAAGTGGACCAGAGATTTCTTTTTTAAATCCTTCCCACCTCCCTTTACCATCTCACACCACACCCTTCTGATGTAAGGGTTCAAAACAATCCCCTCCTGTTGTTCCTAATGAGCATAAGGTTCCCAAGAAACCAAAGGACTGGTCTACCTTGGAACAGGGTGGGTGCCAAGTCTCAGAAGACTGGAGGCTCATCAGAGCAAATGGCCTCTCACTGCATAGCAGGCTGCTGTGGTGCTCTCTACCACACCTGGTGACTCCATCCATCCTTCCCAGGGGTGTGAAGAAACTCGCCTTAGACTCTGCAGCAAAGCTGGTATTTCAAAGGAGAATTACCCAGATCAACCATGCTCAATGGTGATGCCTGAAGAGCTGTCCACTTGATCTTCACTAAACCACTCACTGTAATGACCAGTGGACTTTTAATATAGTTTCCAAATCAACTGATAATGTGGTGATTAACTTGCCTTTCTGCCCCCCAATAAATTCTTGGGCAAAGCGAGTCTTCATGTATATTAGGGAATAATTATACTTGGGTAATTATTGAAATGGACGGTAATAAGCAAATATTGTTACATCGTGATACTACCTGATCTCTGTGAAATATAATTGAAAAGATGAAATTCTGGGATATAAAAATGTGGAAAAGTCATTTCTTGGAATTAACTTCATAAGGAATATTTTTAAGCTAATTTGGGAAATTAACATCTTTTCACTTAATATTTTAAGTCTTTGCTGCATTTGACAGAATGAGCTGTCATTCATACATTTAAAGCCATTGTTGTTGGATATACAATATGTACTACATGTGTCATACAAGCAAAGGGTTTGTACTAAGAATTGTTGTAATAACACTATTTGATAGCCTAACTTCATATATATATATATATATATATATATTCTTAATTGCACAAAAGTCAGTAATTTGTCACATTGGGGTTTTGAATGTTTGCCTTAGGTGTTGCTGTCTCTGTGTTTCATAAACTAAAATAGAATTTCCAAAAAGAATGATAGAAGCCAAAATAAATATTTCTGCATTCAGAAAAAAATTAAAATGGAAGACTTTACATTTAACCTTGTATAACTTTGTCTTAGTTACTCTTCTCTCATTGCTGGGACAAATATCCCACACCCAAAATGAAGGAAGAAAAGATTTATTTAGCTCATAGTTATTGGAGGTTTCAGTCCATACTCAGCTGGCTCTAACGCAGAGTGGTATGTGGCAGAGAGCAATCTTTCATGTTGGGAGCAAAGAGCAGAGAGCAAAGGAAAGGCCAATTGTCCAGGCAGCTGGCTAGCTTCTTTACCTCCTTACAGTGTAATGCAAATTCCTTGCCCCAGGACAGGTGCAGCATCTACACCCACAATAATCAATCACAAACTCCGGGAGCCACCCCAAGACTGGATGAGGCTTTGAGGGAAGACCTATACACAAACTATAACTTTATTTTGTTAGTTTAACTGACATGGTGGTG
This sequence comes from Octodon degus, assembly GCF_000260255.1. Taxonomy (NCBI): domain Eukaryota; kingdom Metazoa; phylum Chordata; class Mammalia; order Rodentia; family Octodontidae; genus Octodon; species Octodon degus. The sequence continues at coordinate 22,723,584 of NW_004524591.1, read as the reverse complement.
GTGGTAGTGGCTGTGGTGGTGGTGTGTACCATACTACATAATGAACCAAGGGCTCATCATGCTAGGCAATTACTTTGTCACTAAGATATATATCCATTCTTTTTTTTTTATTCACATTGTTTTTTTTTTAAATTTATTTTATTTATTTATTTTGTGTTTGTGTGTGTGTGTGTGTGTGTGTGTGTGTGTGTGTGGCCAGCTCAGCCCACCAGGGGGCGGGGCTGGCTGGCATGTGGTGCTGGGGATTGAACCGTGGTCGCTGTGCTTTTGCTTAGCTTAGCTTGTTCTAAGTAGGTGCTTTAGACCACTGAGCCATCTCACCAGCCCCTCCATTCTTTTTTTAAAAACAACAATGTCTTACTAAAGTTCCTAGGTTGATCTCCAACTTGAAATCTTGCTTCATCCTTCTGAGAGGCTGAGATAATAGACATATGCCAGCAAGCCTGGCTTAATTAACTTTTAATAATATGGTGCTCTAAAGGAGGACAGTTCAGTCTGCTTTTCTGATTCATGACACTGCTAGGTTTACATAATCAAAAATGGCATAAATATCTTCTATTCTTTCATTTTAATAAGAATGTGATGCAGGAAGGATAAGAACAGAGTCCTACTGCATTCCATTAGTGACTGCCTTGAATATAGATACATTCCATGAATTACTCTCTTTTGAGAATTTTCCCTCTAGTAACATTTTGTACCAATGACTTTTACTCCTAATGCCTTTGCTTTTCTGCTGCTCACTTGCTGCCATGTGTTTTCCATGGGCTCTTGTATCTTTGGACTACCTGATAAGACCTGTTTTAGTAAGCTTCTGACATCGTGACCTGATATTGTCATAGTTCATACAGTTTGTACCATGTCATGCTACATGCACCAAAATATGGTGATAGAAACACGTTTGGTTTGAGAAGAAGGAAAATACAGCTTTCTGGAAGTATAGGCAAAGACAGTTCTGCTGATGTACAAGTAAGGAAGTGATAGAATTCCAGATAGCCAAGCTTCAAATGAAAAAACTGTGTGTAGGAGAATACCTTGCCTTGTATCAATCAAAGAAAGCCAAGAATTGTATGCCCATGGCCAGGCTTCAATTTTAGAGAATGTGACATCTTGGAAGGATGAGACAAAAGTGGAAAAAAATCACCGAGTGGTAGAGGCATTCAGGAAAGGAGTTGGTACATAGATCTTCAAATCAGTTTAGGCATCAAAAAAACTTCCAGTGAAATGTGTATGCTGAACATAATGAAATTGTAACAAATACAGTGGAGGAGCAAGTAAGAGATTGGGAAGATTATGAACAGCCCCAGGATGTGGTTGTTCACAATCAATTAAAAACCCATTATGCAAGGATTTTACATTACCACATGAAAGCAAAAGCACAATCACAGGAAGATATCTGATTTTGGTCAATATAGAATAATAATGATCAGCTAGAAATGGCCCCTTACAAACTACAGTAAGAAACAGTTTCAAGATAGTTTACATCTTCAGTCATGAGATTTCAATATTACTTCCATTATAACTGGTGGTCAGAAAATAGTGAACAATATGTAAGATACGAACCATGCAATCAATGGGCCAGCTTCACTTAATAGACATTTATTGAACACATCTATAGAAGACACCACTGAATAACATGAGAATATGTACTTTTAATTTTTAAAAAATCTTTATTTATTTGGTACAGTCTCACTATGCAGTTCAGACTTGTACTGATCCTCCTGTCTCAGTCTCCCCTGCACTGGTATTATAGGTGTGCAACACCACATCCAGTTTTGGTGTCCTGCACTGTGTGCCTGGAGTTCCAGGGCCAGCATGGCATGTGGTTCTGGGGACTGAACCCAAGTCCTTGTGCTTGCCAGGCAGGCACTTAGACCACGGAGCTATCTCTCTGGCCCCATAAAAGAAATCTTAATGCAATCACAAAGATTCAAATAATACAAATATATATCCTATGACTACCACAGAACTAAGTTAGAAAAGAACAACAGATATAGCTTCAGAAAACTTCAATTAAAAAAAAAAGAAAACTCCAATTTAACAAAAATTAAAAATAATTAAAAATTCAATGTTTGTGAACAAAATAATTTTTCATATGAAGCTGGAAAATCACACTGGTACAATTACTTTGACAAAACTTTTGTTATTATCTGGAAAAATTGTAGATATTCACATTCACACTTCAAGAAACTCTTACTTGCAGAAACATACACATATGTATTGTGTACCTGGCTCTTGTGTACGAAGATGTCCATAGCAGCATTGGTTGTAAGAGCAAAAACTCAGAAACAACTCAAAAGTCCACCAGGAGAGGCTGATACCATGGAATAGCAAGACAAAAGTAGGATGAACAAATTGTAGAGATAAGAACATGAAAGAAACAAATTTCACATTTCATGATCAAATGAAACAAGCCAGAAAATTCTATCTATCTATCTATCTATCTATCTATCTATCTATCTATCTATCTACTCTTCTGTGCTCAAACCTTCTCCATCAACTCACTCTCAGGATTTCACTTCTACTCTAGTTTTTAAATGGAAATGCCTTGTTAGTGGGAGCTGATAGATCCACAGACCATCATGGTTCCATAGATCATTAGGTTCAATGTGAATAATGTTAAAAGTTACTGAGACATACATATTAAAGTATAGTAAGGAAGACTTTATTTAAGACTATCACAATAGCCAGGTGTGTTGGTACATGACTGTAATTACAACACTTCACTTCGGAGGCTGAGGTAGGAGGATCTGAAGCTTTTCAAGTTTGAGACCAGCCTGGGCTAAAAAGTGAACTGAAGGTCAGCCTGAACTGCATAGTGAGAGCCTATCTCAAAAAGAGAAAAAAGTGAAAATCACTTTAAAAAAAACCAAAAAAAAAAAAAAAAAAAAACAGTGTCCTAACCAGTCCCAGTCCATGAAGTATCAGGAGCCTGGCCTCCAAGCAAACAGAGCACGGCTCCATCTGGCCCCACCCCTGCTACTGCCCACCAGCCTGCACCAGGCCCTGAGGCCTGGGCAGGGAGCCTTCTGACTGGAACAGCCCACCCTTCTGAAAAGCACTGCTGCTCCCTGGAGAGATTCTGCTACTCCATCTCAGCATTCTAAGTGACTAAACTGTTAGCTCTCTGGACTAAAGCCAGGTTATCCCACAGGGTCTCCATTCTTCAAGAACTGAGAGTGGGAAGAGAGACAAATCTTTGAAACATGCAAGACCAAACCCTCTCCATCACAGCACAGCACCTGCAGTGCCTCAGAATTCTGCCAGTATAAGGGCTGGGGAGATAGCTCAGTAGAATAAGTGCCTTCCTGGCAAGTGCAGGGTCCTGAGTTCAATCCTTGGTACCACAAAAAAATAAAGTTTGCCAGTGGAGTAGGGTTCCTTTTTCTCCACAAGCCTCTTGAGAATTTATTAGTTGATTTCTTTATGATAGCCATTCTTTCAAGACTAAGATGGTATATCAGTGTTGTTTTAACTTGCATTTCTCAAATGACCAGTGCTGTAGAACATTTTTTCATGTATTTATTTTCCATTTGTATTTTTTTCTCTAAAAAGTATGTATTCATCTCAGATGCCCATTTTTGGATTGGATCTTTGAATTTGGGTGGCCTGACTCTTTTAGTTCTTCATATATTCTAAATAGAAGTCCTTTGTCAGAGCAGATATTGGCTAAGATATTTTTTCCCAATTTGTGAGTTGTCTTTTCACTGTGTTGGTGATTTATTTTGACATGCAGAAACTTCTCAATAAGATGAGATCCAAGTTGTTGACTCTTTGCAGTATTTTTTGTGCAGTCTGATTTTTATTCATGAAGTCTCTACCTACCTCTATGTCTTCACAATTTCCACCTACCTTCTAGTAGATTTAGTGTTTTTGTTTTAATGTTTAGATCTTTAATCCATTTTTACTTTAGGTAAGAGTATGGTGATAGACCTGGATTTGGTTTTACTTTTCAGAATGTAGCAGTTTTTCCAGGTCCATTTGTTAAAGAAGCTATCTTTCTTCGAATGAACATGTTGGGTGCATTGTCAAAGATAAGGTGGCTGAATGTGTTTGTAGTTATGTCTTCATCTTCTAATCGGTTTCATTGATCCTCATGTTACTGTTTCATTGCCAGTACCTTTGTCACAGTAGCTTTGTAGTATAATTTCAAGTGAGGGATTATAATGCCTTCTGCCCTGATTTTGTTGGCCAGGATTGCCTTTGCTAGTCTAGGTAGACTGGTATAACCACTATGGAAAGCAGTGTGGAGACACCTCAAAAAAACTAGGCTTGAAGTCCTATTAAACCCAGATATTCCTTTTCTGGATATTTTTCCAAGAGAACATACCACAGTGATATATGTGCACACATGTTTAGAGCAGTGCAATTTGGCATAGCTAAATCTTAGAAACAACCCAAATCCCCATCACCTGAGGAATGGATTAAAAAGATGTGGTATTCAATTATAAAAAAAGATAAACTTGAGACTTTTATAGGTAAATGGATGCAACTAGAGGTTGTATTCATAAGTGAAATAAATCAGACCCACATGTGTAAATATTGTATTGTCTCCCTAGTGTAAGAACCTGAAAGAATAAATAAAATCAGAAAGGCACAATAGATACAGTAAAATGGAAAGAAACTGAACATAAAGAGTAAACAATGGAGATGAGGGAAAGGAGAAAAGAGAGGGGAAGGAAAAAATCATGTAAGTATATATACAGGATAGCTGAGATGATTTTACTACTAATGTCTATCAGTTTTTTGAAAGTAGTAGTTAATGTTTAAAATTTTTACTTTGACTAAATCTACATGCTAATATTTGTAATCTGAGCAACTACATTGAGGACTGCAATGTGCAATAGAACAGCCATGTTTGAATACCTTTCATCTTGGTCTTTTAAATGTGTACCATCTCTAATGTCTTATTATTATTATTATTATTATATTATCTTTAAAATAAATTTGAAAATAAAAAGTAATAAGGACAAGGAAAAAATAAAGTTTATTGAAAGGAAGAGTAAATGTTTAATTGTTTGATCAACCTTGCATACCTATATCTGGTAATCTGAGCACCAAATCTGATGATAACAATATGTAATACAACAAACATTGTTATTTTTCCATTCTTGTTTTAAAATTTCTATTTAGTACAGGATCTACAAGGTCTCATTACGAAGATCAGACTCATAGTGATTCTCCTGTTTTCAGCCTCCCAAGGGCTGGGATTACAGGTGCGCACCACCATGCCCAGTCTCAATCACTGTCTCAGCATGTGCTGGAGGTGGGGCTGGCACAGCAGGCTAGGGATCGAATCTCGGCTGCGGCACTCTGCCTAAACAGGCCATTTAGTCTTCTGAGTTATCTGGCCGGTCCTTGTTTTGAAATTCTGTACCATTTGTATTGTTTTATGTTGCTTTGTTTGTCTTTGTTCTTGTTATGTGTTTTTGTTTTTGTTTTCCCTCTTTTAAATAATAAGTAAAAAAAAAAAAGTCTCTTCCAGCCTTCTGGAAGCTAAGGTGGAGCAGTAAGCAGCTGAGAGAAACATGCACAAACCTGAGAGACATGCAAAATGAGCACTAAGTTGTGTCCTCCCTTAGAAAGCAGAGAGAGGGACCAGCGGCAGCCTCATCTGCTGCTGCAGCCACGGGAGGCCCTGTGCTTCCAGGCAGTGCCAGGTCAACTACAATGGGTGCAGCCAACTGTCAGCTGCCAAATGAGAGAAGGTGGCCAACTTGGTCTTAATAATACTGTGTCTAGATGTTCAACAAGAGACAAGTGAAGTCAGGGTTGTCTTCCAGTGTTATAGATACCCCTCACCTCTGTGTTGAACTTCCCTCCTGAGCCAGTTCAATTAGGTGTCAATTCACAGTTTTAATTTTTTATGCAATCTGATGAGTAGATGAGCTCAGATTTCAAATTCTTAAAGGCATGTTTATTGTCATGAATTGTCACGTATTCATACTGCAGTTTTCAATGAAAATTGACTTGTGTTACAAAAAAAATGAAAATTAAACAGTAAGACTATCAAAATAGATGCAGGAGCCTCCACAACAAGGTCCTGCAATGGAAGAGGGATACTGGGCTCAGTTCTGCATACAACATGGACACCGTGAGTACTTACAACAATGTCAGGGTCAGGGGATGGAAAATTACTAAAAGGAGACACTGGGGGTAGAAAGCAGTCTGTCTAAACAGGCCTAACAGGATTCTTGCTGAAGATAGGCAAGGGTGATCGGACATCGTCTAGAGAGTGGGAGAGGGTGGGAATGTTGCTTCATATTGAGAATGATCAGATAATGAGTGCAGAATGTTCTTGCTTATCAAACTTGGAAAGTTCGTTGCTAAAACTGTATCTTATAAGGAAGCGCACAGATAGACCTAGCAGAAGATTCAGAAATCAAGCAAAGACCAATAACGACCAAATTTGGCCAACAAAAGAATCTTTGTCAGTAAGTTTTTAATGAGTTTCATTAAGAAAGGAGCAGAGTATCCACAGGGACTGGGGCTGGGCTTGGGAGTGAAAAGTGTGAGCAGTAGAGAGAGCCGGGATTGCAGAAGCTGTAGACAAGAGCACTTGTTAGCCTGCAGGGAACAAAAAAGTGCTTTGTGGGACTGAAGAGGAACACAGTGGGTGACCTACAGAAACAGAGAAAGACAGATGGACGGACAGGGAGGGAGAGACATAGATCACAGAGGAGACAAGAAAAAAGAGAGAGAGACCTACAAAATGTACATCTCAGGCATCTGGAGAGGCCCCCACTACACGTTGCTAGAATTTACATAAAGAATTCTGTTTTATTTTCTGTGTCTTTTCATCTGTAGAGAGGGAGAAGAAAGCATAGAGACCAGGTTGGGGGAGTGAGAGGCAGGGGCTTCCGCAGGCCCTGGCCTCTGTTGTCTGTCTTGAGACCACAGTGCCCTTTTGCCCTGTGCTCTTGTTCCATCCCAAAACATTTTCATGATGGCCTCATAGTTGTCTAGCTCAGCACTGTACATGCAACTAGATACAGTCCTTCTCCCACATAGCCTGGCTCTGGGACCATCTGCAAAGATCCTTTTGTGAATGCTGAGAAAGCACTGAAACAACTCTAAGCCTATATTCTAAGAGAGAGAGAGTAACACAAAAGACACGTATTCCTTGAAAGAATTCACAATAGTCACTCGCTCTTCAAGATACATTTGCTTAATGTTTTGCTTTCTCAACAAGAAACTAATGGCACCTTCCCTGCCAGAAAGTAAGGTTTACAACAGGGAAAGAAATCATGCTTGACAAAGGTCTTTCCTCAAAGAATCCCTGAGCATCCAGGGTGAAACCTGCAAAAGATATCTGTCATGATGATTACAAGAAAAAAAAGAAAGAAAGAAAGAAAGAAAGAAAGAAAGAAAGAAAGAAAGAAAGAAAGAAAGAAAG
>NW_004524591.1:22707519-22716091 GCF_000260255.1 Octodon degus | reverse complement strand
GAAAGAAAGAAAGAAAGAAAGAAAGAAAGAAAGAAAGAAAGAAAGAAAAGAAAAGAAAGAAAAAAGAACTAACTTTTCTTTACCCAGTGCTAGTAGGAGGAGTAATTCTTTTATAGTCAAAAGTCACATATTTCTCTGTTTATGCAAACCAGCTCTAGATTGTGAGCTGTGGGCATGAACAGGTTTTGAATTTCTTTGAGTCATCTTGTCCTGAGGTTCTTTGACCAGCTGTCATTCCAAGACAAATGTAGGTGGCTGGTTGGAAGTACAGTGAGGCCTTTGCATCTCCTGTAGAGGAAGTCTCAAATCCGCCAACACTAACTGGAACATGAAACCAGCAGGCATCTTTTTCAGCACTGTTAGAAGGTATGTGGGTGTGGAGAGGCTGAGGACAGGGTGTGCATGTGTTTTGGGTTGCACATGGACAATGGGATGGTGGTCACATACTGTTCCTTGTACTTACCCAGGGAATGGAGATCACCTGGGAACTAACTCATGAAAGTGCAGGTTCTGACTAAGGGCCTGGGGTGGAGCTGAAATCCTATTTTTCTGACAGTGTTAGATGATGCCATTGAAAAGGTAAGTCCTCCTCACTTGACTCTGAGACGTAGATGAATATAGGATGTAGTGAGGATTCAAAGACAAAGTTTTCCAGTATCTGAAAAGGGTCTATGCCTGGACCTACAGTAGAGTTCTATGTCTGTTCTAAATGACTTCAAATTTTATGGGCTCAGGTACTCTTCGTTAAAATTTATCCCATGTGCCCCCAGAAGCAAGACCTCAGGAGTGTTGTACAGTGCTGCTGATCTGGAAAGCCAGGTACATGCTGCCCCCTGCACGTCACAGTATGGCATGTGCAAAGCCAGCCTTCCCAGACAAGGTGCTGGGTGAGGTTTCAGATCACACCTGAAACTCTCTGGGCAGGTCTTGGCCAGAAGAGGGATTTGCATAGGTGACACAAATGACACATAATCCTTGAAAGAACTCATAGTACTCACGCACTCTTCAAGATACATTTGCTTAACGTTTTGCTTTCTCAACAGGAAACTAATGGCACCCTCTCTGCTTCCAACCAGGCAGGTTCATTCTGCAACATGTTTTTGAGCTTGGCCATAATTCCTATCACAGAATGAATTCCTCAGACTAAGTGTTGAAACTATGAGGGCATGCATGAGTGTATACTATGGAGTTTTGAGTGCTTCAAGATTACTTTGGAGGTTTTCTTTTTAAAAGAGATAAGTAGAATATATTTGCTGAAAAAAATTCCAAGCTTTTCTGAGAATCACTTAGGCATCACTCTTAAGTGAATTTCGCTTCATGCACAAGAGTGCTTCCCATAGCTGTCCATAGTGGACTGCTGGCCTTCACTAGTGAAGGGAGGTCCACCAGCAATTATACACTAGTAGTGCTTCTCAGTGATTCAAGTGTCCTAACTGTTCCTTCCCTTCTTCAAGCATTTCCTACCCATCATATCCGGTTTTTACATATATTTTATGACTGATAGGACATGAAAGAGATAACTTTCTTCCATTATATCTCATAGCTTTCATTAACCTCAATTAATATTTGTACAATGATTGATGACCATTGATCAATATTCTCTAGTTAGAGTAGAAAACATGTTAATAGGCTTTTTGGTATCCCAAATCTTTAACAGACTAATCAATTTGACCATGACACAACTAACCTCTTAGTTCTTTAAAAGAGGACATTTGAGTAGAGTCCTTCTTGCCAAGAGTCATACACATTAAAGCTGTTCTCTTGCTGTAAGTTTTTCCAAAGCAAAAAATAAAAAAATTTAATTAGCCATCAAATCTATTGACTATTTTTCTCAATAGGAGGTAGTGAGGATTAACAATCTTATTTTTCTTTCATTTATCATTAAATTTAATTTAAATCTTTCATCCCAAAGGAATTCCCTCTGTTTTCCCACTGGAAAATTCATAGTGTCGGGGGTGATATAGGGGCCTAGCAGGTTGTCCCTCTATACCCATTTTCAACAGCAGTGATCAACTTGAACAAGTAAGGGACATAGGACTAGCACATACATAAACCAACCCAAACCAATTAATCCACTATATCAAAGCCTATGGGATTCTTGAAATTAGATTCAATTACATAAGTATTGTGCCTTCTTTAGGAATATTATCAGCCTCTGGGATCCTGTGCTAAGGCTCCAGTTGAAGAGCTACCACAGTCAATATTGAAAAAAGAAACAATCATGAGGAGGGAAGACTTGTCTGCAAGTTTCTGTGTGATCAGTTTATGCTTAATTTCACTACAAAAGCACGGAAAACTATCTAAAGGAGATTCACTCTTAAATACCTTTAGGTGAATGCACAAAGCATCACTGAAGATTGTAGATCAGCTCTTCAATTTTATTTATTTATTTATTTACTTATTTATCTATTTATTTATTTATTTTTTGCAGTACCGGGGATTGAACTCAGGACCCTCTGCTTGCCAGGCAAGTTCAGTTCTTTTTAAAGCAAGTTTTTTTTGTTTGTTCTACTTTCCTGTAAAGCCTACTAAATATGACAAATCCAGTGATTGCTATATTTTGGGACCTTATTGCACTATGTGGGCAGTGAAAGATTTGTCTAGTGTCTGTCAGTTTTTCATTGCTGAATTCAGTATCTGATACCCACTACTTAAAGGAGGAGAGGCTTATTTTGACTCACAGTTTCAGTGGGGTAATTCCATCAACAGCTGGTTCTAAGGCAGAAACGGCATGGGGAAAGCTCTGAACAGATGAAAATTTGTTCATGTGATGGTGGCCAGGAGCAGAGAGGAAAAGGTGGAGCTGGTTGGCAGATATGCCCTCCCAGGTCATACCCCTAGGGACCTAGCTTTTTTGACCAACCCCATCTCTTAACAGCACATTTAGTTCTGAATGCTTCAATGTATTCATCCAATTATGCATAGTGTTTCCATGATACAATCACCTTCTGCAAGTCCCACCTCTGAACACATGAGCGATTTAAAGGACATTTTAAACCTAAATCATATATTCTGTTCCTGCTTCTGAAAGACTCAGGTCTATCTCTTTATGAAAAATGAATATAGCTCATATCTAAGAGTTGCCAAAGTCTTAACAGTTTTATCATTGCTGTCTAAAGTCTTCTCTGAAACATAAGACAAACTCTTCACTGCAAACCCCTATAAAATTAAAAGATAAAGTTAAATACTTCTACTATACAATGGCATGATATAGATATTCCTACTCCAAAAGGACAAATATGGAGATAGAAAGGGAAGGAGTCAAAAACAAGACCAAAAAAAACCAAACAGGGCAAACATTAGATCCTGTAAGTCTGTGTCCGGCACCCAGGGAAGGTTGTGTTGAGAACTGACCTCCAAGGGTCCTGAGTGGTCTCATTCTGAGACCAGTTCTCAAGGTTAATTGCAGCTTTCATGGACTCTGTCCAGGCAGGTCACATCACTGCTTGTGGCTTTTCTTAGCTGAAATTTCACGTTCCTTGCATCTCCAACATCCTGAGCTCTCCACTCTACTTTGAGCTTCCCTGTCAGAAGTTCACATATTGTCCTCACAGGAGTATATCGCCTGGTTTTTCAGGCCTTTCTCTATTGGGAGCAGGTGAAGCTGGAAATTGATCATATGTGGGAAGGCAGGATGAGGCCTCATTACCCCAGTCTTGAGAAAAACATCCTACCTGGACATTGTTGGCTACTAGTTGCTAGGCAACTTTGTGTCTTGTAACTTTGCAAAAGAATAGATAAATGCCCCTCCTGCTGTTCTGGGGTCCTTTGCCTATCAGGGAAGCCAGCCTCCTCCTGAACCCAGATCTTGTCTATATTTTCCTCATTCCTGCACCCATTTCTCCCTGGGATGCACTGCAGACCAATGGATCCCTACATTTTTCTGAAACCTGGATAGAAGTCTGAGTAACTACATAACTCTTCATGCTTGAAAAAACCAGCATCACATGGATGATGCCCAAGTCTACTGCCAGCTTGAGTAGTACCAAAGGTCCCTTGTCATCAGGGCTAGAAAAGCCTCAGAACACCTAAATAGCTTAGCAATGAATGGAATCAATTTCTTAGGTGGTCCTTCTCAAGTAGGGTGTCCTGGGGTTCTCTACTCAGAGAAGTCTTTCACAAGAGTTTACCCCTTTACACCCTTGACCAATGAAAGGTAGAATCTTGCCAATCCTCAATGCCCTCAAATCATTTTTATGTTGTCCTGATGTAAAGTGTTTGGTTTCCTTTAATAATGTTCTTAGCGACCATGCTTTCCTTGGCCCTAACTGTAAATGCTTCCTTTATGGTGAAACTCAAACCTTTTCCAATCATCTGCTCTCGATGCTCCTTATAGATCTGATGAAAGGTATCAGCATTACTCATGTTCAAACCTAAATATTGGGCTACCTTGAAATTTCATATACCAGATTTATTCATCAGATGTTCTTAATCTAAGTCTCCTACAAAGCCTCAAGACATAGGCAAAATGCAAACAAATTTTCAAGGGGAGTATAACATACATTGCCATGTGCCAGGTGTCTAACTGCCAATGAGTTTCTTGTTTTCAACTGACATCTCTTGACCCTGATCTTTGTTTCTATCTGCATTTTATCAGAATTCTAGTCTTCTAAACTCCACCAAGAATCTCCCATCTAGCCTAGCTCATAGCATTCTAGAGCTTTACTAGCCAGCATCTCCAATTTTTTTAAAAACTCCTCCTACAAATCATTTCTAAACCAAATGTTTAGTATCAACCCTACTCTTGGTACTAAAATCTGCCTTAGTCACTTATTTTTGTCACTGTAACATAATTCCTGGCACTTTTAACTTAAAAGATAAGATGCTTATCTTTTGACTCATGGTTTTAGAGGTCTCAGTCCATTCATGGTTGGCCAATTCTAAGGGAGAAACAGCATGGTGGAAGACCCTAGAAGAAGAAAGTTGCTCAGATCATGGTGACAAGGGAGCAGTGGTGGAAGGGAGGAGTGAGGGAAGGAGAGACAGCTTTCCAGGTCATGCTCCCTGTGACTTACCTCTTCCTAATAGCATATGTAGGTTTGAATTCTTCAGCGAACCAATCCACTGGAGAGTATAGCACCATCATTATGCAATCTTCTTCCATAAGCCCCACATCTGAACACATGGAGGTTTAGGGAGATATTCTAGACCTAAGCCATACCACACAGCTTTGATTAAATCTAACTAAGGCTAAACTGGTTGGTTTTTTTGTTATTGTTTGTTTTGTGATGTTCCAGTTCTTTCTCTATTGCAGATCCTATAAGAAAAAAGCCTACTTCTTTGTGAATGAAATGAATCTCTTCTGTAATTTCCCTGACAAGCGTACCTGTATGCACCATTTCCATTTTGTGACGAAATTTCCTATAGTCTGACCCTCATAATGGAGTACTTTTGACATCACCCATGACATTACACACATTTCCAGTGTTTACATGTTTCAATTATTTGGGCTATCTTGGTGCTCAATAAAAAATCAGTTTCTGTTTTTCAAAAGAATCATAGGAGACAGCAGCACTGGGAGTTTTCTAACTTCAAAGGTCAGAGTTAGTGAGTAGAAGTTATGGATTTGGGCTGAAATTGCAGTCCTAAAGTATATGATAAAGAATATCTGCTTTTGAGATTCTTAAAAAAAGAGAAGTTGTTTAAACTCGTGCTAGGGCCAACCAGATAGATCAGTAGATTAAAGTGTCTGCCTAGGCAGACACAGGGACCAAGATTAAATTCCCAGCATTCCATGCCGGCCCTGCCCCTGGGGTATGCTGAGATGGCAATTGAGACTGGGCATGGTAGCATGCACCTGTAATCCCAGCGCTTGGGAGGCTGAAAAGAGGAGGATCACTACAATTCCAAACTGTGTAGTGAGACCCTGTAGACCCTGTATTAAATACATTTTTAAAATTTTGAAAAATAAACTTGTGCTTTCACTGAGTAACTATATATGTAGCCTACAATTTAAATCTTGTGATAAACACCCCCAATATTTCACAATCCACAGACATTGGGGATGTTGTATCACATTGGACACGCATGGAATCCATTGCTGAGTTTCCATGGCCAGTTCGAACAGCTGCCAAGTGTCCCCCATGGGTCTCCAAAGCTCTCCAATCTGTCCTGTCCAGGCTGGGGTATTGTGTGCATGAGCTGGCCTGAGCCACACCGTTCTTCTCCCCACCTTCACTCTAAAATTGTACTGTGGTCTATGGTGGAGATGGACCATCTACTCTGTAATCCCCTTTCCATCCCTTGTATCTGGAACTTCACTAATTGCCCTCCAGTTGGGCCCACCATGATCTTCTAGAAGGCAGACCATCATCCCAGCATGGAGTGCACTGGCTGGTGCATGAAAGATGCTAAATAGCTTTCTAAATGTGTGTCACACAAAACCAACTTGATGACAGTGGGTGATATGGTTGTGATTATCACCTGGACCATTTGTCACTAGGTAGTGTTGGCAAAACCAGGGGGCTAGCAACAGCAGGAAAAAGGGCAAGGTGCCAAAGGGGACTCCACACACATTTTTTTCTAACTTGTGACTTTGTAAACTACAAATCATTTAGAGTTGTGATTAAGCAACTTGCCTTCCAAAACAGCAACACCAGTGAGGGACAGTAGTGAAATAGGATCCTCTGAAGGAAAAGAGTAAGAGAGGATGAAACTACTACGTAACTAGATTACAAGACCAAAGATTTCTCTAGATAGCACCAGCACAGAGGCCTCTTTACTTTAACATTGTTACAAGACAGGAACTGCTTGTAACAGGGAAGGGGACCAAAAATCTCTGTGCTAAATTTAACTTAATTTATTTGAAATAAGACTTTCCTTAATTTAATTCAGATATATAACAAGCCAATTGCTTGATCCTTACCAAAAGTGTCAGAAGTAAGGGATATTGCCTTTCAGGGTGCCTCTCAAAAAGATTCAGCTAGTGCAGAATTGACTTTTCAATGTTCTCTGTCAGTGGGAGAATTGAATGAAGCCTGATGACTTTGTCCTGTTTATCTTGCCTTTGCTGTTTCTCCTGCCTGGTCTTTTGTTGCCATTCATACTATTCTTGTTGAAATTCATTCTGACAAGTTCTCTGATCCTGCTCAGTTCCTGTGTTAATGCAGTTTAGAAGGGAAGGATTTATGGATATGCCAACAACCCAGGCTGTGAATATCTAGGCATAGCCTTCTGTTTCTTTAGTTCTCCCAGGCTGAAGTTCTCACCCAACCTGCGAAAGGGATAGTGCTCTTGTGTGCTTAAAACTATCATATCCTTTCTGGGCTTGGGGGTCTTGTTCTGGGACCCTGTAATTTCCCCTAGTCCCTCTACTTCCAACTAGGAGGAACAAAAGAGGGCTTTGATATTAATATTCTAGTAGCATTATTAAAAATTGGAAGACCATTAATAAGTTAGAGGAGAAATACATATATGATCCAACAATAAGATTCTTCTCATCTTATCTTGTTAGGTGCTCCTTGTTCCTCTTGGGTATGTTGAAATAGAAATGCTAGAAAAGAAATATTGGTCACTATCCCTAGTTTGTCTTTTACAAAACATTTTTCCTCTCAATTTTGTTTTCTTTTTTTTAACAAAGTAAAAGTTGTTATGCATACATATTTGCCAGCCTTTTTTTTTAACTGAGAAAAAAAGCATATATTTAGAATTAGCCAGCTAGACTCAGATTAGATGATCCCAATTTTGTTGGCAACATCCAATGCATTACAATCAGGAGCCAGTCGAACATATGCCTTCTTCTCTCTATCAGACCTGATTAGGGTATTGACCTTGGCAACATCGATGTCATAGAGCTTCTTTTCAGCTTGTTTGATTTGGTGCTTATTGGCTTTGACATCCACAATGAACACGAGTGTGTTGTCCTCAATCTTTTACTTTCTTTTATTTTTGTTTTATTATAATAAAGATTTATTTTTCATTTTTAAAGGGGAATAAAAACAATAAAAATCATTAGAAACAATACAGAATTTCACTAAACAAAATGATAGGGGTTAAACAATGGCTATTATAGTGCATATTGTTGTCTTTAGATTAGTTATTCAGATTACCAGATGTAAGCATGCAAATTAGGTCAAAATTGTGAAAAAAATAGAAAGGAGAGAGACAGAAGAAAAATTAAGCATTAACTGTTCCTTTCATAGACCAACAGAAATCAACTGTAAAATTATCTAAAGTATTCTATAGATATTCTATAGATGTATTTATATACATATATGTTTCTTTTTCTTTTCCTTCTTTCTTTTGTCCTTATCCTCATCCCAGTTAGCCATTCTTTCTGAGGGTGAAATGAAATCTCAGTGTTGTTTTAGTTTGCATTTCTTACATGACCAAAGATGTTGAACATTTTTTTTTTTCATACACTAACTATTTGTGTTTCTTCATCTGAGAATAGTATATTCATCTCAGATGCCCATTTTTGGCTTGGGTCTTTGAAAGTGAGGGTCTGGGGTAGGCAGAGAGTTCATGAACAAAAAAACAAACTTCATGGGAAATACTTTGAAGAGTTAATAACTGGGATCTCATCATATTAAAGGGCCTGAGTTCAATCCCTGGTTCTGCAAAAAAAAAAAAA
>NW_004524591.1:22693994-22699574 GCF_000260255.1 Octodon degus | reverse complement strand
GCCACCATGCCCAGTCTCAATCACCATTTCAGTGCACTCCAGGGACGGGGCTGGAATGGCACACTGGGGGATCGAACCCTGGTCCCTGCATCTGCCTAAGCAGACACTGTAATCCGCTGAACTATTTGGCTGACCCAGTCTGCTGTAATTTTAATAAGTTCATTTTTATAAGTGATTTGTTGTTTTTCTCTAGAAAAATTTAATTTTATGTTCTTGGGTTGGACATAAATATCTAATAAGTAGCATATTTATCTCCACCAACAATAAAACAGCAATAACATACCGTTAATGATCTGCAGAGTCATAAAGATAATGGTAACTAGTAAAGAGAAAGAATGTGGAGAACAGCAGAAAATAGTGAAATTAAAGAAATTAAGCAATGGAAAATGAGGAGGCGATAAAATAAAAGAATCCTATAAAGAAATAAAAGCATTTTTGTAGTATTAGATGAAAATAACAGAAAAAACAAGAAAAAAAACAAGAAATATTAAAAAAGAGGCTAACCAAAAGAAAAAAAAACAAGAAAATATATCAGGATATAAGAAGGGAGTGAGAAAAGGAAGACCAAAATAACAAAAATGAAGGGAAAAAATGATTTTTTAAAACTTCCAAACACCTCTCTCTCTCTCTCTCTCTCTCTCTCACACACACACACACCCCAAAAAATTAATAAAAGACAGAAAGTGGATCAAAATTTCCTATGTATTTCCAAATGAATAGTTTCCTTCCAGGTCCTGCAGTTCTGGGATCCAGCAATTCATACTCCTCTTGACCCTGCTTTGTTACCTGTGGTTTTGTAAGGTAGCTCCCTATTCCAGAGGTCCCTCCATCTGTAGACTCCACACTGTGTCAAAAGTCCAAGCCAAGGGGTGTCCTTTTCACACCGGTACATGGGGAAGACATCAGACCACCTGTCTCAGCTGGGTGTAGGCTGTGGAGTGCGGGCTCACATAGACTTTGGGACCAACGCCATCACTTTCAGATCCAGCCAACTCTGAGAGCCACACCCATGAGGCCCCATGCCCTTCCTGATCTAATCTTGAAGTCAAGACATCTATGTCTAGCCCTCACCCTCTCTGCATCAATCTCCCCACTGTGGCAGGGTAACACTGAAGCCCTGGAGTGCAGCTATGTGGCATGATGTTCTGTGGCTTAGTCCCACACCATCAATGAACCCCAAAATTATGCCTAATTAAACTCTCTCTGGCACTACGGCAAGTGCTACACTGGATTTCGCCTCCAATTCTGTCCCACACTCTAGGGGTAAACCTCACAGCTTTTTGCAGTTTACAACAGCTGTAGACTTTTCTTTGGGCTAATACTGCTGGCTCCTCCCTTATTCTCCCTGAAGATGCTGGCAGCAATTTCTCTCCTCAGTAACTCTCCCTGAGTAGCTCCATATTTCTGTTTTACATAATTTCTGAGGTTTGTTACTTCACAATAGAAGTTTCAAAGACTCTTTTAAGAGAGAAGTTTTTAAAGTATTTTTTTCACCCTCAGTATTTGGGCTAGCTAGGTTAGACCAGAATATAGTATTTCTGGGGGCCTGCCCCTTAGCTCAGTTCTTTAAGTGGCTGCTTCAACAGAATTTCTAATTTTTTAAACTTGAGAATGAAAAAGAAAGCCCATTAACATAAGATTTTCTCTTTTTTTCCTAAAAGAAAAATTATGTATTACATTGCATCTTCTGAGCCTTAGTTGAGGTCCAGTGAGTGATACGCTTTAAATTTATATTCATTGTGACAGATAAGCAACGCAAGGACTGCATTGTTCCCATTTTGCAGGCAGGGTGTAGAAAAACATAAAAATCCATTCAGCCCTGCACATGTGTTATTCATCCTATAAAGACCTTATCATTGTCTGGGGTCAAACATTTCTTTGGGTTACTAAAGAGCCTAGTTTTCAGCCTGGCTGTTAGAAAGTTGCACTGGGAACTGTATGCCACTACCAGTCAACTGGATGCAGATCAGGTTTAGCCTAGATTAAAAGGGAGTGGACCTCTGGCTATGATAGAGCATCAGATTGTAAGCATAAAATTAATTTACTTTTTTTTCTTTTTTTTCAAAGCATTTTCCAAAGTGTGTTTGTCTCCTAGGTGTCCCCGGACAAATTGGGACCCCAGCAAGTCTCAAGTTTGGAGAAACTGCATTGTGTAGAGCCTGATTAAAGAGGTAAGATTATTTAATGACCTTTTCTGTTCTCTTTCAGTCTCCTCCAGGCAAAGTCAAAGAAGTAATGAAAATGGCTATCAAGGGCTGGAGAGATGGCTCAGTGGTCTAAAAACCTACTTGAAACAAGTTTGGCAAAGCACAGCGACCGCGGTTCGATCCCCCAGCACCACATGCCAGCCAGTCCCGCCCCCTGGTGGGCTGAGCTGGCCACACACACACAATAAATAAATGTAATAAATAAAAATAAATAATTTTAAAAAATTTCATAAAAAAAAAAAGAAAATGGCTATCAAAGCAGGATGTTGCCACACCGACTGTGCTATCTCCATGAGAAGAGAGTGAGGTAGAAGCCATCCAAGAGAAGGCTGTGAAGCAGGAGAGCCTGTTCATTGTTAGCAAGGTACCTATGACTGAGGCTGGCTTGGTGGCAGGCAGAAGCCTCTGGCTAAGGTCAGCACCCAGAAGTCGTCAGCTATCTGCCTGCACTTCCTGTGTACTTGTGTGTCTTCATCTCTGCCTTCGTTACATTCCCAGGCAGCACCATGCAGACTCCAAAACAGTACTGATATGTGGAAAATGCTGAGGATGCCCCACCCTCACTAGCATTTGTTTCCCACAGTGAGGTGGCTCTGCTGACTTCTGATTCTCTTGGCCTCCCCGCTTTCTGTCAGTGGGATCTGTTTTTTTGTTTTGTTTTGTTTTTTCCCATAATTTTATTGAGAAACAAATAGCAAAGAGACAGTTTCAAACCAAATTGGTAGGACAGTTTCAATAATTAACACATTGCATACATTCTTCCTAGTGGTTAATTGCTGTACAGATGCGGACATGATACCCTATTTACAAACACCATTAGAACAAATCCCTCTATTCATTAAGAGAATGTAACTATATATCTATCCTAACCACTTTGAATACACAGATACAAAATGGACATTCATCTGTATCCCCTTTTTTTGTTTAGTTCCGTTATTTGAATTTTATAGGTGTGTTAACTCAGCAAAATATTCTAAAAGAGTCCAGTAGTCCATAACAGGATTGGGTCTTCTGCTTCACTGGCAATGTCAGAAATTGTTGACAAGAGTTCATTACAGCTCAACATAACACCATGACTTTACTTCTTATACTTCATTTTTATACTTTTCTGCTGGATGGTTAGGACCAAGATAAAGCAAGACCTATGCAACAAGACTTGTAGCTTTTGGGTCTGATAAGGTCAGTGAAATCCCCTCAGGATTTATCCTGAGATCCTGTACCTCAGATTGTAGAACTTTTGTCAGTGTCAGCCATGTGGATGAGTCACGGCCATTGCTTGGCCAATGTGCTCTCTGTGAAAGCCTGAGAGAATGTTTTCTCTCAATGTGACTTTCCTTAGGCACACTCTACATCATCGATCACTTTCCTCTTTGGCCCCATACTCTCCTTGATCAGAAAATTTGGGACACTACTGAGTTACATGATGTTACAGTAAAAGTTCTCATATGTCCTGAGTCTTAAGTGACCTTGGAAGGCTAGGGCCAAAATGTTGGCTTTCCTTGCAGCCCTCCTTTTTCTCTAATTTTGGTCTGCAAACTTACGTTGTTAAGCCTCCAGAAGAGAAGTTTATTGTTATTACCATACAACCTAGGCTGTTAAGCTTAACCTCACTATCTCACTGCATTTCAAACATCTTAGGCATCATAAGGAGCAGGTATTTTTCATCAAGTAGTGATATGTTGAACTTTAAGTCCCTACAGAATATGATGAAAAAAAACATTTAAAAATTAGAATATATTTTAAAAATAGGCATAAAGAATTATATAATTCTTATGTTTACACATAAGTCCAAAAATCTAACCATATACAACCTTGAAGCAGGACAGTCCCACAACATCCCTTTTCCTGTCTCCTGCCTGCATTCACCACCCCCTTCTTTTTGAACAATCATCTACCTGAGAGAGAGCAAGTGGGATCTGTTTGTGCAGTGACAATCAGTCTAAGAATGAAGTCAGGAATATGTACTAATGCCTACCTTTCCTTTCAGCACTGTGGTTTCAGTGGTCGTGGTCCAGAGGTTGTCAGCCAGGGAATGTTTTCAAAAATGGTAGAAGTGGTTTTTTTTGTCATATGAATTCTTTTTTATTGTAGTTCAGTGAAACTGAACTTATAAAATGTTATAGGAAAAATGGAGGGGAGGTTGGATGTCAGGGGCTTGAGAACCTTTGGATCTGTATTATACTGCACTTATTAAAAGATTCTAGTACAAGGGCTGAGGAGACAGTTCAACAGTCTAAGTGCCAGACTGGCAAGAACAAGGATCCGGGTTTGATACCTTGTACCACATATTGTACCAGCCCTGGAGCCCTGGGGGCACAGTCCTGCCAGCCACTGAAACTGGGTGTGGTGGTGCACATTTGTAATCCCAGTGCTGGGGAGGCTGAGAAAGGAGGATCACTAATAGTCCAAGCTGTGTAGTGAGACCCTATACCAAATAAATAAATAAAAGACTAAAAAAAAAAAAAAGAGAAAAATCTAGTTTCAGGTACTTGGAAAGTGCATCTAGTGAAACAAATAGATCTACTGTGTGTAGTGGCCACAGCTGGATGAACTCTTTGCAAAGTTATCACTTGGGGCCTGGCAAGCTTGGAGACATGGTGTGCAGAGAATGCCATCTGCTCCCAGTGGTGGAGGAATGGTTGAAATGGAAAAGCTATTCATAATTCCTGCTCTCAGCAGTCCAGTGACCAAGGAAAGGAATAAGACAGGCACATAAATATGTAATCTGTGGCCACATCATGCTAAATGATCTACAAAACAGGATGCTAGAGCATTAAAGATGTAAACTGCCTCAACACTTAAAAATTGTCATAGACATGCTTAGCCTTAATGGCAGCCAGCTGGGTCACATGGCTTGGTCAATATTGTCAGGCTACATAAGGCTGCAAGTCACAAAGCAGAGAGAGTACCTATGGTGTTGCCCTTTCTGAATCCAGTCCTAATAACCCCTTGCGCTCTGCAGTTGTGGTCCACATTCTTCGAGAGAAGCCTGGTGAATGAGGCCCATGGGAAGACCCGAAAGGATCTGAAACTGAACTAGCTAGACCCCTATCCTGTTCACTGACCACAGGAACTTCCCTTTCCCAATCTTGTGCTGCCTAACGGATCAATGCTAGAATGCTACTACTGTGCCACAACTAGATGTGGGGTTGGACTAGAGCGGAAGGTTCTTGGGCAGAGCAGAAAGGCAGCGGTCTGGAAGGGACTCCACACCACCTGTGTTTGCTGATGTGGCTGCATTCTTAGGTTTTCTTGCAGTTATGCCTGAAGGAAGCTATAATTATTTTTGGATACCAAAACTGCAACTGCCATATTGCCTTTGTCCATAATTCCATGCCCTGTGGAGAGCTGCAAAGGACCGCGCCTACAAGAT
>NW_004524591.1:22688973-22693894 GCF_000260255.1 Octodon degus | reverse complement strand
AAAAAAAAAAAAAAAAGTAATACGATGTCCTCGATGTTTTTCATGGCTGACTGTGGTCAGGGGGAACTTGATGATGGCATAGTGGTCAAGCTTGTTTCTCCTGAGGGCGCTCTTCCGAGGGTCTTTGGGCTGCCTCCAGAGTCGCATTGTCTTGGGGCGGTGGAAGGTGGGTGATGTTTGTATCTTTTACTTTTTGTGGCTGTGGATCCCTTTCAGCATGGCCTTCTTGGCCTTCAAAGCTTTTGCTTTGGCTTCAGCTTTGGGAGGGGCAGGGGCTTCCTTCTTTGCCTTCGGTGCTATCTTGGTAATAAGGCTCTCCCAACCCATATTTGCCAGCCTTAAAAGTAAAAGCCAGGAACAAATTAGCAAATTCATTAAGTTACAAAGTACCTAATTAAAGTTCCTATCAAAATTTCGGGGGTTGACTAAAAGTAGCCATGGATTCTTCGCAATAACTGTTATCAAGAGGTGGAGTCTATTTCCTACTCTTGACTCTACTGATCTTGTGTGTTGCTTAACAACAGAATGCGGCGGGGGAAGCAACCTTGCATACGTTCCAAGAGCGGGCCCCCAGAGTGCTACTGCTTGTGAGCAAGTCCAGGCTGGGCTCTTGATAGATGAGGAGACCACTGGTAAAGAGGGACCTGGGTGCTCCCTGACCTCCTAGCACACACAAATGAAGCCCAAATATGAGAGCCAGAGCAACTGTCACCATGTGGAGCAGGGACAGCCTACCTGTCAACTCCAGCCCAAACTAGCAACCCAGAAAGTCATAAGCAAATAAATGGTTGTTATCATGAGCCAACCTGTTACACAGAAATTGGGATTAATTCATGAAACCCAATTAGCCAATGAAAATCTTCTTTCTTTACTGACTTTTGGTTTTAATGCTTCTAAAAGAAATCTTATCAGTAGTAATACACATTTCTTATTCTGTGAGTCACAGTTACTTCCTAATTCACCAATACTTGGACTATCATATCTGAGATGTCCCATGTATAGATCCATGAGACTTTACAGTGCTGCCTAGTAGCTGTGTGATTATGAGACATACATGCATCATACATGCAGTTTTGTAATGCAGGTATGAGCTTTAAAACTCATTAATGAAGTGTGTTGAGATTTCCCATGTATAGAAGTACCATCCCAACAGGCCTATGTCGCCTATATAGCCAGGAAGTCAATACTTACTTTAAAATTTAACTTTAGCTTTATTTCAATGAATTGAGAATACATAAAAGAGAAACTTTGTGCATCTCGACTGTGCCACTTAACCTCAGACCAGTTTTTTTCTGTTTTTTCCTCTGTAAAATATGGTTAATGATCAAACAGACCTTATGCCACTGTGACAATCAAATTAAGGAACACATGTGAGTAAGTACAGTGCCAAATTATAAACAAAAATCAAACAAATGGCTCTGGAACCAGACAGGTTGGAATGAAATCCCTTATTTACCATTTGTCTTGAGCACATGAGTTAATGTTGGTATGTGTAGGTTCATCTGTAAAGTGAGATTATAGCACCTATTTCAAGAGATAATCTGTGTAACACAGAGCTTGATAAAGACCCCTGAATTAATTAGTAAATAACAGTCAAAGATTTTCCAAATAGTAAAGATATTTATTAGGAAATGACAAGGCATTACAATAGAAATACATGTACCACAGAAAACTCTGTTTATATTCAAGGAGGTGACAGGAGAGGGATGTTCTTAAAGGCAAAAGGAAAAAAAATATATACATAAACTATTTGGATACAGAATTCACTGGTCTTGGAGACCTCAGGTAGGAACTGGAATCTCTCCTTTGTGGAGGTGCCACTTCTGGATAAATACTCTGTCCAGGGCATTTTGTCTGGATTGCTGCAGTCTTAGAGAACAGTAAAGCTAAACTTTGTTACAGAAATCTGTGAATATGAAATGTGCAAAACACGGGGTGTGGGTAGAACAAGAGGAATCACTTGTGAGACTTTACAAGTCCTTGAAACAGTGTTTGTCTCCAGCAGGCAGGCGTGACCCTGCCCCTCTCATTATTTCTCAGCTCCGATTTTGTCTGGATCTGACAAGGACAATTTCATCCTGGCATCATCAACTTTGACAGCATGCTAAGGAGAATGTGCTGAACTCGCAATCACCCCTCTCCTCATCTAATTAAGGCTCTTTCATTTATTTCTTTTAAACGGGGTGAGTTTTATGATTGGATCAATTTTTCCTTCAGATAAATTTCAAGCCAGGAGCTTTCTCAGTTCATCATGGAAATAAAACCCATTATAAGTGAAGTTAGAATTAATTATAAATTGAATGAGGAAAAACTGAGCAGACTGCAGTTGCTTCTGGAAGATGATGTCTTCTTCAGAAAATATTCTGTGTTATACTTTTTGTTGACACTTGACTTCTCTGGTATTTTATTTTGACTTAGATCTCTTTCAGGATTGAAATCCACTACATTCAGGATTTCTTTATCCTGGTTATCAGTGAGACTACAAGTGGACATGTAGGGGACCCAAGCAGGGGTTGAATGTGCTATGACCCACAGGTTGGCGTCCCTTGAGATTTGACTGGTGTATCTAGTCCTTGGATGTGATTGCTCCTGTTTGCAGGGCCCTGTCATGACCATATCACCAGCAAAGCCCTAGCCATAAGGCCCACTCCCTGGTCTCTGATACGCTCGCCTGAATATTATAAGCAGATAGTATACCTATGCATTACAACCTGTACAATCCTGGTTATGAATTACTTGTAGGTGGTCAGCTCTCTTCCTTTCAGGGAACTTCTGCAGTGGACAGAAACAAGGGGACTTCTTTCCTGGTACTGTGACAAGGCTCACAGGACACCCTGAGGCTACCCCTGGTCCATACACCTGGGCATCTCCTGCTGTCATTGTAACTGTCCTGGAATCCAGCGTTTCCAACCCAGAATGGATGTGTTTGCCCCAGGCCAAGCCTGGGAAATGGGGCTCCTTAAGATCTGGTTCTTCTCAACTTGATGCATGTTCCCAGATATACCTGCACCTTATCAACAACAATCATCTCTACATGTGGGGATATGAATGACTTCTATGTTGTTACATAATCTTTTCTGTTGTTTACCTTTTTGTTTTTTATACTTTAAAAAGATCATATATTATTTCACAGTCTTTGTTGTAATACATGATGTTGTCTTCTAATCAGTTATTCATATTACCAGATACATGCATGTAAAATTAGAAGAAAGAAATGTATAAGAAATTAAGAGGAAAAGTACAAACAATTGAAAAAAGGAGACAAAACAAATTAAAGCATTGACTGCTTCTTTCCATAAACAAGCAGAAATGTAGCAGTTAGTTTTGCCTTTTTGATTGGCTTAGGGTTTATTTATTTTGTTTATTCTTTCAAAAAAAAGTAGCTCTTCGATTGATTCATTCTTTGCAGTTTTAGTCTATTTTATTGATCTCTGTTCTGATTTTTATAGTTTCCTTCCTTGTACAAGCTGTGGACTTTGATTATTCTTGTTTTTCTAGGACATTAAGATGTAACATTAGTTTATCTATTTGGGTTTGTTTTGTCTTTTTTTTATTTAGGTACTCATAGCTTTAAACTTCCTTTATAGCACTGCTTTTATTGTGTCCTATAAATTCTGGTATAGTACTCTGGCACTGTCATTTAATTCTAGCAACTGTTTTATTTCTTCCTTTTCTTTGTGATCCTTTGATTATTCAAGAATATGTTGTTTAGTTTTCATGTGTTTGCATAGTTTCTATGGTTTCTTTT
Source organism: Octodon degus (assembly GCF_000260255.1). Classification (NCBI taxonomy): domain Eukaryota; kingdom Metazoa; phylum Chordata; class Mammalia; order Rodentia; family Octodontidae; genus Octodon; species Octodon degus. The sequence continues at coordinate 22,690,146 of NW_004524591.1, read as the reverse complement.
GCAAATAAGTTCTAGTTTCATTATACTATGATCTGAAAATAGCATAAGTCTATAATTTTCATTCTTTTGCACTTACTTAAACATGCTTTATTAGCTGGCAAGTGGTCTAATTTGGAGAAATATCTATGTGCTGCTGAGAGGAATGGGCAGCCTATCCTTGCTGAGCTGAACAGTCTCTCAATATCTATTAAGTCTGTTTGTTTAAACGTTTAGTTGAACTATGATACCTTTTTATTAATTTTGTCCAGTTTGTCTATTTGTAGTAGTATGATATTATAAATAGGGTCCCACAGTATAATTGTATTTATTTTTATCTGATCTTTTATATCCAATAGTGTTTGTTTAATGAAGTAGAGTGTGCCATTGTTTGGTGCATGTATGTTCATAATTGTTATCTCTTCCTATTGAATCGTTCACTTAGCCAATGTCCTTCTTTGCTTTTCTGATTACTTTTGGCTGAAAGTCCACTTTGTTTGAAAATAATATAGCTATGCACTCCTTCTTGATTTTGAGTTCCTATTGCATGGAATATTAATTTCCATTCCTTTATTTTTAGTTTTTGAATTTTGGGAGGGCTTAAACATATTTCTTGTATACAGCATAGCATTGGCTGTTGTTTCTTAATCCATTCTGGCAGTCTCTATCTTTTTATTGGCAAATCAAGCTCACTCACATTGAGAGTTATTACTTATGATTATCAATATATTTCTCTTATTTAATTTTTTTTCAATTGCTGGTTCCTTTTTCACCTTCTATTTAATTGTTTGCCCTACCTGGTACATTCATTCTGCTGGATCTTTGGCCCCTGTTAGTTTCATTGTCTCTTTCTAGGATATCCTTGAAAAGGTTTTGCAGTGCTGGTTTGGTAATCATAAATTGTTAGGTGCTCTTTATCATGGAAATATTGTATTTCTTCATTAATTTTGAAAGATCGTTTCCCAGAATGTCACGTTGAGTTGGATCTTGTTTTCTTTCAGGGCTTGAAAGAAAACACTGCATGCTCTCCTAGCCTTTAAGGTTTATGTTGAGAGGTCTGCTGTAATTCTTTTTTTATTCTTCTTCGTTTTTTTTCTACAGTTTTATTGATAAACATATAGCAATGAGACAGTTTCAAATCAAATCGGAAGTACAGTTTCAACAAATAATACACTGCATATATTCTTCTTAGTGGTT
>NW_004524591.1:22677848-22679438 GCF_000260255.1 Octodon degus | reverse complement strand
CTGGCCAAGTAGCCAGCCAAGTAGCACAGGCTGTGAGGCAAAGCACTGCACTTGGCACCCAGTGGAGCTGGAAGGCCAAGAAGGGTACATCTGATTGCATTTGGGTTTGATGCCCTAAACTCCCCACCTCTGCGGAAAACGGGTATCGGGCAAGTTGCATTGTCTCTGGGCGGAGAACGCCTGGACCACAATGCTACAGAGCCTTTGCACATCATAGATCGGACCACTGCCCTTGCCTGTTGCAAAACAAAAAGGGGGAACTGTGGAGAGCTGCGAAGGACCACGCCTACAAGATGGCACTGGTTTCCACCTTCCACCACCACCCCCCCGTGGGTGAGCGCTCTCTGTACACAACAACTCCTTATGTGGCCAGGGCTGCAGTCATGATTCGCTTCCACATATGCTGGACCCATGGGCGATCCCCACATGGTGCACTGGGATTGGGCTCGGGAGTATATATTAGCCAAGGGCTTGGGGATTAAGGAAAAGAAGAAGCTTGCTGTAAGGGGCCTGAATAAACCGCTGAAGGAAGAGCTGTGTGTTGCGTCTTCCTTGCTGGTGAGGTCGTGCGCAACACATGCCCCAGGTCTCTGTTAAGGGAAACTCTTTTTTTTTAGAACATGGTCTACAGAGTCTCACTACACAGATCAGACTCTTAGTGATCTTCCTGGTTTCAGCCTCCCAACCGCTGGGATTACAGGTTCATGCCACCATACCCAGTCTTAGTCACCATCTCAGTGAGCCCCAGGGGTGAGGCTGGCACAACATGTCATGCTGGGGAATGAACCCCGGTCCCTGCGCCTGCCTAAGCAGGCACTTTAGTCCACTGAGCTATCTGGCTGGTCCAAGGGGAACTCTTGATATGTTCTTCAAAATATTGTTTTATGCTCTACCTTCCTGTTAGCTAAAAATACTCCCTGAGAATGGCCACTTGGAGCAAAACCCAAGTATGGTTAGCTGTAAGGCAGATATGAATCCTGCTTGAAAAATCGGCCCTCATTGCACAGAGTTCTGCTCCTATCTGCCCCTAGAGCAGGGCTCTATGAGGCTGACATCTGTGCTGATAGTGATGGCTGATAGTGATGGCTCATACTAAGAATAAGTTGTGAAATAAATCTATTGGTATTGAATGTGTTAATACTTAGATAAGGTGACACAAAGCTCTAACAGAAAAGTGTTGTTTGGCAATTGATAAAATTGTTTGCGACAGGAATATTTAGCATGAGTCATGATCCTGAAATGTTAACAGAAGGAACTGTTTTCATTCAGCTTTTTTCCTGCATTTGCAGGCTGGGACAGACTTATTCTCCAGAGATGATATAGGCACCGTGCTTACCAGCAAATTAACATTCATGGGTGTCTGGGAGGTAAGATTTGGGTTCTTCAGAATGTACAGGGAAATTCTTTCTAATGTGGAATAAGATGTTATTTAATTTTGTTCTTCCATAGCTAATTTTTTGTGTATATGCTTTAATGATTTTTTTCTTTTTTTTTTTTTTTTTTTGTTCCTCGCATGCCTTCAGGGCACGTTTGGCCAGCGGGAGAGGTGTGAGGTTCGAACTCCAGCCACCTGAGGCTGACAGCTTTGTG
>NW_004524591.1:22673379-22677588 GCF_000260255.1 Octodon degus | reverse complement strand
TTTCTACTTTGAGAATTCTAATTATATGAATATAAGTTTCTTGATTTTGACACAGAGTGAACTATTATATGACTGATCTGTAAATTCTTCATTTTTATTTTGGACATTTTTATTGTTATATTCATTTAAGTTTGTAAATAATTTATTTACAATGTGCAATCTATTAATCTCATGTGATGTATTCATTTCAGAAATATTTCTCTGAAAATCACTCTATGTGGACTATCTTTCACCTTTCAAAATTTGTAATATGATATGTAATTATTGATTTTCAATAAAGTTAATTTAAAAAAAGCTTAAAAAATGCACAGGGAGAGAAAATTTCTCTTTAGTGACTCTTGAGGCTCCTCCCTGCTATGAAAGAGCCCGTGTGCCTCGCTCCTGATTTTATCACTAGTATTCTCCAGTTCTTCTATGTCCTTCTTCACGACCTTTGGGGACTGGGATACATCTACTTCCATTTTCAAGTCTCAGACTGAGCTCTCAAAAGACACAGGAAACATGATGTACCCCAATTTGAAGGAAGCACAAGCCATTCTGAAAACATTGGAAGGCATTTGGAACAGGACTTTGGCCCTGGTTTGTAGGTACTGGCTTAGTAACCTGGGTGGTATAGTTTGTGTCTAGGTGTCCTCCCAAAACTTCATGTAGTAATTGGGTCAGCTTCTAGAGTTTGTGATTAATTCATGATCCAAAGCTGGGATTATGGGTGTGGATGCTATGCCCCCCTGGGGTGGGTAATCTGCATTGTAAGGAGGGGAGAGAAGCTTGCTAGAAGCTGAAGCTGCTACTAGAAGCCTTGCTAGAAGCCTTGGATCTTTGCTGTTTTTAACAGCCATGAATGGCTGCCCTCTGCTGTGTGCCTCTCTGTCTTGGAGCCAGCAGAACATGGACTAAAGCCTCCACTAACTGTGAGCTAAGAAGCAAACATAAACTCTTGCTTCCTTACTTTTGAGTGTCAGTTATTTTGTCCCAGCAACAAGAAAAGAGTAACTAAGACATTGGGAGTAAGTTATTTATCTTCTATAAGCCTTAATTACCTTATACAAAAATAAATCTGTCTGGGACATTTACTTTTTCCACTTAAAAATGACAAAATTGAGAGCTAGAAATGTTGGCATACAAACATGTGTGGAATGGGTGGGACTAGATCCAAGACCCAGGTCTGTGGAATTGCAGATTCCAACCACATGACAATGTACAGAATTCCAAACATCAGTGGACACTACTGGCAAAATTTTCATATCAAGTAATGGCCTGATTCACATAATTCATTGTCAAACTTGAATTAATGCATGAAAATTTCCCGAAGTAACATTTTCTTTACTGCATCCTCTTTCAAATTCTGGTAGAGAAAGTGACTGATTAAATTGTAAATAAAGAGTGACAAAAAGACTCCAAAAACATAATTGTATAATTTTTTCAGCTGCTGGGATCATATATAATCTTGAGTTTTTATTGTGTTTTCTCACTAGAAAATGTATCAAGGCTACCCTTTTCTTAGAGTTTGAAATTGATATGGTTAAAATTGAATGTAACTCCTCTGTGGTTCATCTGCTTAAATGTATTTATCCATGAACACAGGATTCTTCATGCATCAACCTTTAATAAAAACAGCAGTAAGAAGATTTATATAACAAAACTGGTATGATATCAAAGGTCAGCAAGGGCAAAATCAGAAATCTTGAAACAGATTTGAAAGTAACTCTTTTGGGCAAACAAATCATTCAATTTGCCTGCTAACAGCAGAAAATCTGTTACAAGTACATATAGGCAACAACTGTCTGGGTTTCTGATGATAGGTTTGAAAGATTGTCTTGAAGTTCTCTGAGTTGGGTGTGAAAGAAAAAAAAAACCACAAAAGCAGCAGTAGTAATAAGGAGCCAACTGTAATATTATCATTTGTTGAGATTTAGATCTAGAATTCTAGAAGGCCCCTTCAAGTGTCATGCGTTCCGAGCTGGGACTTCTGGAAGGTGATTGAATAATGGAGGAGCACAGCTGACCTGCTGCTAGAAGCTTGGTCTTGTTGGCAGAGGTGAATCACTGAGTGTGAGCTTGTAGTTTACTGCTCTCCCTGGCTGCTCCCTCCTCTCTCTACTTCTGGTCACCATGAAAAAAGCAGCTTTTTTGTCACTATACACTCTGCTATCCTGTTTCTCCCTTGGAAAAGCCAAGAACCCAGCCAAATTGTGCACTATGACCATGAATCAAATAAACTTTTCCTCCTTTAAATTGTGTCAGGTATTTTATCTCAACCATGAGAAAACAACTAAGATATTATTTGACTTGCTCAGCAAGGCTATGCCATTTGCTGTTAGGATCTTCAAGGCAAACGGAACAATTAAAAAAAAAAAAAAAAACATTGCTTTATGTAATGAAAAGCAATACTAGGGCCAGCCAAATAGCTCAGCAGATTAAAGCACCTGCAAGTAGGTTCAGAGGCCAGGGGTTCTTAGGCTTGCCATGCTGGCCCCACCCCTTGGGCTCACAGAGACAACTGAGACTTGGCCATGGTGGCATGCGCCTGTAATCCTAACTCTTGGGAGGCTGTAAACAGGCAAATGACTATGAGTCCGTTCTAGTAGTGAGACTCAACACCCTGTAGACCATTCCCTAAAATACAAAAAAAAAAAGGAAAAGCGTTACTAAAATTATTGAAATTATCATATAAGCATGAGACTGTATGCAATAAATCAAATACTCTCAGAAAAAATCTTAGGTATCACTTTATCATTCATGTGCTTCTTTTCCTCATATTTAAATATAAAGCCATATAAAAAGTAAAAGTACATCATAAATCTATGAACTGGTTGAGCCAAAACAATAAAAGAGTTCAAACTAAAAGTTTAAAAAATGCTGGGTTTTGCCTTAAATACAACAGAAAACACTATCATACCACCTAGTCTTTTGAGGTAACCACAAAAAAATAAATCTATTAAGTCTGGATCTTCAATAAAAGACCTAATTTCTCTTTTCTAAAGATAAAATTGTACCCATAAAAAGAAACTTGAATTCTAGTTGTTCTTCAAAAAGATCAACATATTTACTTTCCAGTCATGAACTGCTGTTAGAGGAAAATTTCAGGATTAATGCACAGCTTAATGAACAATATAATGGGCTATGTGCATAGATTCAAAGCAATGAATATTTTATTCCCATGAATAAAAGTTGCACCAGAACCACAAGATAGCCTAACTTCAGTATTTATTTTCCATGAAGTTGAGCACATTAAATTGGTAAGCAGCCCCTGACATATGCTTATATATTGCACCTTAGACATAAATCAGCACAAGATGTGGAGACTACATATGTCTGTTGTTCATCCACAAGATTTCTTGTTCTAATACTATAATGGTTCTGTAGTATGTGTAGAAATTATGTTATAATCTTTTGAGAAAAAAAAAGCATGCTTATCGAGCGTCTGGCCGGCAGAAATAAGAAGATGGTAGTGGAGTCACGAGTAACTCAGGAGGAAATTAAGAAACAGCCGGAGGGGCCAGCTGACCGCGAAAAGACGTGTCCACTGCTGCTCCAGGTCTTCACCAACAGCAACGGTCGGCACTGCTGTAGGATTTCTCCTGCAGTAACATCCCATCCAGCGAGCTGCAGATCTACACCTGGATGGATGCAACCTTGAAAGAACTAACTAGCTTAGTAAAAGAAGTCTACTAGCTAGAAAAAGGGGCACACACTTCAAGGTGGCAATTGTTTTCATGAATCTTAAAAGACCTGGCTATTGAGTTAAGGAGATTGGCAGCACCATGTCTGGCAGAAAGGGGACTGATGATTCTCTGACTCTGCAGTCACAGAAGTTCCAAATAGGCGCTTACTTAGACCCAGCGATTACCCCTGCAAATTGGACACCACCTCCTTCAGGGCGTATGAGACCATATTCACTCTTATCTACTTTCTCTCAAATTTATTTTTCACCCAACTGTGTAAAAAATAAACTTACATACTTTTTCCTCTCCTGAAAAAAAAAAAAATCTTGCTTATTTCCCCAGTGCTATGTCTTTTGAATGAGGGTAAGAATGATTGCCAAATGAAACAGTCTTGAGGCAGGAAAAAATACTACGATTCAGGTATGAGGCTCTGGTTTGAGCCAGACAGGATTGACCATATCATCACTAAATATTTCTGTGGCCCCACTTCCAATTCAATAGAAATCTCATTGACTTCCCTGGAAAAGTGGACAGAAAAAAGTGA
>NW_004524591.1:22654746-22672855 GCF_000260255.1 Octodon degus | reverse complement strand
TTATTTCTTGAGGTCCAGTTTAAAATGCAGTCATAAAGTCTCCCTTGGGGTCCATGTGAATTTGTCCCCTCCTTGTCATCCCTAGTTCTCAGGGCTATGTCACTGTCAAATTGTCTAAAACAGTCTCAGCACTGGGGCTGATTGTTCCATAGAAGGGGACCAGAGTACTTTAATTGGTGTTCAGAAACTCAGGACGTTGTAAATTATTTTATTCTAACCATTCTTGGACAAGAACCAGACAAAATAAATGAATCATATATAGAATTTGAGGCTGACACTATCACATATGATATCTTTGGGCAAGATTGGAACATACCTATTGTAAACTTAAAAAGTATAAAATTATACCTTTCCTAAAGGTTAATGTAGCTTTCATATTTCTGACTGGGAAAGTTTCAGGGGAGTCAGATTGTAGCTTACCATTTGGCTAGGTATCCTGCCAAACATAATCTACCCACATCTTCCCTTTCTTAGCATTCTTTTGTGTGGCAGAATTGGGGATTGAACCCAGACCCTTGTGCTTGCCAGGCAAGCACTTATTCTACTGAGCCATCTCCCCAGCCCTTACATCTTCCCTTACTGAAAACTAAACTGTGTCAGGCATGGCAGAGAAAGACATTCAGACCCCAGACAACTGATACCTCTTCCTAGGCTGATGTGCTGGGTTTTGCTACTGTTACTCTTAAATATTATTTTACAATTGTTTCATGTCACTATGAGCCAGTAGGGAATGATACAGAAAATTGTGTTTAGGGCATTGTGCTTGACGTATGCAAATAGGATGATGGTGGAAGAAAATAAAAATTGAAATCTTAAAAATGTCTAACCCTCTACAGATACTTCAGCTATCCAGTACTGGATGAACCTTTTGCTAAAGGTTCAAAACCTTTGAAATTTTCCAGGGTCTGTGGAGGTTGCAATGGGAAAAATACAAAGTGTTTAGGTCTTCTTGTTTGTCTTTCAGATGAAGGAAGTTGCCATTGGAGTGAGTTTATCTGCAGGAAGTGATCATGTTGATCACTCACAGTAGCCATCTCTTGGACTCTTGGGATAGATAGCCAAGAAGGCCCTTCACTACTGGAGGATCCCAAGATTAAAGAGATTGCAGCAAAGCACAAAAAGTCCCCAGCTCAGGTGCAATGATTTCTTTTACTTTATTTTTGTTCAGCAATCTATTCTTCCAGGATTGTGTTTAAATCCTTTTGCTGTTTTCATTTAACCCCTTTTGGGGGAGAAAAATGGGAAATGAAGCCTAGTAAGGTGCTTCCATGCAGGTGTGGTTGTACCCCCAGGAAACACAATGGGTATCAGCCAAACATGTTGACCTCTACTTAGCTTCCACCTAAGCCCCCTAACAAGTCATAACATGTGGATTTGGGTTCAGATACCAACTGTACCAAGTCTTAGCCTGATGACACCAACCCATTCTCCTTCATTTCTAAACAAAGAAATTATAGTGTTGATAGGGTCAGAGGAATAAGAGGAAGACAGGCAGGTGTCTTTAATAGTGAAACTCTTGGTCAGTATTGGTTGTTGTAGCTCAGGTCATAGGAAGCTGGAGATAGTCTACTTTTCCTTTCTTTAGAAAGTGTGGTCTTTATAGATAGATATAAGCATGATGTCTCCTTCCTGCACAGTTCTGATCCAGTTCCAAATCCAGAGGAAGTTCATGGTGATTCCCAAGTCTATGACACCAGTATGCCTTATTGAGAACTTCCAGGTGAGATACTGGATGGTCATCTTGTATTCCTCAGTGGAGCAGGGGACAGAGCTTCTTATGCCATCTCTGCATTGTCTGAGGGTCCTACTGTCTTCTAACCACTTTGTTAGCTCTTAGGGCAGGGAACTGGCCTCAGCAGAGCTGAGACTAATGGCAGGTGGGCCTAGGATGTGCTGGGAACTGTGACTTGGGAAGTCCTGTCACGTCCAAATACAGAAGTTTCATGCACTTGTCATACACTTGAGAACAGTGGTGGCAAACCTATGCACACCTGCCACAGCAGGCCGTTTGCTCTCATTAAAAGCTCTAAGAGGTCTGCCACCACTGACCCATATGATCCTTGGTTATCCTTGAGAAATCAGGCCATGGCCACTCAGAAGAGCTGACCACACTGTGAGGCACACCACCTCCTGGCAGCAGAAGGGTGTGGACCGTACTAAAGAATGGACCCACTGGAACCCAGAGCAGTCAGTATGTCCACCAAGGTTTAATGCCTATGAAGCTTAAAAGCAAATCTCCCTTCTTTTGGAACGCCAAGCCCTATAAGTACTGGGTCTCTGTACTAGCCCACAGGCCATTCATCTCAGCAATACTGAAGTCTAAGAAATGACAAAGTGCCGAGAAGAGGGTAGGACCCTCCAGCAATGCAGGGTTTGGTTTGAGATATGCTGAACATCTAGAGGAAATGCCAATTAGAGTTAAGTATATGAGGAGATAAGGGATTGATGGTAGGCTCAGGAATAAATTTACCTGTTCTCATATCTCACCTCTACTATATATTTGGCCAAATTTCCTAACTTTACCAAGTTGGTTTCTTTATTTCCATAGCAAGGAATGGTCATACTAACTGCAGTCAAGTATTAGTTTAGGACATGTCAGTAAGTCTAAACTCTTTGTCTATATTATTTTCTTATTTAACACAATAACCACAATACATGGATTCCAGTGGTATCTCTTATCTCACAATGTTATAGGAAATAATTGAGACAATATTTGTAGGGTAGTTGGCTTGACAGCAAGCTTTCTATGAGTCATCATTATGAATTTCTTTTAGTGCTGTGGTCCCTATTTATTGCCTGCCATCCTTTCTCACTTACCTTCCTATTGATTTGATAGAAGATCAGGTGTGAGACCCTCTCTTATGTTCTCACAAAGTCTAGAGGTGGTGGGTAGAGGGTGAAAGATAAGAAAGATGATGGAACACACCAGAGAAGAATGCCTATCATGACATCATCGACGTTTTCAGAAATACTTCTTCATAACTATTCTGTAGCACATCTCCTGTGGAGGAGTATCCCTACTATGCAGAATATTGGTGTTGAATCACCTGATGAGATTTCCTGGTGGATTCTGTGTCTCTGCTGAACCAGAACTTGCTTCTCCTTAGTCCTGTTTAAGCCAAGCTTTTCTGAAATCATGCTACACCTGGCCTTGTAAGGTGGATCCAGACAACATTGTACTTAGATCCTATGTTCAACAAGGTGCAGAATGTCTCTGTGAAGTATGGCTCAAACAAACAATGGTTTGTTCTCACTATTTGACCTGACCAAATGTTTGTTAAACACCAGAATCTCTGCTAGCTTTGGGGATATTATAAAGATAAACAGAATGAGGCATAATAGGAACCAGCCTGTATTGGAAGTTTATTATTCACCAATACAGTTTGCAGTGCTTTCCTATGTGGGAAGTCATTGAATCCAACTCTTACCATTGGCGGTATACAGGAGAAGAAAGAGAGGCACAAGCAGGCCAGGGACCTTGCACAAATCCACCCATGTCATAAGTGGCTGAACCAGTTTCAAAGGCAAGTGAGCTGGTGGAAGAACTCAATGTGATTTGCTGTCCTTTCTCCTGTTTCTTCCAGACCCCTTCTGTCTTGGCCTTTCTCCACATTTTTTTTCTTTCGTTGCCTTCCACTTTACCTACAATATACCATTATACCTGAAGTGTGGTTGTTATGGGAGTTTTGATTTTCATGGTAGCTCAGTCTCAAACAATAAACTCCCCTCTTAAAAGAGCTCCTGGTTCTACCAATCCATGATTTGGTAAATGCTACAAAGGCTATTCTGCAAAGCTAGCTTGTCATCTGAGAGGAGTCATTTTCAGAGGAGCGTCTCACACTGGATTCACAGCTTGAAATAACAGCCACTGTCACTGCCCATCCGCAGCTCACAGTGGGGCAGCCAGCTCTCTGGGCTTGCTTTGTGCTTATGGAGTTGGATTTCCCTTCCCCTAGGAATGGGGGTTGGCATTGCACACTGTTTTCTTCTTTTCTCTGTGTTGCCAGTTTCTCTGTGACGTTTGGCTTTCCTATAGCCTCTTCTTTGACTCCCAGAACTTTGCTGCTCTTTTTCCCCAGTAGTTATTTTTCTGTCTTGATTCCAGGTCATGAAGAGGTTGTAACTGCTGTCTGGGTCTGCTCTGCTATCCACATTAGCTTTATTCTGAAAACACCCAGCCAAAACAATAGTCTTTTGACTCCAGGGAATGCTGTGTATTGCTTCACACTACATTAAATTGAGACTGTGTTAATTGTTAAAGTATGTGGCTCTGAATATAAAAAAAAATTCTTTTTGCAGGGCTCAGGATTAAACCCAGAACCTCATATATACTATACAAATATTTGGCCTACATTCCTAGTTCCCAAGAAAGGGAATTAATTTTTCTTCATTTCTTTTTACATTACTAGTGACTTTGTACATAACCACACAATATTTAGTAATATAAATCTTCACTTGCCTATTTTTATGAAGATAATCCATACAATAATGACTTTTTTTCTGTGTGTGCAGTACTTCAACCCCTAATTTTTACCAAGGAGTAAATAGAAAACATAGCTCTAGTTAAAGGTTAAATAAGAATTTCTGAAGTAAATAGAAAAGAATAAAAAATTCTGAAGTAAATGAGAATTTATATATAATTCTCTAGTCTGATGTGTTTGCTTGAAAAATTTTAATTACAAAATTTATTTTAATTACAAAATTATAAAATATAGTTTGCAAGTATTGCGATAGTATGATGCTTTTAATTCTTTCAGGAAGATACTAGGAAGGAGAACAGCTGGGTCAAATGGAACCTGTAGGTTTTGAGGAATCTCCACACTGATTTCCACAGTGATTGCACCAGTTGGCACTCCTACCAACAGTGAAGAAGTGTTACTTTTCCCCCATGGCCCCACCAACATTTGTTACTGGTTGATTTATTGATAACAGCCATTACTTATCATGTGACATGGAATACAGTTGTTATGGTTTGTGTCCAGTTGCCCCCCAGCGCCTCATGTAGTCATTGGGGCAGTCTTCTAGGGTTTGTGATTAGTTCATGATCCAGTGCTGGGACTGTGGGTATGAATGCTATTCCCTTCTTGGGGCGGGGCCAGCACGGCAAGCCTAAGAACCAAACCCACGGCCCCCAAACCTGTTTGCAGACACTTTAATCCACTTAGCTATTTGGCTGGCCCTGATCCATTCTGCTACTGTGTGTGTGTGTGTGTGTGTGTGTGTGTGTGTGTGTGTGTGTGTGTTGTACTGGTGAATTGAGAATTGATGGTCATAATTGATATGTATTGCCTTGCTCTTGTCGTGTTATTTTCCTGTTGCTGATTATTTTCTTTCCCCTCTGTTTAATTGCTTCCCTTACATGGTGGATTCATTCTGTTTGGGGTTCATGGAATTTCAGTCCTCATTATCTCATTCTAGAATGTCCTTTAGAACATTTTGGAGTTCTGGTTTGATGATCATGAATTCCTTCAGTTGTTCTTTTATCATGGAAGCATCTCATTTCATGTGTTAGTCTTGTGTTAATTACTTTTCTGTCATAGATGAGACAAAATAACCAACACCCAAACATTTATTTAGTTTACAGTTGTAAAAATTTAGTCCATAATCAACTAACTCCAAGGCAGAGTGGCACATGGTACAGGGATAACAGTTCATAGTGGCAGAAGACAGCAAAAGCAACAAGGGGGAGTCAAGCTCTTTATGTCCTTTATATTGTGTGTAGGCTACCCACTGTATGGCAGGCATACCACTCACACCCTTAATCCTAGCCAGAACTATTCCAAACCAACCAGTGGACTGATTTACTAATCATGCATCCTTTTTTTAAAAATTAATTTATTTTATTATTTTATTTTTATTTTATTTGTGTGTGTGTGTGTGTGTGTGTGTGTGTGTGTGTGGCCAGCTCAGCCCACCAGGGGGCAGGGCTGGCTGGCATGTGGTGCTGGGGGATTGAACCGTGGTCCCTGTGCTTTGCTAAACTTGTTCTAAGTAGGTTCTTTAGACCACTGAGCCATCTCACCAGCCCCTAATCATGCATCCTTAATCCCACCATCACACACTGTAGAATCAGCCACCTCTGGAAAAGCCGTATGACCACATGAAGCTTTGGGGGAACAGCTAGACACAAATCATAACATTTCTCTTTAAATTTTGAAAGATACTTTTGCAGGATACATTAGTCTGGGTTGGAGTTTGTTTTCTTTTAGGGCTTTAAATATTTAAACTCTCCTTAACTTGAGGATCTGGGTTGAGAAATCTGCTGTGATTCTGATGGATTTTCCTTTATAGGTGATTTGTTTATTTTCTCTAACAGCTTTTAATATTTTGTTCTTGTGCCAAATCACTGGAATCTTAACTATTATATGTTTCGATATAGTTTTATTATGGCTAATTAGAGTTTTATATGTTTTATTTATCTATATGTCTAATACATTTTGTATGCTTGGCAAGTTTTCTGCCATTAATTCTGTAAACAGGTTTTTTATGTCATTTGCACTATCTCCTGCCTTATTTACTCCAAGAAATCTTATGGTATTTTTATTTGCATTAACTAGCAGCTGTTGGATTGATTTTTCAAAACCCCTTCCTATTTTTAAGAAATTTTTCTTTTCATGATTGCTATGTACAATTCTGTCTTCTAGATCTGATATATTGTCCTCATATTTAGTCATTCTGTTGTATACACTTACAGGTGAAATTTGTATCACCTGTATATATGTTTTAATCTATTTTATGGATTCCATTTCTTCCCTATATTGGACATTCATGATCTCCATCATTTTTCTTTTTTTTTTCTTTCTTTTCTTTTTTTCTTTTTTTTCTTTTTTTTTTTTCTTGGTGGAACCGGGGATTGAACTCAGGTCCTTGTGCTTGCCAGGGAAGTGCTTATTCCACTGAGCCATCTCCCTGGCCCCTTCCATCGTTTTTCTAAACTCCTCTTTTTTTCATCTATATCTGCTCTAGAGTCACTGACCATGTCCTTCCTTCATTATGGTCACCATGTCAGTAATGATCTGAGAAATTATTTCTGATCCAATGTTTTGTAAAGCCTCATTCATCTGCTTTATAACTTCTGTTATTTCCACTTCAGAGTGTCCAGGTGAGTGGCTTTAGAACTTTTCCACATCAAATCCATCCCTGGGTTTGTCTTTGGTGAGCTAGAAGTCTGGGGTTGCATCTTGTTTAACTGTCTCCTCATTTTCTTCTTTCCTGTCTTAGTTTAATTCTTGAATTGAAACTTTTAAATTTCTTATGACCTGTATCTGTATTGCTATCATTTATAACCCTTAGGAAGTGACTGCTTATCAGAGATGTCTTCCAGGTATAGCTGACTTTTCAGTTTTGAGTCTGTAGCAAGGTCCTACCCCTTCAGTTTATTAGGGGTGAGAAGTTGCTCCCTATTTGGCCTAGTCCATGGTTCTTTGGCACCAGACTATAGTATTGTTTATGGCCCTTAGGCAATCTCAGTTTTGGAATACCAGAAAGAACTGATTAGAACAATTATATCACCTTGGCTAAAGTACTACAATCAACAATAATAATAGCATCAAACTCAGCCTCCAAAATGATAAACTATGGTAACTCTTAATTTGCCACATGTAATTGTATGAAACAGATTTGTGGTTATATTACAAAATCTAAGACTAACCAGAAAATTATGTACAGTAAATATGCCCTCAGTATGGTTACTTTATCTTCATGGAAGATACTTTAAATAGAATTTGGCAGGGAAATAGAGAAATAAAAAGAGGTTAAGTGCAACGCTGGAGGACAAAGGAAAATTATATGAACTTTGAGAATTGATGAAGAAGACAGGAGGGAAAGAGAGAAGAAAGAAATAAAAACTAGAACAGGAAAACTAGAAACAAGTTCATACTCATATAAAAACAAGAAAAAAGAAACAAAAACAAAGCCAAAAAAAGAAGAAAACATGTCCACTTCAGGTTGTGTCTCCACTGTCACTAGTAGGCAAAGTGGCTGGACAGAGCCCAGATCCATGTTGATTGATCCCAGAAAGTCAGCTGTAGATTTACAGCAAGGTAGAAGATAATCCCAGCAATCTGGCGCCTTTAGTTCCACTGTAGTTCGGCCTGGTTTCTGGCTGTGAGGCTGGATCTCTGTTTATTCAGCCTGCAACACGCTGGGTGCTTCTTTCCAACCTGAACACAGTCCTTGACCTCCTGCCAACTTGAATTTCAGTTCCACCTCACCCTGACACTGAGCGCTACTAGACGGAGTAATACCCCACAGCTACTTTAGGTTCTAATCCCAGCTGGCCTCTGTTCAAGTTGGCTACCAGCCAATCCCCCGCTCTGGGGGCACATCTGAACCCAGACAACTCGCCAGCCACTGCAGTCCACTTCACCTACTGCTCCATTCCACTGGTGCATTCCTCCCTGGAGGCTTCTTGGGCCACCAGTAGTCACTGTGCATCTTCATGCTGGAGCCACCCCTCCCATACCATGAGTTAGGCTCAGGGAGGAAACCGCCACTTGCTGCCTCCTTCTTCTGGGTTGAGGTCTCTCTCTTAGTTTCCTCTGAGGGCTTCAGTTCTCACATCAGATCTTTGCTTGGTCCTGGTGACCAATTTCCCACCCTCCTTCCCATTTTCTTTATTTAGTCCTCTGTTCATGGATATACAGGCCATTGCCAAGATTTAGCTTCAGTGAATTATGCTGCTATAAACATGGCTGTGCATGCAATGTGAGGTATTTAATTCTTTTGGGAGAATACCTAGAAAAGGTACAGCTGGGTCAAATGCAATTTTTAGTTTCAATGTTTTTGAGGATGCTTCCTATGGATTTTCACATTTGTTGTAGTAATTTATATTTCATCAATGCTGTAGAAGTGTTTCTTTCTCCAGACAGCTTTGCCAGCATTTCTTGTTTTTTTGAGTTTGTGACATAGCCATTCTTCCTGGAGTGCAATGAAATTATAGTGTTGTTTTAGCTAGCATTTCTCTAATGACCAAAGATGCTGAACATTTTTTTAATGTGCTTATTGCCCATTTTTACTTCTTCTGAAAAAAAAAATCTCTATTTCAATTGCTGAGAGGAAGAGGGAGGAGGAGGAGGAGAAAAAGAGGAGGAGGAGGAAGCGAAAAAGAGGAGGAGGAGGAGGAGGAAGAAGAGAAGAAGAAGAAGAAGAAGAAGAAGAAGAAGAAGAAGAAGAAGAAGAAGAAGAAGAAGAAGAAGAAGAGGGGGAGGAGGAGGAAGAGGAGGAGGAGGAGGAGGAGGAGGTAGAGGAGGTGTGGTTCGGGTTTTTGAAGTACATTTTCTGAATCGTATATCTATTTTTTCTTTTATTTTTGAAATTGAGAAGTTGAGACATAGATTTCATTGGGGATACTTCTATTTTTACTATATGCTGTTATCTACCTATAAGGTACGTTACCTTCTATGTATCCAGTGCCAATTTATTCATAATATTTACATAGTTTTCATTCTTTTTTTTTTCTTTTATGTATTTGGTACAGGGTCTCACTATGCAGCTGATTCCTAGTGATCCTCCTGTTTTCAGCCTTCCAAGTGCTGGGATTATTGGTGTACACCACCATGCCTGGACTCAGTAATTGGCTCAGCACGCACAGCATGTGGTGTCAGATCAAACCCCAGTCTCTGCACTTGCCTAAGCAGGCAGTTAGTCTGCTGAGCTCGCTGGCTCTTCATCCCTATTTTTTTAAACAATATGATTTGAGTATCTGAGAGCATAAGTAGGGTGTCAATCCATCCCAGTTTGTTGTAGGCCTTTTCTGATTTAAAAATTGAAAATCTGTCATTGTGGAGTCCTGTGGTCCTTGATCTGTGGTCAAGTCCAAGAAAACAGCGAAAGCTTGTCACCCTAGTAAGAGGTATTCCTGACAATGTTCATATTCTATTTACTCAATATTAAAATCATCTCTTCTTTGCTGCTTGTCATTTTTGTCTTTTTTATTGTATCCATTTTTACTGATTCCTCTATAAATTTCCCCCTTCCTTACAAAATTTTAAGGTAATTATAATCCACAATAGTTGGAAGCACAGTTACATAACATTTGGTTTTATTCCTTGACTTACAGATCATCAAACCAAAGCCCAAAGGAATTAGCCAGCTAAATGTATACATTTTAAGTCCAGAAGTGGCTAGACCTTTAAATAATAGTATTTATAATGATGATAGTGATTAATCTTTATTTATCATCAAGTCTTCCTGCTTTCTAGGAACTGCTTGTCTCTTAACATCAAATGAAAAATTCCTCCAACTCAGATCCTATGTATGCCAAGCAATTTGTCACTTCATGCACATTTCTAGGATTCTAGTTCTTCTTAGGGTTTTGTTGGGTATATCTGGGCTCGGGCTCCAGGCCCTAGCTTTTAGGGTTTTCTGATACCTGGTCCTGTTCTAACCTGCATGTGCTTTTCCCACATAGTACTGCTGGATATCCCCATTGCTGGATACCTCAGAAGCCGGGGACTGGTCTTCTGTTCCAATGTCCTTCCTACTGAAGTTATTGCTGTGATGGACGAGGTCCCTAGATAGCTGTATTCACCAAGGTCCTCTTCCTACCATTTAAAGAAACTGTCTTTTTAAGCTCATCCTTTCATGGCATGTAAATTCTTTGCTTGTAAAGTGTGGACTTATTTTCACTGGTCCTAGGGTAGATGAAAATTTGAGAGGCCTCATGTCCTGAGAAACTTCTTCCTGGATGTTGTCTCAAATTCATAAGTCAGAACTCCTCTCTTCATCTCAGGAAAATTCCCTGCCTCCCCCGCACACCACACACAAACAAGGTGTGGTCTTTTCTTCTTTTTCCTGGTTTAGCAGCCTTGGGTGTAGGACTCACTGTTGCCTCCAAAATGTTTCACTGTGGCCTTTTCCAGATGGCAGATTGCTGCCCCATTCAAGGGAGGTGGAGGCTGGGATCCATAATCTGGGATTTAGAGAATGCCCAAATGTCTACCCCACCTCAAGATCCACATGATCAGTAACTTTTTTTTTTTTTTTTGGCAGTACCGGGGACCAAACTCAGAACCTTGCCCTTGCTAGGCAGGCACTGAAGCCACTGAGCTATCTCCCCAGCCCTTCAGTAATTATATCAGTGTATAATCGTAACAAGCTACGGAAAACTAGAACAATTCCAGGGACCTTATTTTGGTTACACTGACATAATTTCCATGATATTAGCCCAAAGATAGAACCATTTGTATCCCAAGCCATAATCCAGCTGTGCCCATGTGATCTGAATCCATTTGAAGTCTCATTCCCACCCATCCATGTTATAGAAATTATATCCATGTGTTCTTTGTTTACTTAATAACAGTCTTCGCCAAGAACTATGCTGATACAACACCACTGTTCTTGGTTCTTGCTCTCAGGAATCTTCCAGACCAGTAGAAGAAAATTTGGTATAGATGGGTCTTGTTGAGAAAATATAAAGGCATTAATTGTTATAACCTGCATATGATCTGCAGAGGCAGAGCAGGTCTCATGGGAAAGGGGTATATGAGTTAGACCTAGATGGGTGAGAGGGCTTTGCCCAGGAAGAGAGGTAAGGAAAGTTATAATATAAGAACTTTACCCAAGTCAAGACAACCACTCTCTGTGGTCCAAACTAATTGGCAATAATGTGAATATACTTTTGGTATCCAGAAACAATGTCTGCCTTTTCTTCCTTGTGTATAGCCATTTGTATAAATTTTTCAGTATTTAACTTGCAAAGGTGATGTTTCCTAGAGTGCAAAGAAACCAGGTGACTTTGGGTTCATTTATTCCGTAAGGATGTGCACTGTTCAAATGCATTACACAGTCCTGGTCCCTCTGAGTGAACCAAAGAAGTGTAAGTCCCTAAGAGTCATTAGGGGCACTCACTACCAACCCAAAGCTTCATTAAAGTCATGGAAATCAACAGCTCAGGTTGATTATGTGTGTGTTTTCATATTTTATGAGATATAATCATGAATGGCATAGACATTAAATATAGGTCTCTGAACTTTAATGTTCATTAGATAATTAAAATTAACTTGTTTACAAAAATATGCTGACACGAAGAAGGTCTTGACAGATTCAAAAAATCCAGTGGCCACAGTTGTGATGTTGATGACAAAGCTCACCAATGTCAATTAACAACAGTTATTCCCTGGGTCAATGTCCTCCCAAGAATCCACTGTCAGCATCATGACTATTGTTTCCATAGACTCAACATGCCAACTTAGCTTACATTTGAAATATTATTTGAGTCTCTATTCTAGATCTAGCACTGCTATAGGTGGGAAATTCAAAACAAGAAGACATAAGAAAAGGCAAATGATGTGAGTCTGGCCCTCATGCACCAACATCAAGGAAACTTGGCGGACCTGCTGGTGGGCTATCCCACTGTAGCAGAATGCACGTGGACACTAGGCAGCGACAGGGATCTAGGGAATCCGGCCCATGCCCATCACCTGTGCAGGAGCTTTGCTGAGCTTCAGCTACTCCCTCCACCCACACACCAGCCATGGGAGTCTTGGTGAGCCCTACCCTGCCCACCTCTACGGCAGGAATCTTGCTGACACATGCCTTACCCTTCTTCCACCACTGCTGGGAACAGGTGATCATTGGGAGCTTTAGAAATGCCAAAACAAAAGAGCAAAGGGCAATCTCAGAGCCCCAGCCTACCCAGAACAAGCCCAGGAGACAAGGATATAGAAGAACTGGAAGTCACCTGAAATTTCTGTAATGAAGTAAAGGAACAACTCCATCAGGCTGTAGAAAAAATCAGATCAGAAATAATCTCTCAGGTCAAAACTGAAATGGCAACAATCATGAAAGAATTGCTCAGCATAACCAAAGAAGACATAGATTTAAAAAATAAAGAGGAATAGAAAAATGGTGGCAGTGTTGAATGAATAATATAGGAAAGAATTAGAATTCATGAAATGGATTCAAACAGATATCCAGTAAGTTAAGAATTCCATTGAAAGCTGGTATAATTGCTTGAAAACAACTGAAGATAGACCTTCAGACCTTAAAGTCATCATTGCAGCTAGTGATCACAAAAGGAAAGATCTCTTTAAAATAACAAGGGACCAAGAAATAACAATTCAGCAGATACAAGATGGTGCAAAGAAAAACAATAAAGACTAATAGGTGTCAATGAAACAGCAGGAGTCAGCACAAATAACTAAAAGGACTATTTGCAGCAGTAGCAGAAACTTTCCAGGCATGAGAAAAGAGTCTGACATACAATTAGCGAGGCACAGTAGCCACAATCAAAATAAATCTACACTTAGACACATAGTAATCAAGTACCAGACATTCAGTAAAAGAGCAGAATATTAACAGCTGTTAGAAGAAACTGATCACCTTAAATGGAAAGCCCACCAGAATCACAGCAGATTTCTCAGCACAAACCATCAAATCCAAAAGAGCGTGGAGTGAAGTATTTCAGGTCCTGAAAGAAAACAACTTCCAACCCAAATTGATACACCCTGAAAAACTACCAAATTTAATGATGGGATAAGATACTTCCATGACAAAGAGCAACTAAAGAAATTCATGACCACCAAACCAACCAAAAAAAGAGAACCGATATTCTTTTTCCCCCCTTTTTAATGTATTTAGTACAGGGTCTACAGGGTCTCACTACACAGATTAGACTCGTAGTGATCCTTCTGTTTTCAGCCTCGCCAGTGCTGTGATTACCAGTGCCACCATGCCCAGTCTGTGACAGATATTCTAAAACGAAACATAAATGACCACAACTTCAAGAACAACAACAAAAATAAAATAAAAATAAACACAAAGACAAAAAAAGAAAAAAGAACAACAACAGAAAGGAACCATCAAATAGAGCAAGTAATTGAACAGAGAGGAAAAGTACAGAACCCACAACAGGAAAATAACATGACAAAGATAAACCAATATGTGTCTGTTACAGCCATCAATGTAAATGGACTCAATTCACCTCTAATTATTTATATGTTCTAGATAGAAGGCCTTTGTCAGAGGGACAGGCTATAATTTTTTTTCCCAGTTTGTGGGTTCTCTTTTTTATTCAGTTGCTGATTTCTTTTGATGTGCAGAAACTTTTCAAAATGATGAGATCCCAGTTGTTGATTCTTTGAAGCATTTCCATGCACTTTGGTTTTTGTTCATGAACTTTCTACCTACCCCTATGTTTTAAGATTTCTACCTACATTTTCCTCCAGAAGATTTAGTGTTTGTTTTAATATTTAAATCTTTCATCCATTTTGACTGTAGTTTAGTGCATGGTGATAGGCATGGGTCAATGTGAATAGTATTAAAGAAAAATTATTCAGTGATATACGCTTTTTACTTTTTTAAAATGGAATAAGGGGGCTGGTGAGATGGCTCAGTGGTCTAGAGCACCTACTTAGAACATGCTTAGTAAATCACAGGGACCTCGGTTCAATCCCCCAGCACCACATGCCAGCCCGCCCTGCCTCCTGGTGGGCTGAGCTGGCCACACACACACACACACACACACACACACACACACACACACAAATAAATAAAAATTTTTAAAAAAATGGAATAAGGATTTTTTTCTCTGAATGCCCTCAGGGGTGGTTTGGTTGGCTGGAGTGTTGTGGGGATCGAACTACAGCAACCTGAGGCTGACAGCTTTGTGGAAGCAGCCACTTAAAGAACTGAGCTAGGGCCAGGCCCCCAGTGATATATGTTAAAACATGACAAAGAGGATTATCAGAACTGTGGCCCTGGATGCAAGAGCACTGTAACAGAGTCCTGTAGTGGGGGACAAACTTTGGGCTCAACATTGCATGCAGTGTGGACAAGTGTCAACTGATGGTTAAGGAGCAGTGCTGAGGTCAACAGTGGAAAATTACTGAGAGACGTCAGAGGTTTGCAGAACTTCCCTGACAGGATTCGTGTTGAAGACAGGCCACAGTGATCAGACCTCACCCAGGTCACTGGGAAAGATGGGGAAATTTGATTAGTATCTGGGGTGAGCAGATACCTAGTACAGACAGTTCTTGCTTTTCTGATTAGAGGTTCCTTGCTAAAGCTCTGATTTACAAGGAAGTGCACAGGTAGACCTAGCAAAAGACTTGGAAACCAAGCAAAGTATTATCAAACACTTGTCAAAAGTTTGGCCAAGCAAAGAATATTTCTGGGTCTTAATGAATAAGGGAGCTGAGAATCTATAAGGACAAGGGTTGGGTTTGAGATTATTAAAATGTGAAGTAAGCAATAGAGCAAGGATGGGGAAAGCTGGAGAGCAAAGCACATCCTCTGCACATAGTGTGCCCACAGTGCCCCTGCTGATCACTGAGGAGCACTGGGACAGAAGTGGAACACAGAGCAGGTGGGAACGGGAAAAGAGACCCGAGAGGCAGAAGGCAAGGTAGGAAAGAGAAGCGGGAAAACTAGAAAATGCAGGTGTCTTAGGGATCTGCAGAGGCCATAGTTATTGGTTCCTGGAATTTACTCAATGATTTTTGTCTGTCTTTGGCTGTTTCTTTTCACAGAGAGGACAGCATGAGATAAGAGTGGAGGGAAATGAGGAGCAAATCCTGGAGGGGCATCCGTATGCCCTGGCCTCTGTTGTCAGCTTCCTGAGATGCAGGTTCCACTCCCATGTGTGTTTGCTCCATACTCAAAACACATTCCCAAAGGCTGTGCCTTTCTCAGGTGGGCACTGTAGACAACACATCATAGCGACCAGCTCCCAGCAGCCTCCCAGAGGTTCTCCCACAGAACCCATGGCCCAAGAGCCATCTGCAAGGGCTCCTCTGAGGATCCTGGGAGGCCTTCCCTTCCAAAAGCAGTGCTATACCCACATTCCAAGCCTCTTAGTCTGCACAAAGAGACCTACACCTAGAAAGAATTTGCAGTTCTCACCCACTACCCAGGTATATTTGATTAATAAATATATGTGTGTTTCCTTCTTCACAGCAAAGTAACAGCAACTTCCCTGCAAGAATTGGTATAGAAAAGGAAATCCTTCTGCATAAAGGTCCTGCCTCAGAGAGGTTTTGAGTATCCACAGGGAAGCCAAAAATAGGCTCCTTTTCCTGACTATTGAGAAAGAAAAAATAAAAGTGCTAACCTTTCTTTTTTATTGTTTCAAGGAACTACCTACCTAAGGCTAAAAGAAGGAGAGGAACCGTTTTGTATTCAAATGCTACATAATTCTATTTTTATGTAAACCTGCTTCAGGCTATGAGCTCTATGTTAATACATTTTTAATCTCTTTGGGGTACCATATCCCAATATTCCCCCCTTTCAGGTGTCACCTTAAGACAAATATAGCTGGGTGGTTAGAAGAACGCTGAGGTCTCTGATACACCTGCAGAAGAAACTAAGATCTGCCCACCTGAGGCCACACTCCCTGCTCTCCTCTCTGGAACGTGGCAGGGAGAATCTGGGGACCTGGGAGTGGAGCACTTTCAAGGCAGCACTTGCACATCAGGAGCAGAGGTCATCCTGCTGCTGCTCCTCCTTCGAAATGAAAAATGATCACTTCGGAACTCTTGAAGCTGTAAGTCCTGGATCAGGGTCTGGGTGGAGCAGAAATCCTAGCTTTCTGACGTAGTCCCCGGTGTGCTGCTGACCCCCTCATCTGACCCTGAGCAGAATAACATACAGAGCAGGAGGTGAAGATGACTGTAAAACAAAATGTTCCTCGTCTGAAAATTGTGTTGGTCTGTTCCTGGACCTTCACTTGAGTTCCAGATTAGTGCTAAATAATGCTTAATTTCATATGCCCTAGTGCACCTAGAAAGTCTGATCGGGGTCTCCACAAGCAAGACCTCACGAAGAGCTTTGCATTACTGGCCTCCAAAGCCCAACGTGTAGATGTGCACTGCCCTCTGCTGGTGTTAGCAGAACGTGCACGCGGTGAAGCTGGCCTGCACATGGTGCTGTGTTGGCACACCGGAAAGTGCCTGGGCAGGTAGCAGCCTGGAAAAGGATGGGATTGCCACATCCACCCCGGTAGGTTCCTTCTTCCTCAGACCTTCAGATACCCACATTTTTTGAGCTTGGCCACAGGTTGTTCCTCAGGCTCTAAGGTGGATCTAAAAGGACACTTGTAATCACATACTATTTAACCGTGTTTTATAATTACTTTGGAATATATTTTTTTACATATTTCATACAGGGTCTCACTACACAGTTCAAACTTGTAGTGATCCTCCAGTTTCTAGCCTCCCCAACGCTGAAGTTACAGGCGTGTGCCACCACATCTGGACTCAGTACCGGTTCGGCCAATGCAGATGTGGTGTTGGGGATCAAACCCCTGTCCCAGAGCTTGCCTAAGCAGGTGCTTAGTCCGCTGAGCTATCTTGCCGGCACACTGGAATTTTTTTTCAAAAGAGACAAGAAAGGATGTTTGCTAAAAACAAAACAAAAGGCATCAAAGCTCAGAGGATTAAAGCTCCTGCAAGCAGGTGCAGGGGCAGGGTGTTCGATCCCCAGGCCTGCCATGCTAGCCCCACCCCTGGGATGTGCTGAGATGGCAATTGAGACTGGACGTGGTAGTGAGCTCCTGTAATCCCAGTTCGTGAGAGGCTGTAAACGGGATCACTACTACAAGTCTGATCTAGTAATGAGACCCTGAACACCCTGTAGACCTGTCCCTAAAATACCAAAAATAAACAAAAGCTCTTTTGAAATCAAACCTCTTCAGAGCTATCACAACAGCTTCATTTTATATTTGAAAAAACTGAGGCTTAGAGAAAAATGAAAGTTGCATTCATACTAGAAAAGAACCTAAATCACAGTGTTTGCCGCTCACAGAGGGTTCTATGCTGTCTCCGCTTCATATGAAAAGTTGTGAACTCTTTCAAAACCAGGATGGGTGATTTTTTTTTAATGTATTTAGTACAGGATGTACGAGGTGTACAGGGTTTACAGGGTGTCACTACATAGATCTGACTCATAGTGATTCTCCTGTTTTCAGCCTCCCAAGTGCGGGGATTACGGGCATGCACCACCACGTCCAGTTTCAATCGCCCTCTCAGCACATCCCAGTCAGCGTGTCCCAGGGGCAGGGCCAGCACTGCACATCGGGGATTGAACCCTGGCCGCTACACTCTGCCTAAACAGGCACTTTTGTCCACTGAACTATCTGGCCAACCCTTCAGGATGGGTGGTTTATTTATTT
>NW_004524591.1:22651706-22652979 GCF_000260255.1 Octodon degus | reverse complement strand
TACTGTTTTATTATCTTTTCTTTTGTCCTTGAAAACTCTTACTCTTGGTCCTTCCTCCTGAAATTGTCAACACTTTCCATTCAGTTTTAGCTGAACATCTCTGCATATTTACAAACACTGAATGTACGGAGAAAATAGACAAAAGACTCCTCATTCTCCATTGTCAACTTTACCACCTCCTGTCCTTGGTGATCCTATGCCCACAAAGCCCCCAGCCCACCTCCCCTAGAGGTGTCGATCCTGTAATTCATGTCCCAAGGCTTCACCAGCCATGGAGGGGAGAGGTTGCTTGGTCACACTGAGTAAGAGGCAAGGGACAAGCCCACCTACTAGTATACAGATCAAATAGTCTGTTGTGTCCATGCTATAGAATTCTTGAAATTAGGTTCATCTATATGCATTGTATCTTGTGTTGTAGAATATTAACAGCTTCTGGTATTCCTCATTGTGGAAGATATGGCTATGATTAGCGACTGCACTGCCTTTCTGCGGGTGACAGTGAATCAGGAGGTGGCAGACGGAGCGATGGCCAGGTGGTGGTGCGACCATGTACACTTATTCTTACCTGTGGCTTTGTGACTAAGCAACTTGTCTTCTGAAGTCAAAATAGTAACATCAGAAGAAGTGGGTAGTGAAATAGATGAGAGGAAGAGAGGAGGAAGGAACAAGTATGTGGACCAAAGACCAGGGATTATTCTAGAAAGTCCCAGCAAGCAGACTTCTGTGGTTCTACTTTGTACAAGGTAGGAGCAATTTATTGAGGGGGCAAGAAGACAGGAGGCTTTCAAAGGTTGTCTTTGTGCTAAACACTCTACTTGTTTTATTGAGATGAGTCTTTCCTTAAATGAACTGAGATATTTAGCAAAGGAATGGCTTAATCCTTACTGATACACAGGACCACACTAGCAGGCCAGCTCTTTAAGAAATTCGTGAATGTAGAATTACGATATCAATATAAGCACTCCTTTTTTTAAACTTTATTGAGAAACAAATAGCAAACAAATAGCAATGAGACAGTTTCAAAACCGATTAATAGGACACTTTCTTTTTTTTCAAAATTTTATTGATAAACAGCAATGAGACAGTTTCAAATCAAATCAGAAGTACAGTTTCAACAAATAACACACCACATATATTCTTCTTAGTGGTTAATTGCTGTACAAGATGTGGACTTGAGATCCTATTTACAAACACCGTTAGAACAAATCATTCTATCCATTAAGAGAATACAACTATATATCTATCCTAACCACTTTGAATACACAGATACAAA
>NW_004524591.1:22644906-22650951 GCF_000260255.1 Octodon degus | reverse complement strand
TATTGATATGTTGAACTTTAAGTCCCTGCATAATACAATAAAAACATTTAAAAATTAGATTATATTTTAAAAATAGGATAAAGAATTATATACTTCTCATGTTTGCACAAAAGTCCAAAAATCTCACCATATACAACCTTGAAGCAGGACCCTCCCACAATATTCCTTGTCCTGTCTCTTGCTTTCATTCACCATCCCCTTCTAATAGGACACTTTCAATAATAAATACATTGCATTTTGTTGTCTTCATAGTAGTTATTCATAGTACAAGATGCAGACATGATATCCTATCTGAACACTATAAGTACATCTTTCTTCTCATTGAATTAAGACAAAGTAGCTGTATGTCTATCCTCACTATTTGTATATACAGATACAAAATGGTCCTTCATTTTATTGCCTTTTTTGTTTAGTTTTCTCAGAGATGGATATTCCATTGCCATTTAAATATTGTAGGTGTGTGAATTCAGCGAAAGAATCCAATATAGTCCAGTAGCCCATAATAGTAGTGGGTTATCCATAGGACTGGCAATGTCAGAAGTTGTTGACTTGAGCCTTTTACAGCTCAACATATTAATATGGCTTTACTTTTTATAGTTCATTTTTATACTTTTCTGTTGGATGGCTAAGACCAAGATAAAGCAAGACCTATATAACAAAAAATGTAACTTTTGTATCTGAAAAGGTCAGTAAATCCTCAGGATTTACTCTGAAACCCTGTACTGCAGTTTGTAGATCCTTTGTTAGTGTCAGTCATGTGGATGAGTCATGGCCTTGCTTGACCAGTTTGCTCTCTGTGAAAGCCTGAGAGAATGTTTTCTCTCCATGTGACTCTCCTTAGCCATACTCTACATCATTGATCACCTTCCCCTGTGGCCCCATAATCTCCTTGATCAGAAAATTTGTGACATCACTGAGTTACAGGATGTTACAGTACAGGTTCTATTATGTCCTGAGTTCTCACTGACCTTGAAAGCCTAGGGCCAAAATGGGAAACTAAATCTCTTGAGTGTCACTAATTTCTCTAAAAATCTCAGTGCCACATCTGTCACTTTTCCATAAATCTTTTAGAATCTGATGATTAGCATGCCAAAGTCCTGCTATGAAGGCTTTTAGTTCAGATAGTATATAGAACGTTGATGTGTCTAGAATGTTTTCTTGTATATCATTATTAGAGTACTTCAAAAAGCTTTGTAGCACATTGTTACAATTTCCAACACTGAAGGGCAGTGTTAGTATTCTGTCTAGTAGATTTCACCCTGGCAATAACCTAATAACATTTTCTGACCTAGTTCTAACATTGAATCATTCAGATATACATGACCATTTTGTAACATTTTGACTAGTCAAGTATTTATATTTTCTTCCTCATCTGAATCAAGGTCTTCCTTCTGAACTTCTCTTTCTGTCATCTCTTTCTGTCATATCTGTCTTTTTTCCTGATTTTTCTTTAATACAGTTGCCATCTCTCATAACATATTATTAGGAACCTTCTTAACAGCCTATCTGTCTTATATTGCTAACTTCTTTGATTGACACAATCTGAGTCACCAGCAGTAGCATGATGATTCACTTTTAACTTCTTCCCAAAATTTATTATTTTTCCATAACTTTATTGAGAAACAAATAGCAATGAGACAGTTTCAAACCAAATTGGTAGGACAGTTTCAATAATTAACACATTGCATACATTCTTCATAGTGGTTAATTGCTGTACAAGATGCGGACTTGATATCCTATTTACAAACACCATTAGAACAAATCCCTCTATTCATTAAGAGAATGTAACTACATATCTATCCTAACTACTTTGAATACACAGATACAAAATGGACATTCATCTGTATCCCCTTTTTTGATTAAGTTCCATCATTTAAATATTATAGGTGTATAAACTCAGCAAAATATTCTAAAAGAGTTCAGTAGTCCATAATAGTATTGGGTCTTCCACTTGACTGGCAATGTCAGAAATTGTTGACCTGAGTCCCCTACTGCTCAACATAACAACATGGCTTTACTTCTTATACTTTGTTTTTATACTTTTCTGCTGGATAGTTAAGACCAAGGTAAAGAAGGACCTATGCAACAAGAGTTGTAGATTTTGGGTCCAATAAGGTCAGTGAAATCCCCTCAGGATTTATCCTGAGATCCTGTACCTCAGATTGTAGAACCTTTGTCAGTGTCAGCCATGTGGATGAGTCATGGCCATTGCTTGGCCAATGTGCTCTCTGTGAAAACCGGAGAGAATGTTTTCTCTCCATGTGATTCTCCTTAGGCATACTCTACCTTATTGATCACTTTCCTCTTTGGCCCCATAATCTTCTTGATCAGAAAATTTGGGACACTACCGAGTTACATGATGTTACAGTACAAGTTCTCATATGTCCTGAGTCTTAATTGACCTTGGAAGGCTAGGGCCAAAATGTTGGCTTTCCTTGCAGCCCTCCTTTTTCTCTAATTTTGGTCTGCAAACTTAGGTTGTTAACCATCCAGAAGACAAGCTTATTGTTATCACCATACAACCTAGGCTGTTAAGCTTAACCTCACTATCTGTCTGAATATCAAACATCTTAGGCATAACATGGAACAGGTATTTTTCCCCAAGTATTGATATGTTGAACTTCAAGTCTCTATAGAATATGGTGAAAAAACATTTTAAAATGAGAATATATTTTTAAAAATAGGCATAAAGGGGGCTGGTGAGATGGCTCAGTGGTCTAAAGCACCTACTTAGAACAAGCTTAGCAAAGCACAGGGACCGCAGTTCAATCCCCCAGCACCACATGCCAGCCGGCCCTGCCCCCTGGTGGGCTGAGCTGGCCACACACACAAATAAAATAAATAAATAAATAAATAATTTTTTAAAAAATAGGCATAAAGAATTATATACTTCTTATGTTTACACATAAGTCCAAAAATCTAACCATATACAACCTTGAAGCAGGGCAGTCCCACAATATTCCTTTTTCTATCTGTTGCCTTCATTCACCACCCCATTCTTTTTGAACAATCATCTACCTGAGAGACAGCACAGCAGCAACTGGCATAAACACTCCTTTTCAGTGGCAGAACAGTATCTGTTGTCATTATTCTATTCTTCTTCCCCCGACTCTTGTGCTCTCCCCTGTGCTGTATCTGTTGAGGTCTCCTCTGACCTTGTCTTATCTTGTCTGGTTCCTGCATTAATGCTGTCACAAGAGCAAGGCTATGCGTGCCAACACCCCAGGCATGTGCATCCAGGCCTCCCGCTCCCTTGCTTCTCGCAGGCTGCTGCTTCCTAATTCTGTAGCAACTTGAGTGAGGGCTGCTTCTCTTTTCTGCTCAACACTGTGTCCCCTTCTGGCTCTGGGAGTCTTGTCCTGGACCTGTCATGCTCCCTATCCTCTCCACCTCCTGCCAGGAGCAATAAAAGTGTGCTTTGATGTTGGAATTTATATTAGCCTTATTAACAAAATTAAAAAGAGTATCAGTAGCCATTTATTTATTATCTATCTATCTGTCTGTCTGTCTGTCTATCTATCTATCTATCTATCTATCTACCTAGACAGGGTCTCATTATGTAGTTCAGGCTGGCCTGGAATTCACCATATAGCCCAGGTTGACCTCAAACTCAGTGATCTTCCTGAGTCAGCCTTCCAAGTGCTGGTATTAAAGGCATGCACCACCACACCCAGCTAAACAATGGTTTTATATTGTTAATCACTAGATGGGACCAATTTTATTTATCCAATATGTGTAAATACAAACCTAAATGTGTATTACACTTTGGTTTCTTAAATCTACTACCTGTGCTGTGTTGAATAAAATATTCCTTTACCAAAATTTTTCTGTCTGTTCTCCAAATACAGCTTCTCTAACTGCAGTGGAACACTCATCTCTAAAAAAAAAAAAAAAAAAAAAAAAAAAATGAAAAAAAAAAAAAAAAAAGGAAAAGGGGCATATGTTGGGAGCCACGAAGCTAGGAAATTGATCAAATATATGTAGGAGGGACTTGACCCAGTGCCTAAAGCAAACAAGTTAACTCACTACTGAGATGAACATCCTGTCTGGTTAAGATTTGCTATCAGTTGCTAAGCAACCTAGTGTCATGCATTACTAACTTCACAAAAGTGTAAATAAAAGACAGTTTTGTTGTGAAAAAAAGGGGGAAGGAAAAATTAAAAAATACATATATATGTATACACAAGAGAGTTAGGATAGCTATACAGCTAATTTCTCTTAGTTCCCTGAGAATAAAAGTTTGTACTAATATTGTTTAGACAAGATATCATGTCTGCATCTTGTCCTCTGAAGAACTACTATGAAGACAACAATACACAATATATTAATTATTGTAAATGTCCTACTAACCTGTTCTGAAACTGTTTCATCACTATTTTTTTCCTTTTTCTCATTAAAATGAATAAACATTGTAAAAGAAGTAAAAAATAAAATTTTTCTGTCTGAAATTATATGCCCAGCTGTTCAGGAAGTGACCACCTTGATGGCTGGCACGGTCATCTTAGAGGAGATTTAGGCTGAAACATTTCCTCTACTAAGTGAGGCCATAGCATTCTCCCCACTATTCTCTGCTGTTTCCATGTAAACGTTCACCCCAATTCCCCAGAAAATAGCCTAAAATAATAATGTACGTCCACCACTGGCTTGAACTAAACAATATAAAACAAAATTATGTTACACACTAGAAAAACCAATGTCCAGATTTTAATATAAAAATTGAATTTGAATCAAAAGATATAGATAGATAGATAGATAGATAGATAGATAGATAGATAGATAGATATATTAACCTTCCATGTAGACCTACAATGTTATGCATTGTAAAATAGCTGTGATTTGTTACTGATACGAATTATTCACTTCACAATTGGTTAGCTTGGGAAAGAATCTCCTCTAGTGTCCTTAAATAAAGTTTATTTTCTTAAAAAAAAAAAAACTAAGAATACTCAAAATGTAAGGAAAGGGACACCTCTAAAACTGGACAAACTTGCCTTAGGTAGCAAATTCTTTTAAAGACGACTGTGTAGCTGGTCTAGGCACATTTTTCTCTAATTTGTCCCCAACCTATTACTTGTTTTCTTATGTTCTGTAGCTGATTTACATACTTAGGTTACTTACCCATTTCTAAAGGGACAAAAGATTGTAATTCCCTACATGAAACCCTTGTTAGTGTTAAGAAACACAAACTTGGTGGCACTGATGGGCAGACGCATGCACTGGACACAGGAGCTCCACATTCCACACCCCACCACGCACCTGCCGCCACTACCTTGAGCCAAGCTCACGCCTGTGGCTGCTTTGCTGCCTCCTGTGCTGCAGCTCCACACACACCCAGGGCTCCCTGTGCAGTTTATTTCATAGACACACGTGAGTCGGTCCTGGAGCAGAAGCAGACAGGATAGCCAAAGGACCACATGTAGCACCTTAGGGCAGACAGACAGTGAAGCCCTTAAGGTGCCTGTCTGCATGAGCTCCTGGAGCCTAACACTCCCCAAAAGTAACCTATTTAATATAAGGCTCCTCAACCTGCCTCTGGCTTTGGGGCAGAGACATCACTGTGCTTATGGATGGAGCTGCACCAGAGTGCCCAAAAGACCCATTCTTTATCACCTCTGTGCTGAGCTCATGTTACGCAGATCGCTGGACATTAGCAGGCCAGAGGGACAAAGAGTGTGAGTCAAAAACTGTGCATTGTGCTCGCTTTG
Source organism: Octodon degus (assembly GCF_000260255.1). NCBI lineage: Eukaryota > Metazoa > Chordata > Mammalia > Rodentia > Octodontidae > Octodon > Octodon degus. The sequence goes on along the minus strand of NW_004524591.1, from coordinate 22,645,246 downwards.
GCAGCACACATAGAAAGTAGCATGCACTACCAGTTAATTACAGAACTGCATCAATGTACAATACACTTATAATCACTTGTCAGGTCTCAAACATACATGATCCCACAGAGACAGTGACATCTTCAGGCCACACATGTGTATTTCTTCTGCTATCTGTGGCTAAGTGATTCCAAAACAAGGCACATGGCATTCCTGCTGCTGTAGCCCACAGCCCAGTAATGTCAGGAAGGGACTGAGCTGAGACTGGGATGGAATTCTGAGTTCATCTCTTGTTAAAATAAAAATTGTTTTATTTTTTAAATAGAATAAAAATAGTAGAGGAGAAGGAAGAGGAAGAGGA
>NW_004524591.1:22623787-22643681 GCF_000260255.1 Octodon degus | reverse complement strand
ATATTTTATTTAACTGCAATATATTGATTTAGCATTATTTTATATTCTTTTCTCTTTTTTTTTTGGAGGAACTAGGGATTGAACTCAGGCCCTTGTGCTTGCCAGGGAAGTGCTTATTCTACTGAGCCATCTCCCTGGCCCCTCTTCTGGGATTTTTGGAAGGGCCCTTCTCTTGTCTGCAGGAATTGTCAAATCCACCCTAACCAAAGCTGCATTTGCCCCAGTCTTTGGTGTGGGCCAACTCACATCTAGGGCAGCTGTGATGCTGATCCTGCCACAGTGCACCCTCATCCAGTTTGCCACCTCCCTGTCCAATGGCATGGCTGCTAGGAACACTACATAATTTCCTCTGCCCATGTTTCAGCGTTCATTGCCTCCGCCAGTACTGTGCCTTTCAGGTAGAATTCTCCCATAGGAAGAACTGTTTTTGTAACTTCCCAGGCCATCAGATCTATTTCTCACCTTCCTACCTCAGGGCTTACCTTCACACTCACTGGGTTGGGGTTTGGTGGGGGTGGGGAGGTTTTCCACTGCGCTGGGACAATTAGAGGATTCAGGAGAACTGTCTCATCACCACAGAACTCAACGGAGAGGAGAGCATGTGTCTCATTGTGACCATTGTTCCATGTGCAGGGATTGCCTGACAAAGTGTGCCTGCTGTGACCTTAGTCTATGAAGAACCCAGACTGGCAGAGATTTCTAAGCTGAACTTCTGTCCCTGTCTCCTGCCCATATCTTTTGCCAAATGACTCCTGTGACTAAACAGGATGGTGTCTTCTGGACTTTTTGGAAGACCCTACCCTGTTGTCTTCAGGAGCTGTCAAATCCATCCTAACCAAGCCTGTATCTTTGCCCCAGTCTTTGATTGTGGGCCAACTCATGCCTAGGGCAACTGTGATACTGGTTTTGCCACAGTGCACAGCTTTGGTGAACCCTGGGAACCCCTGATACCCTCACCAGCCTGTCTGGACTTTATTCAGGTGGACTTTATTCAAGAGTCCTAAAAAGCCTCTTTCTAGAAATGGGATTTGTGGTTCCTCTCCAAAACACTGCCTTAGTTCTTGGGAGGGCTGAAGAGCAGGTTATGATGAAAAACGATGTTACTTTTCTTTTCTGTTTGAGGCCCTGTTCCATATCCTTTTCAGTTTCAAAAGTTTTTTGTTTAAAGAAATTTTTAAAAATGATAAGCTAAATCATCTGCATTTCAACAAACATTTTGTGACTAAAGTTTATAAAATCTAGGGGCCGGGGAGATGGCTCAGTGGAATAAGCACTTTCCTGGCAAGTGCAAAGGCCCGAGTTCAATTCCCGGCTAAAAAAAAAAAAAAAAAAAAAAAAAAAACCACTAAAACTTATAAAATCTGGATTTTTACAGCCTTTCTATTCATGTTTGTAGAAATGAGACAAAGTACTAAGTTTTATACTATTAAATAAAACTACTTTTATTGTTGATGCTCAAATCACCAATTTCTAGAGATGATTTCAACCCTTTTTTTAGTGTTTAATAGCAAAGTTTTATAATGTCCCTGCTCTTAGTATGCTTGGTACATTATTCAGAAAAAAGAAAAATTATCAGTACCTTTTATTCTAAGAATCCTTTTTTGAAATCAGAACTAATTGAATAGGGCCTCTTATTAAAAAGGGAAAAATAAATTTTTCACTCAGCTGCTTCTTCATAACATTTTCAAGTGAAATTCCAGGCAACTAAACCTGTACCTCAAATAACTAAACCTTTGGTTGGCTAGAACTAGACACCTGTGTCCGAGGTGTGAACTTTGAAAGATGTAGGATCTGGGTGTCGGTATGATGGGTGTCCTTTGGTCCACTGGAAGACCAAGCTCTCTCATTTATTTGTACCTAAGTGAACTTCATGGTAAAACCAATCAGAAGAAGCAAGGAAGGTCACTATATGTTGGGTAACAATAGCAAAGAAGAAGCCATTACAATACCAGATTTTCAAATGATATTACAAAGCTACAATGATTAAAACTGGATGATGAGTGATCCTGGTTTAACAGTGTGTGATAACAGACTAAGTCCATCCCTTAAAAGTTCTGGAAAAAAATAGTGAGATAAAATAAAACAGTTCTGGCTGTATCTGAATGGATTTACAGAAAACAAAAGACCTACCCTGGGTGTGAGTGGCACCAATCCATAGGCTCTTAGTGTGGATGGAATAAAAAGGAAAAGAAAGCACAAAGGCTCCTTGCACCCTGCCTGCCACACCATGAATTGTTACTCCTCTGCCTTAGAACCAGATGGCTATGGGCTAAAATCCCTGTGAGCCAAATAAACCTTTCCTTTAACTGGGTGTCGGATATTTTCTCTCAGCAACACTAATTTACACTTGTACATCAATTTAGATGTTTTCCCTTTCTCCCATTCTAACCCACCTAAATTTTGACCCAGTCTCTTGCAAACATTCTAGTAACAAGAGGGCTGGCTAGAAGGGAAGCAGTCCTGGAGCGACCCTATCTACTAGGTGCTTGGGTCGCCAGAGAAGGTAATGTCGTGGCCCCTGCGATGTTAAAAGCACCTATTTGCAGCTATACCTCTGAACTCCCAAGGACTTAGCTGAAAATGAGAAGTCGGTAGAGGTCAGCACCTGGAAGACAGAGGTCAACGGAATCCCGCTGCAGCAGGGAGGTAAAGAATGGCGAGGCGGGTGGGGAACCAAGCCGAGAAAACACAACGGGCAAAGAGATGAACTAGGGAAAAAAAGGATTAATCAGAAAGTCTGGCGAGCTTCTAAGCAGAGTCTTCCTCGCTAGCCGACCTGTTTCAGGTTGGGCTACAGAAAGAAACCTGGACTATTTCGCTTCCTGCTTCACAAGACCGAATCCTACACAGCTGAACACCCGGCTGCCGGCTAACACCAGCCGGACGAATTCAGGCCGCGGAAGACGCGGCCCTCCCCCAGCCAATCAAATCGCTCGCTCCTGGTCGCGTTTCTGATGACATAAGAAATAAGCGTCTAGACCCGCCTCTCGCTGCACGCGTTTCCGCTTTCCTTCCCCGTACTTCCGGGCCCCGTGGCTTTTGGTTGTTTAGGCGCGAATTCCTGAGTTCGACTCTCAGACGCATTTGAGAAGATTGAGAGGTAAATGTTGAAAGCGCTTAACGTGCTGGATGGGTTAGAGGAGTTTTGAGGACGACGCGATTTTGGCAAGCTCCGTGGTCAGTATTTGAGGAGCGTTAGGTGATTTTCAAGGGGTCGTGACTGATGTCCAGCCACTTCTGCCACTCAGGAGCGCAGCTTGAAGCACTTGATTTTCCAAGAGGGAGGGAAACCGCGTCTACTCCTTGCCCCGTCCTTGTCCCCATTTCTGAAGCACTCAGCCCGTATGGGGCAAAGCGCAGCCTTACAGATTAGTGTCTCTGTGTGTTCGCCAGAAAAGATCCTGTTCACCCCCTTGCCCACTTGGGAGTCTAGATTGAGATACTTGATTTCCACGAGTTCCGGCAGGCCGGCAAGGAAATCAGAACAGCACGGGGTGCCCCCCTCGTTTGTAAAATACGTAGTCGCCCACACACTACTATTGCAACTGACCTTATAAACATTAAAATTATCGCTGCGTGTTTCCTCGTCCCGAAATCAGTTTTCTGCGAGCTGCCTTTCCTTTGTTACCCAGCTTTCGTTCATTTCTCTTAACTATTTTATTGCTCTAGCTAAATAATAAAAAAAAAAAATAATTCAAATAAGGTTTTCTCTGAGAGTAGTGTCTATTTCCACACGTATGCACAAGGCAAGTTAAGATATTCACTTTTCCCGGGGTTTAAGAACAGTATTTATCACATTGTATGTAATCGTTTTTCATGTTTGTCAGCCCAGGCTCCGGTTTCCAGGGGATCAAGACCAGAACAAAATGTGTGCTCGTTTTAATATACGTTAGAACTGTCCTAACGGTAATAGGAATAATGGCTTATCAGCCACAGTTGATACTTTTGTAATGTATTATTAGAGCCAGGTGTGGTGGTGCGCGTAATCTCAATGTGATTTTTGATGGCGAGGCTTCGTTAGAATAGGTGGGCGTGGGCAGGCTTATATGAGAACTTTCTATACCTTCTGCTCAGTGTCACTGTAAACCTAAAACTTATTACCAGAAAAATGAGCTTCCAAAGACAAGGCCATTGTATATGGTGTTGCACGTAAGATTGTTTTGTCAAATTACTGTTGAAACATTTATTATTAATTTCTGCAATTAAAAGAATTATACCAGTTTTTGAATCACATTGCAAATAGCACTGAGCTACATGTTATTGAATGAAGAGTATCAAGAGAAAATGATTCACAGAACCCAACTATGAGCTTTTTATGTGAGAGGCCATAGAGCCCACAGACTGAAAGGAAATATAGTGGTTTGGAAGGCCCTGGGAAGAACATGATCAGATGGGTTAAGAAGAGATAGGAAAGAAAGCAGCTCAGATAGAGTACCATGTGTAAAGTTACTCTTAAGTGTGTTCAAGAAATTATCTGGTCTGTGTAGAGAAGGAAATTCAACTAAGGAGTAGAAGAGAAGTAAGGGAGGTGAGGCGAGTCTAGATTGTTGAAGACTAAAGGAGTTTGCATGTTATGGTTTTTTCATGCAGTGTCAGTTGGAGCATATTGACTTAGGTACAAGTCAAGAACTGGTATGTTGTTGTGGGCTACTGGCTGAGAGAGCTCACATAGCGCTTTTGCCTGGGTGTGTAGATTTTCTCCATGTTGGCTTTCCAGGTATGGTAGTGACTGGGCAAGAAATGTGAAAGCTATGCAAATAAAAGTTACAAAAAAAAAATAAAAGCTATACAAATGAAAGTTGTTTTTTGAGAATTCATTCATCTTCATACTTATTAGAGGAATGAAATCTTATACTGTTGAGAGAGCCAATTATTTGTTTTAAAATATGTTAAAATGTTGCTAGCGGTGGTGGCACATCCCTGTAATCCCAGCGCTTGGAAGGCTAAGGCAGAGATATTGCCATAAATTGGAGGCCAGCCTGGGCTCCATCGTGAGCTCAATGCAAGCTTGGGCTACCTATCCTCCAAATTCTCATTTATCCTTAAAAAGGAGAATTTGGAGCAATTAAAGATAGTCTTTCTAATAAAACATTGTAAAAGGTTTTATTGTTTATTTTTCTGTGTTCTTTTCATCTTTACAGAGTTTTTTAAAAAAAGCAGCATAATTGTACTATTTAGATCAAGATGCCTAATAAAGCAAAAGCTTCCAAGGAAAAGTCTCAACAATTAAAAAAAAGTTCAAAAAGAAAAATTGATGATGAAGTGCCCTTGTCAGAGAAAGAGGTAATGGAAATAACAAATGTATCACTTAAAGCTCTTATTTAGAAATGGTGTTTATTACATAGATGTGAAGACCAAGGGTCAGTTTCACTACAAACTATAGAAATTCGTATTATAGTCTCAGTTTTGTAACACAAGTTCTTAGATAAAAATTGTTATGTACTTTAATTTCTAAAGTGAAGAATTGGCCATAAAATTCTTTGAGGAGGAAGAGGTCATGGGGCATGCTATGATGTTAAATGGAAGAGTCAGGAATGAAGTGTACAAATTTGGATCACGTCTGTTGAAAGAGAGAATCTGTTGGTAGAGATTTCTATTAACAAAAAAGCATAGTTTGTGAAGAATTAATTCTTGTTAGCTTAATTTTTCCTCACCTCATAAAACAGTAAATGAACTAATCCAAACATTTTTTTAGGTTTCACCCTGTTCTTTAGGCAATACATATATTTGTTTTGCAGGTAAAATTCGTAACACTATTTCCCAGGCAAAGTGAATACTGATTTATTTAAAACACTATTTGACACTATATGAAATTGTTGTCACTGCCATCTACGAATTACTGTAGTATATTTTCTGCCTGTGATAAATATACGCCATTTTCTGTATAAGTGACAATATACTATTTTTCTATCTACCAGAAGGTATAGTAATATGCTTTGAAATACATGACAAAACTATTGCAAAAATGATACATTTTTATGTGATGTTTCATTCTCTCTGTGGGTGTCTTCTTTCTAGGTTAGAAGCACAATAAAAAGAAGTAAAAATCATCCAAAACATATGTCTTCTGAAGGTATTTCTTTTCCTTATCTTGTCAAATGTGTATCTTTCTTGGGATATATTCCTAAAAAGTTTTTTAGCATCTTTTTTTATGAATTCTGCCCAAAATAGTAATAAACAGTCACATACACATTTTAATAAGATAGTTATTTTTGGCAACTAAAATTTTCCTCAATACTTTTAGCAAAATTTGGTGAAGTCTTCTGCGCTAACTTGATAGGAACTAGAGAAAATCAAAATGTCTCATAATCTAAATTATTATGTGTGGAGGAAAAAAAAATTATTATGTGCAGGCCAGCCAAATAGCTCAGCGGATTAAAGCACCTGCTTAGGCAGATGCAGCAGCTGGGGTTCGATCCCTCGCATGCTATGCCAGCCCCCCCCTGGATCACTCTGAGACTGCAGTTGAGACTGGGCATGGTAGTGCATGCCTGTAATCCCAGCACTTGGGAGCCTGAAAACAGGAGTCCGATCTACATAGTGAGATGTTGTAGACCCTGTAGACCCTTACTAAAAAATACAAAATAAATAAAATAAATTATTATGTGAAGACAAATGTACTTACTTTCCTCCAAGACAGTATGCTTTCTGTACTGCCACTTCTGTGTAGATAAATTTGGAGCCACTGCCTAAGACTGTTTGGAGTCAATTAATTTGTATTTGTGTTTCCTTAAACATCACATACTCATGGGAGGATTCCCTACCTCTCTTCTCCCAAGGCTACGCTTTGGTTTTACACTTCAGTACAGCACAGTACTTTATTTTATAATGCTCTGCACATGTGGAATTTGCTTCATAGCCCTTCTTTCCAAAGCTGTTCTCTAGGAGAGACAATAATGTATGTCCCTTATAAGTAGTACAGCATACAGCATAGCTGACATTGAATATTTTTATGGTTTGATTAGTCTGCTTTTTTTTTTTCAGTTGCCATCTAATATTTGGTAGAAACAGTATTGCCATCTTCTCAAGCCCTTTGCTTCAAGTCATTTCTGAGACTAAAACTTTGAATAATTATAGGTTGGCTTTTCATCTAAAATTGCTTGAGGCTTATATTGCAGTATCACTTATTGCAATTTCAGTTAACAACAGTGGGCAGCAAATTCATATTCAACACCTAGCATCTTAGAGCTCTGCATTAACAAATAAATTAAAAAGTTTATAAACCTTTATAGTATTTTGTTTTTATAATTCTTTTTAAATTAATGGAAACATTAATTTAAAAAATTAAAGTAAAAACATGCAAATTTCTAAACTAATCACAGTATCTTCTATCACCAATAACAGGGCAAACAAATATTAATCTAAAACAGATAAAGATAGCATCCAACAAGAGAAAAACCTGGCAACCTCTTTCAAAGAGTGTGAGGGTACATTTGCAGACTATGATGGAAACAGTGATAATGTGAGTATAGCATTTGTCTTTTTCATTCTTTGGTTCCTCCTTTTTTTTCCAGTAGGCATTTTTGTAAGTATTACTATGTATTTTGAGGTTTTTTTTTCTATTTCAGAAGATCTATTTAATGTTTTGTGATAGCCTTACTGTTCAACAAAAATATCTTTAATTTTTAGAAATGTGCATTTCCACCAGTGAAATAAAATATTTATGGCTAAATAAGCGGTGTATAAAAAATTTTAATTTATTTTGTGAGTAAGAATTTTTTTGGAAGAAGTTGAGTCCAGAGTGACTTTCAATGTAAAAGCTACCATACTATAGGAGATATAACAAAAACAAGGTAGAATTCTGCTTTAGAGCTGAACTCTAACAGATCCATGTGATCTTAACATATTTTTATTGTACTGCTATTTAAAATATATTTCAGGGCCAGGGAGATGACTCAGTGGAATAAGTGCTTCCTTGGCAATCACAAGGGCCTGAGTTCAATCCCTGGTTCCGCAAAAAAAAATAATAATAAAATAAAATATATCTCATATAAGAGGAAAGTAGTTAACTGCCTGCCTATCAGGAAAGAATATTTGAAAGAATTCAGGCAGAAACGGTACACAAATTATATTACTCATGTTTTAAACTAATGCTTAATTTCTTTTTTAGAGCAATTTTGAGTAATACTAAAGAAAAAGAACAAATTCAGAATCATCTCAACTGTCTGAAGAAAAGGTAAGATACCTGTTAATTAAAAGTATTAAAACGGGCTGGTGAGATGGCTCAGTGGTCTAGAGCACCTACTTAGAACAAGCTTAGCAAAGCACAGGGACTGCAGTTCAATCCCCCAGCACCACATGCCAGCCAGCCCCACCCCCTGGTGGGCTGAGCTGGCCACACACACACACACACACACACTCACACAAAAATAAATAAATAAATAAATAAAAATTTTTAAAAAAAAAAGTATTAAAACATTCTTTTTAAAATCTGATTGTTCTTTTTTTGCTGAAACGTTATTTGTAAAAGATGTTTCTAAGTGAGTAACTTACATGTGTGGTTTCTAAACTCCTGCAACAGTGTATTACTGAGACAGCCCAAAGTGTCAAAATTTGTACAAAAGAATCTGAAATTCACAATTTATTGTTAATTTTACTATTCAGTGTAGGGGTTGGGGAGATGGCTCAGTGGAGTAAGCACTTCCCTGGCAAGCGCAAGGGCCTGAATTCAAGCCCCAGTTCCGCAAAAAAATAAAAATAAAAAAATTTCACTATTCAGTGTTGGTATTTCAAAAATATTTCAATTTTATTTCCCTTAAGCTTTGTTTTTAACCAGCTTGAAGCTAACAGTTCACTGCCCTTAGCCAATGTGATATTCTGTTTTTGTGCCTTTCAGTTCATATTTGTAGTACATTAGCACAAGCAGCAGTAGAATTTTCTAAGGTATTGCTGCCCTTCACCTCATTTCAGCTAACAGATGTTTCTTTTCAAGTGGTTTTTTTTGTGTGTTTTTTTTTAAAGCACACCAAAGCCCATAATTTTTAATGCTCAGTTTTTCTAGTATTTCCATAACATTTTCCTTTCATATAAGAATGATTTACCTCTGTTTTGGGTTTGTCTAGAAATGTTCATGACCTGGTACTTGTTTCTGGGAAGTGATTTGAGCACAAATTTGCTTTCCATTTTCTTTAAGTATTTTTCTTGTGGGCTGGGGAGATAGCTCAGTAGAATAAGTGCTTGCCTGGCAAGTTCAAGGTCATGAGTTCAATCCCCAGTACAGCCAAAAAAAAAAAAAAAACAGTATTTTTCTTAACCTTAGTAGCAGTATAGGGAGGGAAGGATAGGTGAATGTGCTAGATCTTCAACATTGTGACAAAATACCTGAGAAAATCAACCTACAGGAGGTTTGAAAGGCTTAGTCCGTGGCACAAGGACTTCTGTGCCTAGGGTAAGGCAGTCTGTGATGGCAAAAGCATATGCTAGAAAAAAGCTGTTTACATTGTCGTAGACAGGGAGCAAAGAGCAAGGCCTGGAACAAGAAGTGGCCTTAAAGGATTTGGCTACAAGGACCTACTTCCTCCAGCTGGCCCTATATCCAGTGTTTCCATCACCTCCGAGCAGTATACACTAGTAGTAACTACTCAGGGCATGTCTTTATTAGAGTTTAGGAGACTCTTGGAAATCTCATGATTATTTAGAACATTTGGAACAGTAAATGGCTCTTCCATATAATTGAGTTAATGAAAACGAAAGCAGATTTCAGGATTGAACTCAGGGCGTTGCATATGCAAAGTAAGCACTCTCCCACTGAGCTACATAGTCAGCCCTAGCACCTTTATTTTATTTTAAAAAAGTAAAACTTACCTTTCTTAGGAAGCTTTATATAAATAGACTGCTTATTTTGATAGGTTAATGGTGATTTTCTGAATAATTGAAGTTCATCTTCACAGTTTACTGAGAATTATGATTTGTAGGACTTATGCTGTTTTGTTTATAGAAAATTAAGATTTTGAGGGGCTGAGGAGATGGCTCAATAGAATAAGCGCTTCCCTGGTAAGCACAAGAGTCTGAGTTCAATACCTGGTTCCGCCAAAAAAAATAAAGAAAGAAAATTAAGATTTTGAACATGATCACAGAAAGGTAATTCTTGGGCCCAATATTGTTTTGATGCTTTTAAATCTTTAGTACTCATTGAGTGTCTTTATTCTGAAATGCTTGGGACCAGGAATGATTGAGATTTGAGATTGGAGGTAGGGGAGTGTTTGCATATATGCAGTGAGTGATCTTAGAAATGGGAGCCAAACCTAGACATAAAATTCATCTATGTGGGGCTGGGGTCATAGCTAGCAGCAGTGCACCTGCCTGGCCAGCACCAAGTCCTGAGTTTGATTCCTGATACCAAAACACAAAAAAATTCATTTGTACAACATACATACCTTACACACATAGTCTGATAATGTCATACAATATTTTTACTAACAATATAGATAAATCAAAGTTTATGATAATTGGCTTTTCTACTTGTGTTATGTTAGCACCCAAAGAATTTCAGATTTTGGAGTGCTTTGTATTTTTTTGGATTAAATGTTTGACTTACAGAATTTTTTTTTTAATTTTTTTTAATTTATTTTATTTATTTATTTTACATTTATTTTGTGTGTGTGTGTGTGTGTGGCCAGCTCAGCCCACCAGGGGGCGGGGCTGGCTGGCATGTGGTGCTGGGGGATTGAACTGCGGTCCCTGTGCTTTGCCAAGCTTGTTCTAAGTAGGTGCTTTAGACCACTGAGCCATCTCTCCAGCCCCTGACTTACAGAATTTTTAGAACACAAAAATTGCTGGTATCAGGTAGAAGCAACCAAACTTAATTTTTCCTCCTTGATTTCTTCCTTATAAAATTTAAGAATCAAATCTGACAAAGCTATTGCTCCTGCTAGGTGTGAGGATAGAAAAAGATCAGTTTCTAATAGTGATTTAATCAAGCTTTATTTGTAGGAGGGATTTTTTTGATTAGAATATTGAATATCATTTATGTTGCTACTAGTTTAGAGAAAATCATTCTAATCTTAGGGTTATAGTTTCTTAAACTTCAGGGAACTTGCTGTTCTTTAAAAACATTTAGATAAGGGTGGAGGAGATGGCTCAGTAGAAGAAGCACTTCCCCAGCAACCACAAGGCCTGAGTTCAATCCCCATTCTGCCAAAAAAAAAAATTAAAATATTTACATGAACTAGTGTAGACATTTGGTTTTATTGCTTGCATTCTTAAGTGTTTAAGAGTTGTGTTTAAGACTCCAGACCAGTGTTCTGCCTCTTAGCTAACAGTCTACAACAAGTAACAGATTTATGTCTGTAGTATTCTGCGGAATACATTTAGATGATACAGAAATTTTAATTTTAAAACGTATATGTTAAATTGTTACAATAAATAAATAAAATTGTTACAGGCCTGTGATATGAGGTAATAAATAAATGAGTAAGTTAAATGATGATTTATGAGTGCTTTTTAGGAGAGAGGCCTACTGACAAAGCCACTGTTGAGGAGAGGGGGAAAAACTTTTTAAAAAGTATCATTATAATAAAATGTAAAATAATCTTGTTTTCTTCTATTCTGAAGGTTGCTACAAGTGTGTGAAACCCTGAAAGCCCCTCCCCAAAAACTGAAATTTTTAACTGATGTGTCAAGTGTACTGAGAATTGAAAGAGCAGAGGCCAGAGCTAATGAAGAAGGACTGACATTATTACAGGTATAAAATTTGAAAAAGGAATCCATAGAAAGTTGGGGATGGGGAGACCAAAGTTTCTTAAATTATGATATTATTCAAGGAATAAATACTAGATATTGAACTAGATTTCTTATTACATTATTACTGTGTTGTTAAGCAAAGTAAAAACTGCCTAAATATTGAACTGCTGAGGAATTGAAGGGCTTCTGATAAATGGAAAAGTAGCAATCTTATTTTTTTTCATATTTTGGCTAAATATTTACCATCACTAAATACTTCTAGGGGCCAAGGAGATGGCTCAGTAGAATAAGTGCAGGGTCTGAGTTCAGTCCCCGGTTCCGCCAAAAATAAAATAAAATGGAATAAAAATAAATACTTTTAATATTCTTTTTAAATATTCTTAATATTTTAATAGCACTAAATGCTATGTAATTTCAAAACATTAGTTATGTTCTGTATATAGTAAGAAGACACTGAAAAAGTTGCAAACAGGCAAGGATAATTCAGACTTTGAGCCCTTGAGAGTGAATTAGTTTTACATGAAAGTATCATCTGAAGTGTGTATTTGACCTGGCAACCAGCCTGGGAAGAATCCAGGACTCTGTAACAGGCCCTTGCCAGAGGAAGCCAGGTGACTTGCCCCTCCTCCTGCACCCCTTAGATCAATGCCTGTCACCATGCACTCAAATCAAAATGGATAAAATATTAAAACAGAAACACCAACTCTACTGGAAGAGAAAAGTAGGTAGAAATCTTGATGACATGGATAGGCAGAGACTTCATGCAAAACTAGGACCATACAGGAAATACTACAAAGAATCCTATGGGATCTCTCCTTATTAAAAAGCTTCTGCACAGCAAAAGGAAAAATCAACAATGAAAAGACAACCCACAGCATAGGAGAAAATTTTAGCCAGTTGTTCCTCAAAGGACTTATGCCTAGAACATATAAAAGAATAAAAAAAAAAACCCAATAACAAGTACTGGTAGAGCTCTGGGGATAAAGGAACCCTTTTCCACTGTTGGTGGGACTGTAGACTGGTGAAACCACTCTGAAAATTAGTGTGGAGATTCCTTAAAAAAGTAGAATTAGAGGTACCTTGTGACCCAGCTATTTTCTGTCATGGGTCACTCAGCATAGGAACCAGATAGACCAGATTGAAATTTGAATACAGCCTTTTATTTATTGAGCTCAGGATGGACACCTATTTCTCCGTGCAAGGGGTTTTAAGCCAGAATTACATGCTGTTTGGTAAGCAAATTTGTTACCTAACACAGAACAGCAAAAACCCACATTCATTTGACACAGCTGCAAACTGTTTGCAACTAAGGGGTCTTTCACAGTTTAGTGATGTTGTTACAAGGTACATCTTAAGCTATGTTTACAGGAAGTACGGAGGGAGTTTGTTTCAGCTAGCTTCCCTGACAAGAAACAGTTACTCATTGCTGAACAGCCTTGAGCAGAGAGCAAGAGTACATTCCTTAGAGTAGATAACAGGAAGCATAAGGGTCCTCCTCGTAATTTCCCAGAGCTGTAGCACAAAATTCAGTTAACCCATTACATTCCCCTCCTGGGGATCTTCCCAGAAGAATTAAAAATGTATCACAGCAATGTGTGTATATTCCTGCTTATAACAGCACAATTTATAATAGCTAGATCTTGGAAATAACCCAGATGTCAGTCAACTGACGAGTGGATAAAAAAGATGTAGGGGGACCAAGCAGAGAGCTCAGCAGTCTAAAATGCCTGTTTAAGCAGGCTTATGGGTGTAGGGATCCCTTGGTCTCACCGTGATCATCTCTACCTGGGGAGAAATGGCAGCAGGAGTGAGAAAAGATAGACAATAATACAAATGCTGGGCTAGGTGGTCCCTGGTCTGTCTGATAGGCAAGACTAACATACTGTACAACAAAAGCTGTGTTTATTCTTCTGCAAAGTTAGTAACATGTGACATAAGACACAAGGTTGTGTAGTGAGTAGTAGCTGACCTTAACCAGACAGGATGTTTATCTCAGGACTGAGGTAGCTTATTTGCTTTAGGCACTGAGACCTAGTCCCACCTACACACAGTTGATCAATTTCCTAGCTTCCAGGGCTCCCAACATATCCCCGTTTTTTGTTTTGTTTTGTCAGAGATGGGTGTTCCACTGCAGCTAGAGAAACTGTATTTTGAGAAATCTTTAAAGTTGATGCCAGTCCAAAGATTGTAGGTACTTGAATTCAGCAATATAACCTTATATAGTCCCATAGTCCATAATAGTAGTGAGTTATCAGCACACTGGCATTTGTCAGAAGTTGTTTACTTGAGCATTTTACAGCTCAGCAAATTAATATGGCATTACTTATACACCTCGTGGTTATACTGTTCTGCTAGATGGTTAAGACCAAGGTAAAGCAAGATGTATATAACTAAAAATGTAACTTTTGCTATCTGACAAGGTCAATCAAATCCTCTCAAGATTTACCTTGAAACCATGTACAGCACCTTGTAGATATCCTCTCAGTATCAGACATCTGGATGACTGCTTCACCAATTTGCTCTTTGTGAAAGCCTGAGAGGGTTTTTTTCCTCTCTAGTTGACTCCTTAGGCACACCATACATTGTCAGTCACTTTCCTCTGTGACCCTATAATCTCCTTGATCAGAGAATTTGGGACACAACTGAGTTATAGGATTTCACAGCAGAGATTTTCTTATGTCCTGAGTCTTCACTGACATTGAAGGGCTATGGCCAAAATATTGGCTATCATTATAGCCCATCTGTCTCTTTCCTTTTTGGTCTGCAAACTTTAGTTGTTAAACATCCAGAAGTGAAATTTAATAACATTATTGCCCTGTACAGAGGCAGTTAAGCTTAACATTGCTATCTGTCTGAATATCAAATATCTTAGACATAAAATGGAACTGTTATTTTCCAACAACCTATGGATATTCTAATATGTAAATCCTTATAGGATGTTAAAAAACAATTACACGTTTTTACATAGAAATTTCTTTTTTTTGTATCTTAGGGAAGGCTCTACAGAGGGTGTACAGGGTCTCATTATAGATCGGACTCATAGTGATCCTCCTGTTTGTAGCCTCCCAAGAGCTGGGATTACAGGCGCATACCACCATGCCCAGTCTCAGTTGCTGTCAGCATGTCCCAGGGGCAGGCCTGGGGATTGAACCCCTGGCCCCTGTGCCTGCTTGCAGGTGCTTTAATCTGCTGAGCTATTTGGCCGTCCCTTACACAAAAGTTTAGAAAACAAACCATGTACAACATTGTAGCTGGACAATCCTATGATATTTTGTGACATGCTTACATTTTCGTTTTGATATAACTCTTTTAGCCAGTCTTCTCTAATACATAAGAATTTTTCACTTATCTAATTATCCTTACAAGCCCCCCACTCCGTTTGGCTAGGAGTTTGAAAAAAAATCACAATAAGCAATCTTTGTTTAACATTTTAGAAGACCTATACACTTGGAATCATGAATACACTTAAGACACCATGAGATTAACAATGAGTTACCACACACATATGCAAACCTTTGCTTCTTAATTTAGTTGAATACCAAAACTTTTTTTAAGAGAAAACCCAACTGTAATTTTTCTGAAAGACTTTATCTTTAAACCAATGACCAATTTATTGAGGTGTCTCCTTAGAGACTATTGAGATGTTTGGGAATTCCTCATTAATGAACAAAATGGTTGGGCACACCTCCTATTCATTAATAGGACTCCTCTCTGAATTAGATTTCTCCCTACTCTTAAGGAATTTTTGCTTAATTAGTTTAAACATTTTGATAAACTGTATAAACTGATTTTGATATGACTTAGATCAATTAGTAACTTACGAAAAGCTATACTCCAAATTGTATGAATAAATGTCCAAAAAAGGGGGGAGGGCAGCTGTTCACAAAATGACACACATATAGACATACATGTAAACAGCCATCTTTACAAAACTATGAGTACACTCAACTATATATTGCTGGCCAGATTAACTTATAGTAACTCTTGCAATTTTTTAATAATTATAAATAAAGGGGCTGGTGAGATGGCTCAGTGGTCTAAAACACCTACTTAGAACAAACTAAGCTAAGCAAAGCACAGGGACGGCGGTTCAATCCCCCAGCACCACATGCCAGCCAGCCCCACCCCCTGGTGGGCTGAAGTGGCCACACACACACACACACACACACACAAAATAAATAAATAAATGAATATTTTTTTTAAAAAAAAGTAAATTACTTATAAAAAATAATAATAATTATAAATAGACTAGTCAGATTTTGTTATTTGTCAATAAGCAGAGATCTCTTGGCAGAAAATTTTGGAAGGAATAAAGTCTTTAATATGTATATTTTGTATTTTAGCCTTAATACTAGTAAAATTTGGCTCAGTTACCTTTATATATTTTACCAACTATTTAGACCTTACATTTCCATTTTGTCAGTTCCTTCAGTAGGCCCAGATTGGATCTGGCCTCATCTCTCTTTTTTTTTTTTTTATTTATTTGAGAGAGAGAGAGAGAGAGAGAGAGAGAGAGAGAGAGAGAGAGGTGTGTGTGTGTGGCCAGCTCAGCCCACCAGGGGGCGGGGCTGGCTGGCATGTGGTGCTGGGGATCGAACCGCGGTCCCTGATGCTTTGCCAAGCTTGTTCCAAATAGGTGCTTTAGACCACTGAGCCATCTCTCCAGCCCCAGGCCTCATCTCTCTTAACTACTTCTCCAGGTCTGGCTCATGGTATAACTTGACAGCACGCTCTGGTACCCAAATAGGTCATTCAGCATTCTCTGGAAAAATACAAGCGTATCCTCTCCCCCAGGTTAGTAGTGGACTGGGTCCCTTCCTTTGCCTAGTATGGAAATCTCTCGAAAGGACCCTTCCTATCCTTTTTACTCTTATTTGATGAAATTGTCTTTCTGCTGCTGTACTTCCATTTTTTTGTACAATTTTAAATGTTAAGAATGTATACTGCCAAGTGAAGTCTATTTTGAGGTGTGAATTGTGTAAGGAATGATCTCTGTTTATTTTTGCAGTTGAATTTTAATTGAGTGGTGTGCACGTTCAACAATTCCTTGAATTTGAGGGTTATAAGGAATCCCTGTAATAAGGGAAATATGAAAAGTTATACAAAACTTTTAGAAGGTAGCACTTCAAGTGAAATGAAACTATCTGCATAAAGCAGAAACATTTTGATTAAAAGTGGCATAAGATACAGAAGCTTATTGAGTAGCATCTGAGGGAGTAAGTTTTATGTGGACTATGGCATGTGTGGCCATTATAAGGGACCCTGTGACTGCCAAAGAACCCCAGTGGCATATACTGAGTTGGGAAAATAATTAAAAACTTTGGCAAAGATGGGTCAACTCTAGAGAGCTGAGCATTAGAAAGAGTCTAATTAACTTTATCCAAGGCAGGCTTAGCCTCTGGTGTAAGTGTTCTTTTAGAAGTAAGGGCGGAGTCTCCCTTGAGAATGTCAAAGAGAGGACTTAACTCTTGAGTAGTTAGCTTAAGAGCTAGGCGGAGCCAATTAATGTCACCAAGTAGAATCTGAAAATCCTTTAGGGTTGCAAGATGCCTAACCTGGATCTGAACAGTTTAGGGCACAGTTTGCCTTTGTTGAATAAGGTGTCCCAAATAAGAAAATGATGCCACAGTTTGTAGGGGCTATCACTAGACCTGCACTGTGGAGAGCATCATCTAATTGGATAAACATACAGTGTAAAATGGATGGGGATTCATGTGCCAAAAGAATGTCATCCATGTAATAGATAATGTATGCAGATGGGTAGGCCTGTCGCACTGATATAATGGCTGTAGCCACAAACTCTTGGCACAAACTCTTTTTCTTTTTTTTTTTTTCCCTAAAAACTTGACTATTCCCCATATCTTGTGATAGACAACACCACTGAAAACAGTGCATAGGGGCCTGACTATCAATATAGGGTAAACTAAAAGCAAAAACTTTTTCTTTAGGGTAAAGAGAGATAGAAAATAATCTTTTAAATTCATCACCATAAGGGAAAATGTAAATGAATAGCTACAGGACTGTGCAATCCTTGTAGTGCTTCCATAAGTTCCATGGTGTGACAGACTGCCCACAAGTCCTACAGCAATCTCCACTTTCCTGATCCCTTTTTAAAATTATTATTATTATTACAAACGTTGGGGTATTCTAAGGGCTTTTGGAATGTTCTAGGTGCCCTGCCATCAGCTGTTCATTAACCAGTGTATGAGTTGCTATACTCTTCTCCTGAGTTAGGGGTCACTGATCAACCCAAACAGGGTCATCAGACATCCAGGTTATCTTGGATGCCATCCATGGGGTTGGTAAAGAGATCAATGCTTCTAAAAGTGGCCTATGCCAGAATAGTCCTTTTTAGGAATAACTAAAAGAGGTTCTTTTCTCCCTTGAGAATTTTTACCAAGCCCTTGATGGGGATGGAAACCTTGTTACATCTGATGAGTCACCAGGGAGTTAGGACTGGCCCAAAATGCTCCCATGCCCTGTAATGTGTCAAGACCCCATAGATTGACCAGTATATGGGGGAGGACATAAGGAGAAAACTATCCAGAAAGGCTTTCGGCATCCCTCCAACATAGCAACTTAGCCCTTCTGCTAGGGTAAAGAAACCTTGCCCACCCCTAGTAAGTCTATAGTGGCCACATCCAGAGACCATGCCACCAGCCATTGATTCTGAGCAATAATTTATGCTTTTCCTTCAATAGTCAACTCCATCTCTGGGCAATTTTGTTTAGTCTGCTGAACATAGTAAGTATCAGGAGGCCCAAAACCTTGAATTGCTTTTCCTTCTTTATAAATAATTCCACTTTTTTCCAAGGGAAAAATGGCCAATTGAGCAACGGGAATACCTGGAGTGATTTTAGCAATGGCTTGGGTAGCTTGAATAATACTTGTGATTTTTCTGGTATAATCAGCATCAGTTACACCAGGCAAAACCTGGAGATCTTTTAAAATGAGACTGATGTGGCCTAGCAAGATTTCCATAGACTCCAGTAGGAATAATTTGGGGCCCCATGTCAGGAGTTAATAGGAATCTGGAGGAGGAAGTGAGGCTCAAACCTCCACTATGGATTGTTGCTCCCCAGAGATCAAAGACACTTGTGGCGAGGGAGGGGAAAGCACCCTCATTGTTTGAGGGGCTGAGGTGGGCCCCGTTGGAAATTTCCCTGAATGGGTTGGCCTTCCATATCAGTTGAATCTACAGTCACTCGCCCAATGGTTTCCTCATCTACATCTAGTACAGGGACTGGAAGATTCTATTGAAGACACAGATAAAAGCTGTATTGTCTTTGGTGCACCAGAATGGTTTGGGGCTAAATATCCCTCACCCCCATAATGGAAACAAAGGACCTTACTTTACCTTTCCTTTTTTTAGACTGTGGGTGAATAACCTGAGTAATAGCTTCTGCCAAGGCAGCTTCCAGTATGCATGAGGGGCCAATATTCGCACAAATCCGAATCATCTCGGGCAGCATAACTCGCTGTTTATGGTCTCTTAAAGCCTTTTTATACCATTTTGTTGCATTTTCAAAGGTCAATTGTTGAACTATTAATTCACTAGCTTCCCTGTCACTGATAATCTACTCAGTAGCTAGCAACAAACCTGCAGCAAAATCTTGGAAAGATTCCTTAGGGCCTTGCCTAATAGAAGCCAAGTTAAAGAATGTTTCACTCTTAACAGGCTTCCCTTCAGGCCCTAAATCTAAGCTTGCTCACATAGTTGCAGTGTAAAGGTCAGTTGTGCTAGCAAAAAGCACCATCCTCCATTAGCATTATCTTTTCTAGGGGTTAAATTGTGAACCACATTTCCAGCTGCCTTTTCCATGCAATATTTAAGAAATTTCCTTTCCACAGTAGTCTCCTGGATTCAAACATGCTTTAACTATTCCTTTCCAATCATTTGGGGCCATAGTCTGTTCTCCTAGCATTTCTGTTACACTCAGGGTAAGGGGAGCAGTAGGGCCATAGTAGCAACAGCTTGTTTCAATTCTTTTATGGTTTTAAAAGGTATGGATTCATGAAGACCTACAATTTGTCTGGGATTAGTAGGGATTTGAACTTAAGAAACAGGATAAAGAGGGGCTGGCGAGATGGCTCAGTGGTCTAAAGCACCTACTTGGAACAAGCTTAGCAAAGCACAGGGACCGCAGTTCAATCCCCCAGCACCACATGCCAGCCAGCCGCGCCCCCTGGTGGGCTGAGCTGGCACCACACA
>NW_004524591.1:22620220-22623687 GCF_000260255.1 Octodon degus | reverse complement strand
AAAAAAAAAAAAAAAGAAACAGGATAAAGATGTTGAAAACCTGCCATAACACCCCCACCCCCAATCGCAACTGCAAGGGAGATGAAGAAAATGGCTGTACTTTCCTTGAGGTTGAAGTCCTGGTGTGTAACTCAGCCCTGAGCTGCCTTGGCCAGGACTACTGCAGCTGTGGCTCCTTAAAACCATTGTTTTGTTTTTCGCCCAGATTTTAAACACAGGGCCAGGGAGATGGCTCAGTAGAATAAGCGCTTCCCTGGCAAGTTCAAGGGCCTGAGTTCAGTCACCAGTTTCACACACACACAAAAACCCCAACAGATTTTAAACACAGGCACTATCTTGGGTTTTAACAAATTTGTGATGCCAGCAAGGCCCACAGCTGATGCCAAGGCCATAGCACACCATAGGCATGACCCCCGCCCATGTAGCTCGAGGCACACAGGACTGTAGTTGGCATGCACCAACCTCTGTGGCTGGATGGTGCAAACAGATGCACAGGCAGCTGGGGAATCCCACCTGGGTCTGCCTAGTAATGAGCGCAGGGTCTCCTGGAGCCCAATTTGTACCCCTCCCCTAACCAGCGCTATGCTGCTTAGAACCAATGGCTAAAACCATTGGTTTAAAAGATCCAATGGTTTAAAAGAACTTTTTCCTTTTTTATTTAATTGAGCAAAGCTAGAGGGTTTAAACTCCATCTGCTGTACTTTTGCTCTACACTCCTTGTCCATTTGGAACTTGATTTTAAAACTAGTCCATACCAAGTCTTTAGAAAGTAGCACGTATGTAAGAACCAAAAAAAAAAAAAAAAAAATTATATACATCTCTAAACATCTACGGTCGTTGAAACTCTTGTTTTTCCCATTTTTAACTCTTGTCTAACTTTTCTGAAGCCTCTTTCTCTCTTTGTGCTCCTTTATCTCTGGCCCTAGTGAGCCTCCACCCCCAACTTTTACACCTAGTACACCAGCCCCAATGCATGCCTGTGCTGAATCCTGCTTTCTGTAACCAATCCACTTCCCTCCCTTATGCACGCTCTTTGGGAGTGATTCCACCCCCCAAACTTCTACCAGGTGTCATCTTCTAGGGGCATCCTGTTCTGGGCAACGAATGTAGGGATTCATTAAAACCTCCCTTTAGTTATAACACGCGTTACAAAGTTGCCTAGCGACTAATGGCTGACCTTAACCAGACAGGATGTTTATCTCAGGACTGAGGTAGCTTGTTTGCTTTAGGCACTGAGACCTAGTCCCACCTACACACCTTTCATCAATTTCTGAGCTTCCTACAGCTGCCAACATGGGAAGGCTGTTCAGTCACTAGAACCTCATACCCTGCATACCTGCCAGCTCGTCCTCAGGGAGGGCTGAGCCGCCCCGCCCCCAAAAAAGATGCTGATATTGTATATAATGGAATACTACTAAGCCATAACTTGAGACTTATAAGTCAGTGGATGCAACGAGACTATACTCAGAAGTGAGATAAATACCCGCATGTGCAAGCATCGTATTGTCTCAGTAGTATGAGAAATGGAAAGAATAAGATCCAGATGTGTAATGGGTATTGTAAATAGTGAAGAAACTGTTCAAAAGAAAAGAAAGACTGCTGGGAGAAAGCCATGTCATGTCTCACACTTTTTAGGAACCTGGATTCTGGCTAAATCTATATTTGGCCTGCAACCCAAGACGTCCCTAATGTTTTCATATTCATTTCATTAATTTCTCATTTTTTTATTTTGTATATATAGGAAGAAATAGATAAAATAGTACAGACTACAGAATCAGTGACTGGGAATATTCAGAGTCTGAAAAACAAAATTGACATTCTGGAGCATGAGATAGAGGAAGAGGAGGAAAAGGCAAAAGAGGTAATTGTTTAAAAATGTATTGCTGGGCTGGGGAGATGGCTCAGTGTAAGGCCTGAGTTCAATCCCCAGTTCTGCCAAAAAAAAAATAAAAATTTTTGCTAGAACTTGGATATATATTAAATTTATTAGTACATGCTTCTAATACATAAGAATTACATCATGATTTGGTGCATAACACATTTTAACTCTTTTATGTCCCCTTACCCCCTCCCCCCTTCAGAATTTGGATATACTTTTTAATGCTTATATTTGAACCAAACAACTTTCAAATGTACGATGAGCAAAATCAGGCTAAGGAGATAGCTTGGTGGTCTTAGTGTCTGCCTGGCAAGCTCAGGGACCTAAGTGATTCCCCAGTACCACATACCATGCCAGCCCCGGAACTCTGGGCATGCTGTGCTGGCCTTGTCAAAACCAAGTGTTGGTGGCACACACCTGTAATTCCAGCACTGTGAAGGCTGAAACAGGAGAATCACTATGAGTCTGAATTGTGTGGTAAGACCCTGTGACATAAATAAATGAGAACTAAATACATAAATAATGAGAACTAAATCAATGTTTTGAAATAATCTCTAGGTTTGTTTCTATTTAGATGCTTCAACTGGATATGCATAACACACTTTCTCTCCCAGAGCTTTCTCAGCGCAGTCTGAAAACCCCCACACTGCAGGCAAGTACCTATACACCATACTGATTATATCACCAGTTATGTTGTACGTATATGTAAATCATATTCTCTTTCTTTAAAACAACTCTAATTATAATATAAGCTATTTGACAAATTTCTTTTCTGAGTTTTTGTTGTTTTTGTTTTTGTTTTCAGCGGAACCGGGGAATGAACTCAGGCCCTTGTGCTTGCCAGGCAAGCGCTTATTCTACTGAGCCATCTCCCTGGCCCCTCTTTTTGATTTGACTATATTGGTTGAATATCTTTGTCAGTTCATGTAGGTCTCTCATTCATTTCAACAGTTACATTACATTTCATTTCCATAATACAATTTTTAAATTACTATCAGAAGTAAATGAATTTTGTATTGCCAGTAATCCTGGGGGGGGTGGCATAGCATATGCACACATACCTATGTACGTTTATACACCTGTGTAGTCATAACTGTAGGACATATTACTGGAAGAAAATTTTGATAGTTGCTTCTGTTTATGCTTCTAGCAGTAGTACATAATTCTTTTTTAAATAGCATTATCTTACTTGTAGTAAACTAGTAATTTATCTTCAGAGTACTGCAATATTGTAGGGTAAATGTTTATAGCAGTAGAGTATCTTCGTTTTCTCAGAAAGCAATTTAAAATTTTCCTATCTGTAATCCTCCAATAGGAAGAGGAAAATGTATCTTTGAAAGAAGAATAGCTATTTACTGATAATTAGTGAACTTGGGTGATGGGTACTTGTTATACAGCGCTCTCTAAATAACATACATTTGACATTTTTCATAATAAAATGTTAAAACTGGGGCTGGTGAGATAGCTCCGTGGTCTAAAGCACCTGCTTAGGCAAGTTTAGGCATAGCGCAGGGACCATGGTTCAATCCCCCAGCACCACATGCTGGCCAGCCCTGCCCCCAGGGTAGGCTGAGCTGGCAAAAAAAAA
>NW_004524591.1:22609699-22620120 GCF_000260255.1 Octodon degus | reverse complement strand
ACTGTCTTACCCACAGAAAGAAACTTTGATGCTAATTCCGAACCAGAATGCTCTTCTGGAAGACTTGGATGCACTTCATAATTCATCTCACATGAAGAACATGGCAGCATTCATCGAAGAAGCCTATAAGAAACTAAATGCCCCTTAGAGAATATTTAATATTGTTTCCTATTAATTTAATGTTTATAAATTTGTAAAACTGTTAACCTATGATATATAGAGGCTGAAGCTTCTGCAGGATTTATTATCCTCTAATATGCACTTTAAAATTTGATTGTGTGAGCCTATCATTGGTGTCTAACATAGTCCCGAAAACTGGGTTTTTAGCAGTTGTACTGCAGTTATTTGCCTAAAACATAGAACAGAAATAGCCCTAGTCTGATGGTTTCTGCTGGCTAAGTGGGGCTCACCTGTTAGTTGGCACAGAGGGGCTAAGTGTCTGCCATCACTTATCCTTAGCTAAGAACTTGCATTTTCTGTCTGGCTACGGGGAACTGTAAAAATCCCCAAGAGCCTCTATCCTAACCTGGCTCCCTAATCTTATTAGTGAAGATTCTCTCAGTACCTCCAACTTTGAAGGTAGCATTAAGTTTTCATTTCTTTTGTTTTAAATATTTATTTTTTATTGTCATTAAAGTATATTCTTAAGAAAATTACTAAAAAGGAATCTAAGCACATTTATTCCTTTAAAACAAAACCAACCAAAAAACTATTTTGAGAAAAACCAGTGCACAAGAACCAGCCACCAAAGCTACACGTTCCTGAGAAACCAAAAAAGGCAGACATTTAGGATTACTAAAATGCAGGGCACTAGACACAGGAGTGTTTCAGATAGCAGCAGAACAGGCAGATTCTTGCACCCCAGATTTCAGCGGCAAGAAGAAGGGGGATTATGTACTAAGCCAGACAAAGGTGGCCCATAGCTAAGTGGGATGTATGATAGCTTTTATATATAAGCAAATTATTACTTAAATATGTCAAAAATCATTTCTTAGCAAGTTTTTGTAAAATAAAATAATTGCAGTGTATTTTTGTGTCTAACCTATACTTTTTTTGTCAGTTTATTTAGAAGTTACTGGGTCACACATGGCACATACCTGTAAATCCCAGCACTGTGTTGTAACCCAAAAATGAGACAACTGGGAGACAAGTCCAAAAAGAAAAGAGCGCTTTATTTTAGCTGGTACCCAGCGGCAACACCCGGCACAAAGTGCCTAAGTGTGTGCCGAGGCAGAGAGTCAGCAGGTATTTAAGCTCTAAAACCGCAAGGGGAGTTCCTGTGACTTGAGCGCAAGGGAATGCAGCACAGGGGTCAGTGTCCACTTTCAGGAAACAGGTCCAACCTGTTACAATTTTCAGGAGCAAATAATTACAATTTATGGTTCAGTGTTGATCACGGGACATATTGTGTGGAATGCTCTGGGGTAAGAAATAGTTCAGATGTTAACCTTTTAACACACTGTGGTTTAGAACAAAGGAATAGTTTGAACATTAACAAACTGTTCAGAGGTCTGATGGATAGCTTGAGCCACCAAGATGGAGTTTAAGTTGTCAGCTTGTACCAAACAGTCCTCATTAATAAAGTTACAGTGGAAACGTACAGAGGTGTATAATACAATGGCTATTCTGGTTACAAAATGGAGTCAGTCACATAGGTTATAACAGAAACATATGGAGTTGTATAACAAAACAGCTGTTCTAGTTACAAAAATGGAGATGGTTACATAGGTTATAACACACTGGAGGCTAAGGCAGAAAGATCACCAAGATTTCAAAGCCAGGGCCAGAGAGATAGCCTGGCAAGTGTAGGGTCCTGAGTGCAATCCCCAGTATTGCAAAACAAAACAACAAAAAGATTTCAAAGCTAGCCTGGGTACATAAGAGAGAGACCTTGTCTCAGAGAAAAAAAAAAAAAAAAGTTGCCGTAATTCTGTTAATGTTCTCCAGGCAGAGACCAATATGAACACACTGTTAGAATTTGTGTATAGGTGTCCCTCCAAAGCCCCATGTAGTCATGGGGTGGCTTCTGGAGTTGAGGATTGATTACTGTGGGTGTGGATGCTGCACCTGCCCTGGGGCAGGTAATTTGCATTACAATGTAAAATGGGAAGAAGTGCGCTGCTGCTACTCCTCCCTTTTGTGTTTCTGCTCTTTGCCGCTGCCATGAAAGGTAGTTCTCTGCCATGTGCCGCTCTGCCTTGGAGCCAGTTGAATATGGACTGAAACCTCCAGTAACTGTGAGCTAAATAAACCTTTCCTTCCTTTATTTTAGGTGTCGGGTATTAGTCACAGCAGTGAGAGAAAAGTGAGATGCACACCTATAGTTAAAAGTGGGTTTATGTTTATTGTAATAAGGAAAACAGCATATACTGAGGATCCTGAACAGCTCAGTAAAAGCATCAAAAACAGTATCCTCTTAGGAAGTAATGGTCAGAAAGACCATTAACAGGTATTAAAGGGAAAGAGACTTTGGGGAAGAAACTATGGCAGAATAAACAGATTCTTCAAAATATCTTTAAAAACTTCAGTGGAAATTTAAAGTCTTACGCTTTTAGAATGACTAATAAAGCCTGTATAGTTAAATGATTGTGTCAATTTAAGTCAGAATCACCCAACTAAATTGGATCAGCATAGTTCTAGGTGTGGCTGAAGGGATTTTTTTAAGATTTGCTGGGATTTACTAGGTGTGACTGACAGCAACCTGTGAACAGGCTTGCTACCTGAATGGCATAAAAGGAGACGCAGAAGGGTTTGCTTGTTTCTTGGAGGAGCTCCAGTCTTCACCTTGGGATACAGGGAACCTCCAGGTGACACAGGGAGAAAAACTGATCTCCCAGCCTAAAGTGTACCTGGGATGAGTTCGTGTTCACTAAAACCAAAGAATTAATTTTAGGAACAAACGGAGGTTATGAGCAGAATATATTTATTGGGGAAAGGAAAGTTGTGAGAAAGGGACCTGGGATGGGGAGACATGAGCGGGTTGGCCCCAGGAAGCTGTTTCTTCCAGGGACCTTTATAGAGGAAAACCATGCAGTGAGGTGGGTCTAAGGTGGTAGAGAAGATATAGGAACTTGCTTAGGTGGGCATGAGGTGGGACAAAACTATGGTCAACCAGTGACATGACAAGCACCACTGCTCAGATAAAATTAATATTGAGTCCAATACCAAATGGGGAAGGGAATCACATAACAAGTGGGCATGAATATGGGACAGGGTCTCTTCCTGTTAGGGGTTGGGCTAGTGACTCATTTGGGCTCTTTCAGGGTGATTGATACCTGTTTAGAATATCAATCCCTGATGCCCATCCCTAGGGAAGTAATGTAGCTGTGTTTCCTCTTTTGTCTTGGTCTTGAGGTGTGGCCCATATGGGAGTGTCTTGTCTCTTCCAAGTTGCAAAGTCACCTTGTCTTCCATCTTGTCTCCTTGAGGGCCTGACTCTCTCTGACTCCCTATAATATTTCTATCTAAGCTGCTTACAACACTTGAACAGTGTCACCTGGCTTCCAGCAGTCTCTTCAGCCTCCTGACAGACTTGCACTGTGCATGACATTGAGCTGTAGGGTTTTTACTGGATCCTTTGGCTGTTCAATGCACAGAGCGCCCCTTCACACTTTCCACACCTGATTGGGTAGCCACTGGAAATCAATCAAAACTTTCTGTAGTAAACACTGACTGGTATAGTATGCTCTGTTGGTGATTTTTAACATTAATCATGACACCACTGTTGCTGAGGGGAGGAGTTAAATATGTACTATTTCTCAACATCTGTAACATTATTCAGAGTGAATGAGAATTACAGCATTATTGCTGATAGTTGTCCATCATGCATGAACTAGTCATACTTGCACAAATCAAAAAGTATCTACATCAACTTTGAAAGATATGTGACATTTCTAACAGGTAGTAACAATCCCAAATATACACAATATTTTCTTTATAAAGACTTCATTTTTATTATATGCAGTTTATAAAAGTTAATTACAGGGCCAGCCAGATAGTTCAGCAGACTAAAGCGCAGGGATGGGATGGAGGTTGTTACCCAATCCCCAGCCTGCCTTGCTGGTCCCATCCTGGGGGCACCCTGAGGCCAAGATTGAGACTGGGCTTGGTGGTGTGCGCCTGTAATCCCAGCACTTGGGAGGCTGAAAACAGGAGGATCACTACGAGTCTGAACTACGTAGTGAAACCCTGTAGACCCTGTACTAAATACAAAAAGAGTTAATTACAGGTCCAGATAAAGTTCAACTGTCTCAATTATAGTAGCAGCTCTAATCTGTAGAATCCTTAGTCACTGTTCCCCCATACTGGTCAAGCCAATTTTGATACAGCCCTTTATTAGTGACCAGGTGTCCAGGCTAGAAATGTGAAATTCTCTCCCCACCCACCTTTTAAAATGTATTTATTTGAGACAAGGTCTTACTATGCAATTCAGACTCATAGTGATCCTCTTGTCTCATCCTCCTTTAGTGCAGGGATAACTGGTCTGTACCACCCTGCTCAGTTTTGGAGCTGGCATGGCACCACCCTGGGGTTCTGTGGCCAGCTTAGTATGCAGTACCAGGGATTGAACTCAGGTCCCTGTGCTTGCCAGGCAGGTGCTTAGACCACTGAGCTATCTCCCCAGTCTTCAGAAATTTGAAATTCTAAAAGCATGTTTTGGTGTAAAGGATATATAAAAATATAATGTATGACAAAGGTAGTATTCCATATGAAACACAGAAAAATACATATGCTTCCATAAATAGTCTTGAAAAGACTGGTTAATTTCACTATCAAGGAAAGAAAATAGTTAATATTTCTACTTTGTGCCCAAATAGATTTTATGTAGAAAGTAGAGACTAAAGGAAATTATAAACAAACTTGAGGGTTGGGAAGATAGCGAGGCGGTCCAGGCACCTGCCTGGCAAGCCCAAGGACCAGAGTTCGATTCCTAGGGCCACATGCCATGCCGGCCTAGGAACCCACCTTGCTGGCCCTGAAATAAGGTGTTACGGCAAATGCCTGTAATCCCAGTGCTGGGGATGCTGAGGCAGGAGGATCACTATGAATCTGAGCTGCTTAGGGAGACTCTAGCAAATAATTTTTAAAAACCCAGTTGACAGATCTCGGTGTACTAAAACAGCTATATTTTAAGCAAAACTATAAAAAGATTATTATATACAAGTGAATGTTTTGAAACTTTTAAATGAACAAGTCAAAAAAATAGTGGAAAATATATACATATAAAACTACAACTAAAAAAACTACTAATAAAGAGTTCTAAAATATCACGGTTTATCTGATAAAAAGTGCATAAATAGACAATGGGCATCTGAAAGCTGCTCAACCTTATAATTGCTTAAATGCAAATTAAAATGTTTTTACCTATGTGATTGGCAAAGATTTTTTTAAAAACTAAAGAGAAAATTGCTGAACATACTAGAATATGGGCACCCAGTAAATCTGCTGAAGGAACGTAATTTGGTACAACATTTTTGAGAGACTGATTGTATAGGTAGGTTGCAGACCTTGGAGTAACGCCATTTATAATTTTTTAAATCTGAAGCCTTCCATTGTCCTCTCACTTGGCCTATCTTTAACAAATAGGCTTTGTTAATGTGGGACACCTGCACTGCAACCTAAAATTAAGGGATTTACTTTCTTTTATTTGGCCTGATAGAATTTCCTAGCATTCTATGTTTACCAAAAACATGCCTTTGTTGCACCTGTCAAAATTAGTATTCCAATTGTTTGTGGATTACTACCTAAGCACCTACCTAAATCCTCTCATATTTCATTCATTGTTAAGAAATATTCAGCTCTGAGAAAAAGAAAGCAAAAGCAGCGAGAAACTCCTATTTCTCCATTGTGTTTAGCATCTCTAAAATGACCCCATTTTTTGTGTTCTATTTTATCTTAAAAATTGCTGTTATCATATATATATATATATATATATATATATATTTCTTCACTACTAAATCACCATAGACAACACTTTGTTGACTTGAATGTTTGGTCTCAATAAAGTGGCCTCTGTTTGTTACAGGCCCATAGATTTGCTGTACTAAAGATACCAAAGATTGATTAACATGTTAAACTTGGATAAAGAGAAAGCTGAAGACATTTTCCAGATTCAATGAAAGCATTGTAAAGCACAACTTTAAATGAAGTTACTCATTTTCATACTAACAGAGACAAATTTATCTTCGCCATCTGCACCCTGTTGCCACTCCTTAGCAAATCCTTAAGATTAATGCAAGCGTTCAAATGGGGCAAGAGAGCTGGGTGGCAATAATAACAGTGATACAAATGGCTGCCATTGATTGTGTGCTTGCTTTATGCCGGGCACTGCTGTAAGCCCGTCACATGCACTCATGTGTTTATACTGGCACTTAGCCTTAACCACAGCCCCATGGGGACTAACCTAATAATCATCAGCTCACATCCAGCAGCTGAAGCAGCTTAGGCACCGTTTCTTACCTGAGTTAAGATCACACAAATAAGAAGTGATGGAACAAGGAAGTGAAAAAAATAATTGACTGATTTCTTAGGAATTTTCTGCTAAGCTACAAATAGAAGAAGCTGCTGAATTTAATGAACAAATATTGTTTTGATGAACTACACATCCATGTATTTTTCTGGATATAAGGATACTGTATGTTAGGCATTTGTTCACTTGAGTTTACAGAACAGCACCCCTTTAAATTTGTCTGACATTGACAACCATTGTAGTACCCCCTCGCTTTAGGTTTCCTTTTGATTTCAGAGTTGTAAATTCATTTTTGCCTGGGAGATACATCTCAAGTTTAACTACTTTCAACCAACGCAGTTTTCCTGGGAAAGTAGGTTTTGCCTTTTGGTTATTTTTTCCTCAGGTAAAAAGCAACCATCTCAATAGTTCTGATGCTTTGTGGAAAGCAAAGAACTTTGAAAATGAGTAGAGGTTTGTTTTGTATGCACTTGAAAATAAGGTGTGACCTAAAGTTTGGGAGATGACTGGCCAGATAGCTCAGCGAATTAAAGCGCCTGCTCAATTCGCAAACACAGGGGTAGGGGGTTTGGTCCCCAGCCTGCCGGGCTGTCCCTGCATCCGGGCGCGAAGAGATGGCAGTTAAGACTGGGCGTGGTGGTGTGTGCCTGTAATCCCAGGGCTTGGCAGGCCGAACACACACAAATCGCTACGAGTCCAATCTACGTAGCGAGTCCAATCTACGTAGCGAGACCCTGTAAACCCTGAAGACCCTGTCCTAAATACATTTTAAAAAAGAACGAAAGAAAACTCCCTTTAAATTTGTAGAGATTTTAACCTTTCTGACTCCATAAATAACCTGAACCTTGATTTTTTTTCAAATTCTCCCTGAAATACTGTACTTAATCTCTAAAAGAGCTTATTACTCTTCATATTGTTATCTTGAAAGTAGTTGCTCAAACTGAATCCATAGGGCTGCAAACGGTATATGTTGCCCTTTGTAACATCTTTTTTTAAAAAATGTGTCAATATATCAGGATGAAAAACACTTATATTGACATATCACAGTTGACATCAAAAATAATTTTACCAGTCACCTTCAACCTTCAACTGCCAGTTGTATTACTTATCCTGAGTCTTCTATTAAAGAAATTCCTCCGCATTTTACAAAAGATAAAGATGGTAAACAGCACCCTCCCGTGAGCTCACATCAAAAATGAAGCACTCTCTATGCCGTGAAGAGGTCTGTAGGGCTTAGTACCCCAAGACTCAGGGGTTGTGCTGTGCTGAGACGCCCGCGTAAATACTTACATGGTGAAGCTGCAGACATTTGAGGGAAAACAACTGGTGGAAGACTAGCATAAAGGAATGAATATTCTTAAAATTACTCTCCATTCCCCAAGCATGCTTTTTAGAGCCCTGAAAGTTCAGGGCAGCAAAATCAGTTTTCTTCAGAATAGGTCAGAAATACCCATGAGATCGGTAGTTCTATAGCATTTTCTTATTGGGTCCTGTTGGCCGGAATCCCCCATCTCTTTTGTATTCCCTTGCGTGGTACCCTGCTGATTAGGTAGGTTTTATGTCGGCTACATGTCCGTCTCCAAATCAGAGTTGCTATTTATTGGCTTTTACACCGTAAGACTAAATGGTATAGAAAAGAAAAGATGAAATGAAAAAGCCCGTGCTGTATTTCTGGTGACTTTCACCTTAGGGAAATCATAAGCTCCTCCCCTTTTACGGTCAGGCCACTTTTCTCCCTCTTTCCACTGCAGGCTAATTAGGGAGGTGCCTAGAAGTATAAATTTACTATTTACACAGAAGGAGCTACTACACTGGTCAACAGCTAGACGGTCTCAGCTTCAGGCTGAGCTCACAACAACAGGTAAGTGTTGTTCATGACAATGATAATGAACTCCAAATCGTCAGTTTGTAATTTTATTAATATATATTTCTTTCATAGAAAATAGCAAAGAGATGAAATTCATCTGATATGAAAAGCATAAATCATAATTAGGTTTAGAGAAAAGGATATGTTTTTGTTTTATTGATGTATTTTTTATTTCTTTTTAATTTTTTTGCTACGAAGAACATAAATCAATTCCATTCTCTTACGGGTACAAATAGAGCAACAAAAAAAAAGAAATTCATCTCTAAACAAAAGCTGTCTGTATACAAAAAATAACTAGCATTGGATTTCAAGTGCTTAAAAAAAAAGAACTCTTCTTTCTTCAATAAAAAATGTCCACCATTGTATTATTATGCTATAAAAACAGATCTTATGTTTTGTTTATAAAAACCAAGTTTCAGGCCAGAGAGATAGCTCAGCAGCATAAGCACCTGCCTGGCAAGCATTAGGTCCTTGGTTTGACCCTCCATACCAAAAAACAGAATTAAGTTTCTCAAGAGAGACACATGCTGTCATTGCATGATTAAAATACTAATAAAATATTTTAAGTTTACTGATGAACTCTCAGATGTTCCAGAGAAATTTAATGAGTCCGATTATTTTCCTTGACGAGACTTTCAGTTTGTGAGTCTGTTGGTGATAATTTGGTTAAAGGAGTTACAAGCCTTTACCTCTGTATTCTAGAACATACACCATGTAAGGGGAACTTGTAATTGAGGATATGACATTTTGATTGATCTTGTTTCTTTCAGAGTTACTAGTTGTTCTTCTGACCTTTTGAATAATTGAAAAATATTTCTACATTCTGTTTTGTGGCATTTAATAAAGCAAATCTTTGTAATGAAAGGTATCTATGAAATTCCACTGTTTACTGTGATTCTTAAATACTATCTGTAAGTTACATCAAGTTACAGTGTTCTCTCAGATTCTGAGTTTAATTTGTCACCCTGAATACTTTGTGATTTGTAAGAACTTAAGTCTAGAAAAATAGATTGACACTTGATCAAGGAGGATTTGAAAATAAGAAAGCTTCAGAGAGTTCATTAATGAAAAAGCAAGCAAATGCTAGGAAAAAAAACATGTAAGAGTAATGATATAGTACATTATATAATGAAATTAATCAGAGTTGGTCCTATCTGTTAGCTACTAGAAAATTTCCAAGTATAGGTTCTCACTTCCTGCAAATACAGCCTGTTCTCATGATTTATGTAGCCACAGTATAATGAAAAAGCGAGAAAATGTTAGGGAAAAAAACATAAGATATGATAATAGTAAAAATAATAAAGTTTGTTTTGAAGGTGCTAAATGGGACATTTGCTTACAGCATGAGTGCTGAAACAAGAAAGCGAGTGTGACACACCCTGCTAAGCCTTAGCTGGAATTGTACTTGTGGACGAAGTATTGTACTATTTGGTGCTTTCTGTAAACAACTGCCAGACTGCAGTGTTGTATTGATTTGTGGGTCACAAGTTAATTTTAATAATGAAATTTTGAAATATGGTATCTATGAGTAAGGAAGATCAAAGAGTATTCCATACACTTTGGAGGCTCACTTCACTCTTAATTCTCTATTCTTTCTCTTTTTCCTTTTGTCTAAATTTTTAATTTAAACTGAAATTTTCTTTATATTTCATCTATTTTAAAATGGTTTTATATCTTTTTAAAGAGCAAACCAGATAATATGTCAGCAAATAATTGAAAAATGCTTGTCACTTCTACCATGCATGAACTCTTGCTAAATATTAGGGAGCGTAACATTTCCAAACATTGAAACTTCTTAGGAAATTCGTGATCAACTGCCCTTTGAAATCATTTCATTCTCCATCAACAGATACTGTTAATGTCTTTATATAAATATCTATTCAAAGATTAGAATTTTGAGAAATGACATGTACATAAAAACTCAAGCAGATACAAGGATAAAAGGATGGTGGCTACATTTCTTTCTTTCTCATCCTAAAAGTTGGAACCTGACTGATTTCCAAATCTGTAATAGTAGCCCAGCCACTTAGTATCTGAATACAAGTCTTTGGATTTTCTGGTGCTGCCCTGGCTGTTGCTATCTTA
>NW_004524591.1:22595730-22608414 GCF_000260255.1 Octodon degus | reverse complement strand
TATTGAGAAAGAAGTAGTAATGAGACAGTTTCAAAACAGGTTAGTAGGACAGTTGTAATAATACATTGAATATTGTTGTCTTTGTAGTAATTATTCATAGTACAAGATGCAGACATGATATCTTTTTTTTTTTTTTTTTACGAGCAGAATATATTTACTGAGAGAAAGAAAGCTCCTGTCCAAGAGAGGGACAGGAGGGGGTCCCCGAGCGGGTAGTTTCCCCAAGACATGGTATCTTATCTAAACACTGTTAGTTCAAAACTTTCTTCTCATTGAACTAAGAGAAAGTAGCTATATATCTATGCTATTTTGTATATACAGATAGATATATTTTTTCACTACAAAATGGTCCTTCATTTATATCCCCCTTTTTTGTTTACTTTGTTAGAGATGTGTATTCCATTGCCATTCATATATTGTAGGTGCATTTCAAGTTTCTAACTAAGGGTGGAACTGCATCCCTGTGGAGAAGATGTTGGTGCTGAGCTGTTCTTCCAAATTATTGGCACTGGAGAAAATATTGAAGAATCACTTTCCTGAATCACTCAAGGTACTATAAGTGTGAGAATTTAATTTCTTTATTGTATTAATCTTTAAAGTAATGTCAGGCTTGTGACTGCTTCCCACTTTTTTTCTAATAAAACTCTGAGAACATTTGTTAAACATAATTTCCCAGTTTTTTCCTACTAGAGACTGATGTAATGGAATAAAACTTGGGATTATTTCTCATGACCCCAAGGGAATTTTATTTTATTTTATTTTATTAATTTATTTGCAGTACCAGGGATCAAACTCAGGACCTTGCACTTGCCAGGCAGGCGCTTATGCCCCTGCACTATCTCCCCAGCCTGGGAATTTTAGATATAGCTGAGCTATATTATTTTTAGTAAGTTATAAAATGTTTTAAGTAACATAAGGGTAAGGATTGGGTAGCAATAAAGTTAGGAATACCACCTAGGGTGCCCAACGGATCTCAAGTTTAAGGGTTGCTATACGTTGTTTTTTTTTTTTCCAGTTATTTTGTCAGCCATCAAACTTTGATCTAAAATCCAGCAGAACCTGTGCATAACTCAGTGCTACTGTGGAAGATGTCATTCACCAAAGGCTCCAATTCAGTACAGTTAAGGGGCAACTGCTGTAAGGCCCTGGGAGAAAGGCAGTGAAGTTCCTTTGAGGGTTGTTTTTTGAAAAGAGGCAGGCCTCCAACTGTTCTTCAAATGTGAATAGAAAGCAAATCACCCAGAAGAGAATGAATCAAGTTTTGAGATTAGAGACCAGAGCCCAACATTT
Source organism: Octodon degus (assembly GCF_000260255.1). NCBI lineage: Eukaryota > Metazoa > Chordata > Mammalia > Rodentia > Octodontidae > Octodon > Octodon degus. Next base: position 22,607,124 of record NW_004524591.1, on the reverse strand, counting down.
AATGCCCCAGTTAATCCTGCTGTATGTTAACATTTCAAATGTAGTTGCCTAGAGCGATGTACTGCATTGATTACATCTAGTCATCTGAATGAGTGTGCATAAACCGCAGGAGGAAGAATGTGACTAAGAATTTGGGATTATGAGGTTATAAAAGTAGCTTGTAGACAGGCTGGTCCAAGTTTTCCCATTTTGAATATTCACACCAAGGTGAATTAATGGGATAAAATACTAGGCTTCTCTGCTTTAATAATGTGTCTAACTGTTCTGCAAGAGATAACTTGAAAAGGTTTCAGTGACCTTTACAAAGCCATAAAAGATGTTAAGTGATAGATTTTTCACCGTGTCACAGCAGAGAAATAGGCAGAAGGAAGAAGGGAAAGGGGCTTTATTATAAAGGGAAAGGAGCTTCATTACCATGGAGGACACGGAGAGAATTTGGGAAGATAAGGAATTCTCTGGGTTGGAACAAAGGGAGGCTGAGGCTTTTATGGCTTTCTGCCAAGGGTGGAGTTTGAAGGGGATGTTTAGATAGACCTGAGCAGCTGACTGGGGCCTTCCCTGAGGCAGCAGGAAAGATGAGAGGAAACTGCGCCCTGTGCTGAGTTGGAGAAGTGGGGAGGTGGTCTCTGGGAAGATAAGCTGTTGTTTTAAGGGCTTCAGCCACATTAGATGACCACCACAATAATTCAGCAATTCATACTACAGCCATAACCTATCATTAGAGATTTTAAGAGTTAGAGAAAATACAGTTGTGTTCGTTCACCCTTCCCCTATTCTTTGGAGTTTATGACTGTGATTTGTATGCTCAGTTTAGGGCTTGAGGGGTGACCCTTCTGAGTGGCCTTTCCCAGCCTTAGCTTCTGATTTGTTCAGCAACTGCATTTCCACATAGCCACCTCCCGCCCTGCCAAACTCAGTGCTCACTTTTCTTTCCAACACTCACTTTAAAGAAACAGCTATTAGAAGAGTTTTCTATTTGCCAAAGCCAAATCTTTTACTTGTTCCAATTCTTGTACAAATAAGTTATTTCTCTTTTAAAATTTGAATTGTTGAGTGCCTGACTGGCAAGTGCAAGGTCTTGACTTGGATTCCTGGTACCACAAAAAAAAAAAAAAAGAACTTGAATATTGAAAGATCTTTTCCCCTTTTAGCAGTCAGAATTACAGTCATATTTAGGCTACAGTTTTGAATAGGGATGCAAAGGTTTCTCTTGTGAAACCATTTTAATACGCATCGCTCTTTCTATGTAAAATGAGAAGGCACCGAATTTAAAGACTAGCGTAACAACCATGACCCTTCCCGGTTGCTTTTCCTTTTGGGTTTGCCCTAAGGATGATGCGTGTGAAATGCTACCATAAACCAGAGTCCATTTGGAAAGACACATTCTATGAGAATATTTGAATGAAGTCCTAGATTGGGTAAAACAAAAGAAAAATTTTCCTTTAGCCTGAAGGAAAGTGAGTGATTTGGTTTAAGGTAGTGATCAAGGAGGTAAAATGTAGGTTCTTTTTCAAAATCAGATTTTTATTGGTACATTTTAGATATGTATAATGATCATATTCTTCATGGAAAATTTATACCTGTACACAATAAACTTTGGCTTTATTTTCCATTCCCCTACCTTTGCTTCAACCCCTCCTCCCCTCTTCATTTAGAATACAGGTTCTAGGCCCTTATAATTCAGTTTTTATTGAAATCTAGTGCATCTGATGAAGCATAAACAGCATAATTCTGTAGCTTTTGGATTTTCACCCAGCAAAAACTCATGTAGTATCCACTGTGGAAGAGAAAGAACGTTACTTTGGGTACAGGTACAGCTTGTTCCCAACTCCAACACTTCTTTCCAATCACTTCTTGTTCCCACATCCAAAGTCATCATTTAGTTTGTTTTTTTTTTTTTTTGTTGTTGTTGTTGTTGTTGTTTTTGGCGGAACCAGGGATTGAACTCAGGTCCTTGCGCTTGCCAGGCAAGTGCTTATTCCACTGAACTATCTCCCCGGCTCCTAGTTTGGTTGGTTTTTAATGTAGTATCACACAGTGAATCACACAGTATTTTTTTTTTTTTTGTATCTAGCTTCTTTTACACAGCTTCTTTTGTGAGATTTATAGTGAGTCCATGTATATAACTGATCTGTTCATTTCATTGCTGTTTTGTAACCTATAGTACAAATATGGCACCATTTACTCATTCCACTGTTGCTGGATACTTAGATATTTTGCCCTCAAGAGATAAGTAATTCTTATTTAGGAGCAACTGCATTTTACAAATTCTTTTCAGATAGTGTAGTGAACTGCCAAAGAAGCTATGTATGTGTATATATCTGACTAGAATATTTGTTACTGATTTATGTGTCAAGAATTCACCTAGAAAGCCTAGCAATTTAGTATTTATCACTATGGTGTTGTAAAAGAAAAAAAACAAAACTAGGTTTAGGGTGTTTTCATTGAGCTTTAATAAACTTTTACCAGTTTTTATAAGCTCTGATGAAATAACAATGAAGATATATAGATTTATAACCTACCCTCTCCTTGGTGTAGATACATAGAAGAAGGAGGGGAAGGGCGGTAATTTACAACTGCACCATCTAGCAGTGTTATTGGTTCATCTCTTTGGTTTTCCTGCGCAGGTTTATGGAGCAGTTATGAACATAAACCGTGGGAATCCCTTTCAAAAGGAAGTTGTGTTGGATTCATGGCCAGACTTTAAAGCTATCATCACTCGGCGACAGAGAGAGGTACAGGTTTAGAAGGCAAATAAATACAAACTGGCACCTGGCAAGTGCAAGGTCCTGAGTTCAATCCCCAGGTTTGTTTTGTTTGTTTTTTTTTTCAGAACCAGGGATTTCAGTCAGGGATTCTACTGAGCTATTGCTCTGGTCTCTCAATCCCCAGTTTAAAAAAAAAAAGAACTGGAATTAACTAGAAAGAATGGATTAGGTAAAGTAAATATTATAACTATAATAATTATATAAGCTACATATTTCACCATTAATTTCTTTCTTTCTTTTTTTTTTTTTTGGTGGAACTGGGGATTGAACTCAGGCCCTTACGCTTGCCAGGGAAGTGCTTATTCTACTGAACCATCTCCCTGGCCCCAGTTTCCATTAGTTTCTACTGTGAATGGCATATGAAAGGCATCCAATGCAAAGTATTTCTTTAGTGCTTCCTAATCTTTAGCACACTTGACTGATGGGAGCATCCTAGCTTTTCCACTGGGTGGATGATTCCTCATGCGGGTAAATGAAGAAGATGAAGACACATACTTCCATTCTGCCTCTGAGGCCAAAAGGAAGCTCCTCACCAAGGAGGTGCAGCCCTCCTAATGCACTCCATGAGGAAGATTCCAAGAGCTTTGATTCTTAAAGGAGGATTCATTTAGTTTTACTCTTCGTCTATCCACCCATCCATCCATGCTTCCATTCATCCACCCATCCATTTAAATATTTGTGTGTATGAGTGGAGCTACAAATTTAACCTAGGGCCTTGTCCCTGCTAGGAAAACGTTCTGCCACTGAGCCGCAGTACCACACCCCTACTTGCTTGTTTTTATTTTTGAGATGGGTCTCATTATGTTGCCCAAGAGGACCTCAGACTCTTGGGTTTAAGGGATCCCCATGCCTCAGCCTCCCAAGAGTCTCCCTCAGCTGGGACTACAGATATGTGACATCACACCAAGTCTTTCTATATTTTTATAGATAAATAGACTCCTAGAAGAATGTGAAATAAATGTCTTAAAGCCTTTCTACCATGAAAAGAACAAAAAAATGAAACAAAAATCAGGAAATTTTGACTTCTTTCTATAGCATGTCAGCATCATTCTCACCTCATTGTTTTTAGGTGGTTAACTTGGATAATGGAAAATGAGCTGACCATGCCCAGCTAACGATTCTTACTCTCCTAGGATTTGTGTTACTGGAGGGTTTGTTTCACTGACTGTGTCTGTTCTAGGCTGAGGCAGATTACCTGGACCATTACACTAATGCTTACGCTGTATTCTACAAGGATGTCAGGGCTTACCAACAGCTACTGGAAGAACAGGATGTTATTAACTGGGATCAAGTTTTTCAAATACAAGGTGAGATTAAGTGTAAGACATACACAATGCAGTCTAGTTTTGTTTAGTTTGTGTATATGTTAGATATATAGAGAGGATATATATATATTACACGTTCAAAAACATATGCATACATTCTATGTTCTTACCATTTTTGACTGTTCTACAAAATAGCTTTAATTGGTATTGCCTATTTTTTTCTCACAGAAAATCTTTTGAGTTACTTGGATGTAAATCAGTTTTACAAAATTGACTGCTAGTCAGAGCATCCGTAATTTTAGCAGCATTAACTTTCTTGCCAATTTCTGAGGTTTAATTCCCTGAGAGAAGAGTTAAGGCTCAGACATGACACTCTGTTCAATATGCCACCGCATCTATTTTTCAAGAGACAGTCTCAAGGCCATGCCAAAAAGTGGCTCACAAGAGGAAAGAAAAAAGGTAGTACACATGGAAGAAGGATAGACAGTCTTAGATGATTCAGTCAATAAAGAGTCAGACTGAAAATAAGAATAAGTGCTCGCTTCGGCAGCACATATACTAAAATTGGAACAATACAGAGAAGATTAGCATGGCCCCTGCGCAAGGATGACACGCAAATTCGTGAAGCGTTCCATATTTTTTACAGCAAATAACCATTAGGAAGACAATATGCAATGTGTTAATTATTGAAACTGTCCTACCAATTTGATTTGAAACTGTCTCATTGCTATTTGCCTGTCAATAAAATTATGGGAAAAAAAATAAATAAAAATTTAAAAATGTATTTAATCAGAAAAAAAAGAAATATTTATGTACATATACAGGATAGCTTGGATGATTGTACTTCTGATTTCTGCTGGTCTATTGAAAGAAACAGTTAAAGCTTACATTTTTGTTTTCTTTTCTCTGTCCTTTTTAATTTGTGTAACTTTTCACCAATTGTGCATGCTTATATCTGGTAAACTAAACAGCTAATATGAACTCAACAATATGCAATATAAAGAACTTTGTTGAATTCCTATTATTTGTTTAGTGAAATTCTGCATTGTTTCTGTTTTTTTTCACTATTTTTAGTCTATTTTAAAAATACATAAAATGGGCTGGTGGGATGGCTCAGTGGTCTAAAGCACCTACTTAGAACAAGCTTAGCAATGCACAGGGACCGCGGTTCAATCCCCAGCACCACATGCCAGCCTGCCCCGCCCCCTGGTGGGCTGAGCTGGCCACACACACACATACACAACAATAAATAAATAAATTAAAAAAAAATAAAAATAAAAATAAATAAATAAATAAAATAACTTCCCAAGGTGTAACACAACTAATTTTACATACTTTAATGTGTTCTCTTCATAAGCTCACAGATGACTCATAAAAGATTTTACAGAAAGGTCTTGTTGCACAGACAACACCTGTTAGTCCTTGATCAGAGGTATACTAGCTGGTCCAAATTTTAAAGAAGAGTCAAGGTTCTGGGGGCTGGATGCCAGGAAAGGAACTCAGGAGCTCAGACTCACTGGGCAGGTGCTGCTCCACTGAGCTAAGGAATTTAAACAGAGTTGAAAATGACAAATAATCACAAGTATCTTCAAGAGGTCAATAAATTCATCATTCTGCTATTTGATAAAATATTAAATTGCATTTCTTCCTAGAATGAATTCGATATTTATGGAAAATGAGAAGGCTTGTTCACTTATAATAAAAGCTTACAAATTAGATTGTGGTTTTGCAAAAGTGTTTAAGAAGGCAATGTGCATATCTGTGGGTTTCTTGTTCCACCATTGTTCAACACTGGGAATGAAAATCTCCCATTAAGAACTGAATGGGAGGTGGGCAGGGAGATGGCTCAGTGGAATAAGCGCTTCTCTGGCAAGCACAAGGGCCTGAGTTCAATCCCCAGTTCCACCAAAAAAATAATAATAATAATAAAAATAAATAAATAAAGAACTGAATGGGGAAGAAAGGCCAAAGCTAGCAAAATAAAGGAGAAGTGAGTACAATTAATTCTACCTGTTTTTCTAAGTGAGTTGCCATTATAGAGAGTACATCAACGTAATATGTATGTGTCTCCATATTTTAATGATTTACCTTTTGGCTGTTATTATTGTTGAAATTGAAATGTTATGGGATGCCCAATGAGGGACTTATGTCTAGAGGCTTTATAAGTAGAAGTGATATTAAGATAGAGAACAAGGTGGCCACTCTTAATATTTCAATTAAATAATGATTATAAAATTAAAAAACTAAGAATAAGATGGGGTTTTGGAAATAGGAGACAGGCTATTACTTCTCCCAAGGGTGCTCTACTTCTAAGCATTGTCTCAGCCCTTTAATTTTTGTTTGTTTTAGATAGGTTCTCGCTAAGTTTCTCAAGCTGGCCTCAAATTTGGCATCCTCCTGCCTGCACCTCCAAGCAGCTGAAAGTATAGGTGTCCACAACCATCCCAGGCAGGGGCATACCATTTTTGTCTACCACTGTGAATCAGTGCCCAAAACAGTGTTTTATGTATACCAAATACTGAATAAAGATTTATAAATGACATTATAGCTATGGTAAGTGGAATCCAGGTGAGGTGAGCTCAATGTAAACTCACTGTCTTAATTACGTTTCAGTCTGTAGACATTTCCATGCATAGTGTGCTGCTGGCATTGCGGTGTGGCAGTGGGCACCGCAGTTCATGACAAAGCAGACAGGAAGCCAGAAGCAGCAGAAGTGGTCTGCCTTTCCCTTTCATCCTAGACAGACTACAAACCTTTTGGGTGGGTCCCCCCATACCCAGGTTGAACTTCTTTCTTCAATTAATCCGCTCAGCCCCACCCAGAGCTATGCTAATTCCAATCAATGGACTGCTTTAGCATCACACATCCTTAAGGTCCAGCCAGCTCTGAAAAGCTCTACCTATGAGTGCAGGAGGCTTTTGCGGGGGTACGGGGGGGGGGGCACGTCTAGATACAAGGTATGACACCTACTAACATCAAATTTGTATCTTTAATACTGTAATGAGTATTTTGGCAACAGGCTGGACGAGAAGCTTAAAAGTTCTCTTGCCACACCAAACAAACCCAAACTCACATAGAGTTGTTTCCAGCACAGACTTTGCAAGCTATAAAATATTGTTGCTTCAAGGAATTTAAGGCCAATCTTAGAAATGAAGAAAAAAACAAAGTATAACTTTACCAAAAAATATTCATTTCCCATAGAATATTTACAACAGAAATGTCCATGAAAGATCATGGCAGATGAAGGCACATGTGGTGGGACATGACACCTGTAATCTTAGCACTTTGGAGGCTGAGGAAGCAGGATCACTGTGAGTTTGAGACCAACCTGGGCTGCACAGTGAGTTCAAGACCAGCCTGCACTACATAGTGAGACCCTGTCTCAAAAAAAAAAAAAATCAAGCTAGGTGATCACAGTGGGCAACATAATGGGGATTGATTGGAAAAATTCAACAAAAATTTGAAAATCCCAGAGAATAGCTAATAATTAATAAGTAAATATATAATAGTTAGGATAAGACAAAATGGCAAGCTGGTGTCACTCATGATACTCAGTATGAAGACAGTATGACTAATTTCATTCTTGCTTCAAATAAAGTGCTTACCTTTTTGTCTTTCTTTACGCAGGACTACAGACTGAGCTGTATGATGCTTCCAGAGCTGTTGCCTGTTCAAAGCAGCTGGATGTGAAGCTAGCTTCCTTCAAGGCTGTGCACTTTCCTCCTATTTCATCTCTGCCAGACTCCAGTTTCCTGTATGTAAACCCTGCTCTGCATTTGGGGAAGGACTTACTGCTCATCTAAGTCTGGATGGCAGTAACTGGAACGTATCCATTAAGGAATATTCTTGCGGCTTGGATTGGGGCTACTGTCTCTAAATTGTGGCATTCCCTCTTCCTCTTCCCAAACTTCACTGGTCATATTTTGCCTGAAAAGTCAGTGTCCCTTTCCATAGTTATAAGTGAGCTCAGAGTACCTGTGTTCTCATGGTCCATAGAAAAATCATTCACTGATACATTTTTCCCCAAAATAATTCTAAGTAATCTCTATGGTCTGAGCCCAAAGTTCTTATTTTTTATTATTGTTATTTAGGATTAGGGATATATTATTAACATGTGAAGGACACTAAGTGTTTTAAATATATCACCACCTTAATCCTTTCCAGATTCTTACAAAGTAGGACTGATTATTCTATTTTTACATAGATTTGAAGCCACACAGAAGAGAAAGTGTCCAGAGCCAGAACTTAACATGAACTCCAGCTCCAAGAAGCAATCTTTAAAAGCATGTTGTTAGTGGTCTCTGTATTCACCCTTTTCTCTTTCTTTGGAGTTCCTTCTCTGTCATGTATTCAATGCGTTCCCTCAGCATAACCTGTCTGAGCAATAATTTCTTTTCAAGAATGAGAATATAGCTGGGCATGGTGGCACAGACCTGTGATCAGGTCTCATCAGAAGGCTGAGGCAGGAGGATCACTGAAAGTTCAAGATGAGCCTGGGCTACAGAGTGAGCTCAAGGCCAGCCTGAACTGCACAGGGACACCCTGTCTCAAAGCAATACATCTGAAAAAGCCCAACTCAGTGAATGTTATTTTCCTTCACTTTTATGAAGAAATCGTTGAGCAAAAAACTAAATCTAGTGAATGATCATTTTAAGTGATGAGAAAGCATCTGGACTTGCTTTCTTGCTTTCTTGCTTTCTTGCTTTCTTGCTTTGTTTCTTTCATACTGACGATTGAGCCCAAGATCCCCTAACCACTAAAATGTGAGAACCTGCTCTCCAAACCAGGCTCATCTCTGTCTTCTTGTAAGAGATGTGTGTCTAGGTCCCTTACCACTTTTAATTGGAGTTACTTAGGTTTTATGGTACTGATATTTTTGCTTTCCTTATAATCTAGAAGTCCACCTCTATCAGAAATTTAGTTTGCAAGTATTTTCACTATTCTTTCATTTCTTTTGTGGCACAGAAGCTTTTGGGTTTGTTTTAATCCCATCTGTGTATTTTTGCTTTTGTTTCCTGGACGTTTGGAGACTTATTCAAAAATTCTTGCCTGCTTCAGCACCATAAAATTTATCTCCTATATTTTCTTCTAGTTGTGACATTTTTGTTTTTGTTTTGTATTTTAGGACAAGGTCTACAGGGTCTGCCAAGTCTCACTATGTAGATTGGACTCATAGGGATACGCTTGTGTTGGGCCTGCCAAGAGCTGAGATTACAGGCATGCGCCACCATGCCCAGTCTTGATCCCTGTCTCATTGCGCCCTGGGGGGGAGGCCGACGTGGCATGCCCAGGATTGAACCCCGGCTGCTGCCTCCCTAAGCAAGTCCTTCAATCTGCTGAGCTATCTGGCCAGCCCATGGCATTTTAGGTTTACCTTTAATGCCTAAATTATTTCCTAGATTTGTGTACGCTGTTTTGAATACTCTGCCCCTCAGAGGACAGTTCTGTCTCCAACACAGCTCTCCCTTAAGGGCTTGCTTTGGTGATGTTTTCATTTGAAACAATATTTGTGCTGGGTTTTCTTTTCCCTTGCTTCGAAGCTCATTTTAAAACCTGAAAAATCCTATTAAACCAGCCCTTAATCCCTGCTGAGTGGACACACAACTGACCCAGTGCCTTACCTGACACTACACCTAGAATATGCGCTAACACTACACAACCACTGAGAAAAAGATAACACGAAGTTTTATTTTACTTAGCAAAGATACTACACTGTCAGTCTTTTAATATTTACCTAGGATGTGCTTATGGTATTGCTATATTCAGGAATGGAAGCAAATTCCAAGGCATGATCAACCGTATATGTTTTTTAATTAAGTAGTTCATTTCAATTCTTCAAAAATTATACAGGTCACTTTATTTTAATACCAGGGCTTTTATACAGCAAATACTAGAAAGTTGGCATTGGAACTGATCTAGTTAAAAAAACAAAAACAAAAACCTGGTGTATAAAAAAGGCCATTAGACACTCAGGAAGCTGAGGCAGGAGGATGACTGTGTGTTGTCACCAGCATGGGCTATGAAGTGAGCTCCAGGCCAGCCTGAACTGCATATCAAGACCCTGTTTCAAAAAGACAAATCAGGGGGCCTGCCCCTTAGCTCAGTTCTTTAAGTGGCTGCTTCAACAAAGCAGTCAGGCTCAGGTTGCTGGGGTTCAATCCCCACAACTCAAGCCAGCCAAACCTGCCCTGAAGGCATTCGGAGCAAAAAAAAAAAATCAAAAAGACAAATCAATCAATCAATCAAATAAATGCCACTGGAAAAAACTGAGAATATTTGACCTAGAGACAAGCAGCCTCGGGAAGACTAGGGAAAGCTGAGATACACAAGCAGGTACCTGTGCCTGGCATATTAAGCAATTTGTATTTATTTTCTGGTCATAGATACATAAAAGCAGATGAGGGGCTGGGGAGATGGCTCAGTGGAATATGTGCTTCCCTGGCAAGTGCAAGGGCCTGAGTTCAATCCCCGGTTACACACACACACACACACACACACACACACACACACACAAAACATAAAAGCAGATGTATCCTGAATGCTAAAATATTTATTTTATTAGGCAAAAGGCAAGAGGTTAGAATTAAATTATAAAAGTCTGGACCTGCCCAAGACCTCACAGAAGGTTTTAGAGACCAAGGACTTAAGAACAATTCTGAGTTTTCTACAAAAGAATTAAAAGGAAAACATTAGAAGAGTTAACTTCAGAAGAACGAATCTGAGCAAAGAGTCATTCCTGAGTCTGGTGGCACGCCCGCCAGGAGACGCTCGGAGAGCTCCGTGCAGCAGGCATGTCAGCCAGCCCAGGAGCAAGCACGGCTCACCCGGCGGGCTGCAGCCGGACACTGCCTTCCTGGAGCTTGGTGCCCACTGGCGGGTGGGCTGGTTACGGCTGGCTGAGTCAGAGCTGGCCGGTGTGCTTCTAAGTCAGTGTGTAAACAGGCCAAAAGCTAAACGCAGAACTGAAGGCAGGAGGCAGCCTCAAGCCAGCTTTTAGTGGATTCAACAACACTTTCTTCAATGTGTACTGAGGATGAAAATAAATGAGCGTACAAGGAAAAGGAAAGATTTAAATTTCGTAGAGCTGGCTCAGCGGATTAAAGCGTCTGCAAGCAGGCACAGAGGCCGGGGGTTCGATCCCTGGGCCTACCGAGCTGGCCCTACTCCCGGGGCACGCTAAGTCAGCAATTGAGACTGGGCCTGGGGCCCCACGCCTGTAATCCCAGCTCTTGAGAGGCTGTAAACAGGAGGCTCATTATGAGTCCGATCTAGTAGTGAGGCCCTTGAACACCCTGTAGACCCTTCCCTAAAATTCAAAAATAATAATAAAATAAGTAAGGGCCGGGGAGATGGCTCAGTAG
>NW_004524591.1:22584472-22593814 GCF_000260255.1 Octodon degus | reverse complement strand
AAAGAAAGAAAGAAAGAAAGAAAATTGAATGGTTATATAATTAAATTAGTATTTTATTCTATCCTTGTCATTATTTGTTTTTAACTTGGATTTCAATTTCTTGAAGTGTATTTTTTAGGAATAGTAAAAAAAAGGGATAAATACAAGCTGCACTCTCCATTTACAATAAAAGCAGGCATAAACATCATGTTGGAAGTTCACTCAGCCACATAGAAATATTGCATTCTTTTCTCTATGGAGGTCCTGATTTCAAGATAAGGCAAAAGATAGGGGAAAATTCAAAACTCTGGTACTTACTCAGAAAGGAAGAAACAAATTGGCTGATGTAGAATACATTTTAATGAATATATACTTAGTTCATCTTCAACCAGTGTTTACCTGGAAACATCCTTAGAGCTGGAGGGCAGAACACCATGTGACAGGAGTCCATAATCATCTTGGGAAAACACGGTCCTATTTCTATCCCCAGGATACTCATTATCTTCAGCCCTGATCGAGCTCATGTTACTCCCACCTGATACAGGGCTATACTGTTAAAAGATTTATTTTCGGGGCCGGGGAGATGGCTCAGTGGAATAAGCGCTTCCCTGGCAAGCGCAAGGGCCTAAGTTCAATCCCTGGTTCCGCAAAAAAAAAAAAAAAAAAGATTTATTTTCTTCCTAACAGTAATTTGCCTGTTCCTCAGTTAGCATTTGACTATGTCCAAAAAGTTGTGCCAACTATTGGATGGAGATGTATCAGCTTAATCCAGTGACAGATGAGGTGGGCTTTTATGGTGAGAATTCTGGCTTACTGGTGTTTATTCAGCAGATGTCACGCAGGCTTTACTGGGCTACACAGACACCACAATCTCAGTTTGGCTGATTCCTAACAAATTGCACAACTAGATTGTGGTATTAGTCATTAGGTTAATTGGTCTTGTAAGTGGCTTGGAATCTTTGAAAGCAATTTTTTAAAAAATCTGATTGCACTTTGAATTTTCCACCTCCATCTCCCCAACCCCCAGCAATAAACCATCATGATATATATATTTTTTAATTTTATTTATTTATTTGTGTGTGTGTGTGTGTGTGTGTGTGGCCAGCTCAGCCCACCAGGGGGCGGGGCTGGCTGGCATGTGGTGCTGGGGGATTGAACCGCGGTCCCTGTGCTTTGCTAAGCTTGTTCTAAGTAGGTGCTTTAGACCACTGAGCCATCTCACCAGCCCATGATATTTTGAGAAAAGAAAATTTGTACCAAATTTCACTTGCCTTGTTTTCTTTTTTCTTTCTTTCTTTCTTTCTTTCTTTTTTTTTTTTTTTCCTGTATTTTAAGGAAGGGTCTACAGGATGTTCCGGGTCTCACTGCCCAGTCTCATTCACCATCTCAGTGTGCCCTGGGGGTGGGGCCACCATGGCCATGCCCAGGGATCAAACCCCTAGCCCCTGCGTGCTTTAATCTGCTGAATAATCTGCTATTTGGCCGGCTCTTCTTGTTTCCTTTTATCTTGCAGATAATCACGTTGGATATGACTGCCTAACTTTTAATGCTGTTTCAAGTTATTTTAAAGGATGTGTAAGGAAAGAAAGACAAGGAAGGGAGAAAGATTCAAGAACTAAGAAGGGGCCAAATAAATAATAAGCTTTATTTGTTGATTTAAGGGCATTAGTCAATGTAATATGTAAACCATAAAGAGATTAAAGCGGAATATTAGTATGTTTGGAAATTAGCTGGAAGGTGTGGAGGACCACCTGAGCAGCTCTCCTTGAAAGAAGAGCGACTGTCTCCATTTTGACTGAGCCTGACCCTATTTCCTCGTATTGTTCTATACAGAGCTGGCTAGGACTTCTGTTTATCCTTCAGTTGGCCTTAAGCAATGTGTATTGGTCTAGCTGAGGTGCTGATGATAAGTCTTTGAAGGTGGCCTGCGTGTTTCCCTGGTAACCTATACCTGCTGCTCTTTAATGTGAGCCAGGTTGAGACAGGACAGTAGAGCTAATGCTCCATGGCGCCAGCTGGGATCAGTCTCGAGATAGAGGCTATGAAAGACTACATCAAAGCTGAAGCACCAGACCCCCCAAAACATTAGATGCTATCTCAATGGCATAATAGTATAATGCAGATTACTGTCTCTGCATATCCTTTCTGCATATGGCAGAGGTAAAAGTAGGCCATCCACCTAGCTCAGCTCACAGTGATCACCAACTTCCCACAATTCTCAGTTAATTCTCCTCAAGCCACCACCCCCCCGAATAAAAAGCGGGTGAGACCCTGGGTCGCTCTCTTGGTTCTGGAAAGCCATCTTAGTGGCTGGACTTAGAATCCCTTGACTCCCTGATGATTGAAAATATAATTTAGTGTCTTTATTTTCGCCATGGGTTGCATTGTAAGTGGTAGATTGGAATCAACTTGATGGGGTTCCAATAATGTAACTTTGGGATTATAAATATTGGCTTCTTGGACTGAGACAAGGATCTGGAATATCTCTTACAGGGAGGCTATTGCCTAAGCAAGAGACACCCTAGCTGGCTAAGAGGATACATTGTTAGGATTTAGTAATTTAGTGGCTGCAGGGAATGGTGAATAGCAAGAAAGACTAAGGCTTCTCTCTGTGAAATCTACATTTGTATTTTTCACAAAGACCAGTAGTGGGCTGGGGAGATGGCTCAGTGGAATAAGTGCTTCCCTGGCAAGTGCAAGGGCCTGAGTTCAATCCTCAGTTCTGCCAAAAATAAAACAAAAAGACCAGTAGCGCTAGAACAGACCAGGACTAAGACCAAGGAATAGCAGAAAATGTTTTCAGTCATGGAGTGAGTTTTGAAAAATGCAACTGATATCGAATATCTCACTCTTAAGTTGCCTCACTTAAGGTCAGACAAGTTGTCTAGGATATAAAAATATATCTTGGAGACCTCATCACATAGATAATTACAAAGGCCCCGAGTTTCATTGCAATGATTTAGAGCTTGTACTTGAGTAATCAAATATTTTAGGAAGGTGGAGGAGAAGACTCTGGAATAAGAAAAAGGGTTGTCAGAAGATAACAGCAATGTCAGGAGGTGATAGACTTGGAAGAGAAAGAAAAATAAATATTTGTTTCTCTTTTTGAGACAGGATCTCGCTATACAGTTCAGGCTGGCCTTGAGCTCACTTTGTAGCACAGGCTGGTCTCAAACTCACAATGATTCACCTGCCTCAGCCTCCCCAATGCTGGGATTACAGGTGTGCACCACCATGCTAGGCAGAGAAAGAAAAATTTCAAGATGCACGGATGGTCAGGGGTGTGAAATTATACTGAGTCCAGAACACTCAACAAATGAAGGGGCCGGGGAGATGGCTCAGTGGAATAAGCGCTTCCCTGGCAAGCGCAAGGGCCTGAGTTCAATCCCTGGTTCCGGAAAAAAAAAAAACCAGAAAGAAATGAGAAGTCTCCATTGTTATATCAGACATTTTAAATGCATGTATCCAAAGAAGCCCAAAACAGGATTATGAATTGTCTATGATTCTGTTTATATAAGAATCATATATTCTGCACATGTCAGAGATTAGAACTGTATCCATATCTTTCATCATGCACTAATTTAAATTCAAAATGCATCAAAGATCTAAACGTTAAGACAAAAACATTAAATCTCCTGGAAGACAGAATAGGTAAAATGCTTGAAGACACTGTTGCAGGCAAAGATTATATGAATCACACAGGAACTAGCACAAAGAATCAATGATTGGGATCTTATTATGTTAAAAAGCTTTTGTACAGCAAGTTAAACCACAATGGAATAAAGAGACAATCCACAATGTGGGAAAAAATGTTTGCCAGATGTTCCTCAGATAGGAGCTGGGGAGATGGCTCAGTAGAATAAACACTTGCCTGGCAAGCACAAGGGCCTGAGTTCAATCCCCGATTCTGAAAAAAAAAATAAGATGTTCCTCAGACAAAGGTTTGCTATCAAGAATGTATATAAGGGGCCGGGGAGATGGCTCAGTGGAAAGAGTGCTTCCCTGGCAAGCGCAAGGGCCTCAGTTCAATCCCCAGTTCCACAAAAAAAAGAATGTATATAAGAACTCAAAAGAACTGGACCTCTGAAATTGAAAGACCCAATCCAGAAATGGACATCTGAGATGAATACCCACTTTTCAGATGAAGAAATACAAACAGCAAATATATGATAAAAATGTTCAACATCACTGGTCATTTGAGAGATGCAAATGAAAACAAACAACACTGAGATTCCATCTCATCCCAGGAAGAATGACTGATTTATCAAGAAATTCACCAATAGCAAATGCTGGAAGGCCTGCAGGGAAAAAAGGACTCTTATTTACTGTTGGTGGAAGTGTAGACTGGTGCAACCACTGTGGAAATCATTGAGGAGTTTCCTCAAAAAACTAGGATTGGAGGTCTCATTTGATCTAGCTATTCCCCTGCTAGATATCATCCCAGAAGGATTAAAACATTGTACCACAGGCAAACATGTACACCCATGTTTATAACAGCACAATTTATGATAGCTAAATCTTGGATACAACCCAAATGGCCACCAACCAAAGAATGGATAGAAAAGATGTGCTTTTTTTATATAAGAGTATTACTCTGCCATAAAAAGGGGGCCAGGGAGATGGCTCACTGGAATAAATGCTTCCATGGCAAGTGTTAGGGTCTGAGTTCAATCCCTGGTTCCACCAAAAAAAAAAAAAAAAAAAAAAAAAAGGATAAGTTGGAGAGTTTCATAGGTAAATGGATGCAAATTATCCATACTGATAAGTGAAATAAACCAGACCCAAATGTGTATTGTCTCCCTAGTATGAGAAGCTGAAAGAATAAATGTGATCCAAAATGTACAATACATATTGTAAAATGAAAAGAGATATCAAAAGGAAAGAAAGGGACTGGGCAGATAGCTCAGTAGAATAGGTGCTTGCCTGGCAAACGTAAGGTCCTGGGTTCAATCCCTGGTACTGCAAAAAAAAAAAAAAAAAAAAAGAAGGTCAAAAGGAAAGAGAAACAGGTTTTGGGGAATGACAAAAAAGGAAGGGAAAAGCAAAAGGGAAAAAAACACATAAATGATAGTTTAAAAAGTTATACTACTAATTTCTCTCAGTTCATTGAAAAAATAGGTCTGTGCTAATACTGTTTGGATAATTAAATGCTGATATCTTATACTCTGAGTAACTAAAGACAGCAGTACACAATGTGCTGTTACCTTCTTATCATATTGTTTTGGAATTTTATTTTTTGTTTCTTTTTCCTTTTTGTTAATATTCTGATTCCTTTCCTGGATAGGTTACAGCAGTGTACTCTCTTGGTGGAGCTTGTTAAGCCATATAATTATAGTATGCTTCTCTGTAGGCATATTATACTCAAGAAGAAATATGCATTAATTGAAAGCAAGCTTGTAGTCTGAACAATAAAAAAGGCAAATACCTTTGACCCAACAATTCTACTTCTTAAAATCCATCTTGCCAGCATATTAGAAAGTATAGAAAGATTCATATAAAATGTTCATTGTAGCCTTATTTGTCAAGGCAAAATCAAAATATATTCAATGAAATTATACCATGTAGTCTATGGAATACCAGGAAACTATGATTGATGAGAAAAATGATGCAGAAAACAATGTACATGATAATGTTGTAGGCAGCTGAATTACATAGAAACATTATAGGCAGGCAGACAGGGCCAGGCCCTCAAGGAGACAAGAGGAAGACAAGGTGACTTTGCAACTTGGAAGAGACAGACACTCCCTTATGGGCCACACCTCAAGACCAAGATAAAAGAGGAAACACAGCTATATACTTCCCTAGGGATGGGCATCATTGATGATATTCTTTTTTTTCTTTTTTGGCGGACGAGCCCAAATGAATCACTTGCCCAACCCCTAACAGGAAAAGACCCTGTCCCATATTCATGCCCGCTTGCTATGTGACTCGCTTCCCCATTTGGTACTGGAATTTAATCGGTTTTACCTGAGCAATGGTGCTTGTAATCTCACTGGTTGACCATAGCTTTCTCCTACCTCATGCCCACCTGAGTTCCCATGACTTCACCACCTTAGACCAACCTCACCACATGGTTTTCCTCTATAAAAGTCCCTGGAAGAGACAACTTCCTGGGGACCACCTGCTCAGGGCCCCCCTTTTGTCCCTCTCTCAGACAGGAGCTTTCTTTCCCCCAATAAATATATTCTGCTCATAACCTTCGCTTGTTCCTAAAATTAATTCTTCCGTTTTGGAGAACACAAACTCATCCCTGGTACTTTTTAGGTTGGGAGATCAGTTTTTCTACATGTGTCATTTGGAGGTTTCCCTGTATCAATAATACTAGATGCAAATAATGTAAAGCAGCTGCACAAAAATATGCATAATATATTTTCAAATGTATTTGAAATTTAACTGAAAGTAAAAAGGGAGAAAGTTCTGAATGAATCTTTTTTTTTTTTTGTGGTACCAAGGTTCAAACTCAAGACCCAGACCCTGCACTTGCCAGGTAGGCACTTAGGCCACTCAGCTATCTCCCTAGACCTGAATGAATCTTAAATGCTCTTGCTAGGAAGAGCGAAGCCCTTGGTAAGTGCTAGCAAGTATCTTGTACTGCAGCCCTGGCTAATTACAAGGATAAATGAAGTCAGTAAAGGTAACATGCCCTGTTATAAGACATGTGCTTGTCTTCTCTGGCTGGATCTTGACTAGGTTCTGTCAGACTCATTTATTATTATTATTATTATTATTATTATTATTATTATATTTTTCAGTATTTTAGGGAAAGGTGTACAGGGTGTTCAGGGTCTCATTACTAAATCGGACTCATAGTGATCCACCTGTTTACAGCCTCCCAAGAGCTGGGATTACAGATACAAACCACTGTGCCCAGTCTCAATTGTGTCTCAGTGCACCCCAGGGATGGGGCCAGCACGACAGGCCCTGGGATCAAACCCCTGGCCCCTGTGCCTGCTTGCAGGCTCTTTAATCCACTGAGCTATTTGGCTGGCCCCAGACTCATTTTTTTTTTTTCCAGGGGTAATTGGGGATTGAACTCAGGCCCTTGTGCTTGCCAGGGAAGTGCTTATTCTACTGAGCCATTTGCCCGGCCCCAGACTCATTTTTTAAATGTATTTATTTATTTTTGCAGAACCAGGGATTGAACTCAGGCCCTTGTGCTTGCCAGGGAAGCACTTATTCACTGAGCCATCTCCCCGGCCCCTTAAATGTATTTTAGCAAGAATTAGTATTCATCCTGCCTAAGACTCACTGAGAAAAATAAAAGAAACAATTAAAAATTTCATCTTCTCAACCTCTGTGAGAGAGACAAGATAATTTGAGCATGCAGATATGTCCTTTAGAACAAAATCACATCTCATAATACAAAGTTTCATTCTATTTTGTAGTTTTAGTCACTATTTTTCAGTGATGTTGAATTTTTGAGAAAGCATGAAATAACTATATAATAAATTTCCTTAAGTTGTCTGTGTCACACCCAACATTTGGCAGCCTTTCTTTCTAATCTTGGTAAACACGAGGAGTAAAGAAAATATAAGATAACAGAATAGCACAATCCTGCACGCAAAAATGATTTTTTTTTCTTCATTGTCTTTGATGGTTCCATTAAAAATTACCATAGTGGAGAAAATGAAATTAAAATTAAATTCACCAGAATTAACAGCTAGGTCACTTTTTTCAAAGTGTCTGAGGTTGCTGCGAAGCCAGGAGTGGGGGGAAGATGGTTTACATCTCGAATGGACAAGTGTCGGGCAGTTGGAGTCAGTCCCCATGGGGACTACCATTCATAAAAGATTTCTTCTAGGGAATAGCCGAGTTTGTGGTTTTGTTTTTCAAAACTCTGCTTCAGCAAGATGTGAAAAAAAAGGAAGAGGCTACAGAAACCCATGTGATTCCAGATATGAGGATGCAAGAGGGCCACCGGGAAACCCTCCCCGAGGAATGGGTAGAATCAGACATCTTCATGGTCCCAGTCCTCTGGCAAAGGGTGGTGGATGAGGAAGGGAAATGACTGCTGTAAGAAGCCGACAACCGGACGTACACATTCACAGGAGAAGGAAGCCAGCCGGAAGTGGAGGGCAGACCGTGCTGGACAAGCAGATGGATGCATGTGTCTCACCAGGGATTGCTCTGTGCTCTCACAGATAAATAAGGTCACTCCAGGAATTTTCTCTGCGGGAAGCTGGCTCAATTGATGCACAGCTCTATAAATACATATGTTTGTCTCATTGTCTTTTTTTTGGTATAGTTTATTAAGTATTGGTATAATTTTAATAAATATTTTAGGTTGCCTACTGACCTTTTATCTTTATATAATTAAATCATAGAAATTCAACTCTGAACCTCAAGAAAATAAATAAGAGACTATGTATTTAGTAAAAAAAAAAAAAGTGTCTGAAATTCAAGATTTTAATTTCAGTCCAGCTATAGACCCACTTGCAGTGGTACAAGTCCTTTCCTTTTCTGATCTTGGCCGTACTGAATTTGAACAAAAGCCTCCTTCCCTCCTCTATGCCCTCCCTCCTCAGCATGGATGATGTTCCTAGCCCTGATCCTATTTTATTTACTTGTGGAGACTTTTTTCCATGAGGAAATTTTTACGTATTTCTCATTGTTCCTTCTTTTTTTTTTTTTTTTTTTTTTTTTTTTTTTGCAGAACCGGGGATTGAACTCAGGCCCTTACGCTTGCCAGGGAAGCGCTTATTCCACTGAGCCATCTCCCCGGCCCCTCATTGTTCCTTCTTTTATCATTCAAAAAATTCTTAACAGGGTAGCTAATCAGTCAAGTGTGGTGGCTCACATCTGTAACTCCAGCACTCGGGAGGCTGAGGCAGGAAGGTTGCAGACCAGCCTGGGAGACACAGTGAGCTCAAGGCCAGCCTGAACTGCATAGCAAAACCTGGTCTTCAAAAGACAGAAGAAGAAAAAAAAAAAAAGTATAGCTAATTGATATACGACTTTCTTTTCCATTTGCAGATCTGTGTTTCCTAGGACCAAAAAAAAAAAAAAAAAGTTTTAAAAAGCTTTAGGTTAACGCTGTTAAAAGGCATTGCATAGTTTATTGGATTATCTTCTCGTTAAAACCATGCAATTAGAGCAGTGAACACTAGATGTCAGTTTTAGGTTCTTTCTCAGAAGAAGCATTTAATTTTTTTCTGTTTTAAGCTATTTTAGTTCAGGAGATTTCTATAAGCTTAATTACCATGTCAAAAAATATGAACATTTAAAAATCCTAGGGCCGGGGGCTGGAGAGATGGCTCAGTGGTCTAAAGCACCTACTTGAAACAAGTTTGGCAAAGCACAGGGACCGCGGTTCAATCCTCCAGCACCACATGCCAGCCAGCCCCGCCCCCTGGTGGGCTGAGC
>NW_004524591.1:22583532-22584132 GCF_000260255.1 Octodon degus | reverse complement strand
TCCCACTGTCCCATAGCTGAGTACTGTCATTTTATTTATGTTCACTTTATTTATTTAAGGGGCCGGGGATATAGCTCAGCGGCATAAGTGTCTGCTTGGCAAATGCAAGGTCCTGAGTTCGATCCCTGGTACTACAAAACAAAAAGTATTCTTATTTTATTTTTATTTTTACTGTCTTTTTGAGACAGGGTCTCACTATACATTTCAGGCTGGCCTTGAGCTCACTTTGTAGCCCAGGCTAATTTGAACTCATAACAATCCTTTTGCCTTAGTCTCCCGAGTGCTGGGATTCAGTTTAAGCAACAAATAAAACTGCTTCACTGACAAAATTAGGAGAGAGGTGGGGAAAAAGAAGACTCAAAATATATGATATACAGGTGCAGAGTCCCTATGATGAATATGAAGTGTATCAGAAGTGTAAAAATAAAACTACCCTAAAAAATGAAAATAAAACTGAGAGAGAAGCACTGGTGTAAGTCTTTGGGTGTCTTGGATAAAATATTCTCTCAAGATACATGGGGCGGGGGCAGGGAGATGGCTCTGCGGAATAAGTGCTTCCCTGGCAATTGCAAGGGCCTGAGTTCAATCCCTGGCTCTGCC
>NW_004524591.1:22579066-22583432 GCF_000260255.1 Octodon degus | reverse complement strand
AGAGAAAGAGAGGTGGCCATGCGGAAGTACAGGTCTATTTTGTGGTAACGGTGATACCAAGTTACACCTTCAGGTGAGAAGGCAGGCAGGGCCACGAGGCCCCTACACCTAGTGCGGCTGTCTTCTATGCACACAGAAGTTATGCCTGCAGCTCAGGAGACTGAGCTAAGAATAATGCTTACTGATAGTTTACTTAGGGGTTACTTGGAATTACAAAATGCTTTCCTGTCTTGGTCAGCTGGCCAGTGTTGCTATGGGGACTGTGATCATGTAAGAATTTTAAAAGGAATTTATGAAAGAGTTCTTGTTTATTTATGTATTTTTGGCTTTTGAGATGGTCTGGCTGTGTAGTTCAGGCCTGTGTTAAACCTCACTGCATAGCCCAGGCTGGCCTGGAACTCACAGTGGGTGCCTCAGCCTCTCCAGGGTACGATTACAGGCCACACCTGGGGATGAACTGTTAATTTTAATCAGGTCCTAACCCAAATTGCAGGCCTCTTTAAGGAATACTTTCCTTTTGTAGTATTATGCTACAGGTCATGGAAACTAGGAATGCTATATGTCTTGTTCTAGAATGACCTAGTAAATAATTAGAAATTATTTATAATGAGGTCTTTGTTTCTTAATTATAATTGGCAACGTATGTTATTTTGGAATCACCCCTTTCCCCTCAGGCCTGCTAATATCTAACTACTGCCTGACACATTTATTAAAATTTATGTGTCTTTGACTTTTAATGAGATATTTTTGCTCCTTACTCTCCTTTGGTAAATATTCTATTAGTAAGTCTATCAGTTTCATGGTGCATTTGATTACTCATTAATTAGGTTAAACTGTTTATTTTAATTTAATTTAATTTTATTTTTTTAAAGTTTTTTTTTTTAAATTTTTTTTATTTGTGTGTGTGTGTGTGTGTGTGTGTGTGTGTGTGGCCAGCTCAGCCCACCAGGGGGTGGGGCTGGCTGGCATGTGGTGCTGGGGGATTGAACCGCAGTCTCTGTGCTTTGCTAAGTTTGTTCAAAGTAAGTGCTTTAGACCACTGAGCCATCTCACCAGCCCTGGTTAAACTGTTTATTGAGGATATGTTTCTAATTTTTACAAATGTTGCAGGTTTTTCCATGGACCAGAATATTAGACATATTTTAAAAAATACATTTTTACTCTTTTATTTCTTTATTTGTTTGGTACGGGGTCTCCCTACGTAGCTCAGATTCATAGTGGTCCTCCTGTTTGAACCTCCCCTGTGCTGGGGCCCATACAGCACGCAGTACCAGGTCCCTGTGCTTGCCAAGCAGGCACTTACATAGCCAAGCTACCTCCCCAGTCCCTTGTTCTGTTCTTTGAAGAAAAAGTTTCACTATGTAATTCAGGCTGGCCTTGAACTCACTTTGTAGCCCAGGCTGACCTCAAACTAACAGCAAGCCTGCTAGCCTCAAACTAGCAGCAAGACTCTGCTGCCTCCCAAGAGCTAGGATTACAGGTGTGTGCCAACATGCTTGGCTTAGACATACTTTTAAAACAAATATTTTGAGCACTTTTAAGTCTGCTTTATGAGTCTTTGACTGTTGTTATTATATTAGTTGTTAAGATTTATAATTATTTTAATATGAAATATTTCTTTACTTTAAAAATAGATATCAAGGGGCTGGGGAGATGGCTCAGTAGAATAAGCGCTTGCCGGGCAAGCCCAAGAGCCTGAGTTCACTCCCCAGTTCCACCAAAATAAATAAGTAAAAATAGATATCAAATAATTATAACTGTACACATATAATCAGTGAGTCTCATCTCAGATGCTTGTTACATACTAATAATAATTATGGACAACTTATGTACCTTCCAGGATTTTGTATGTGTTTATAGGTAATATATATAATGAATATGCATATATGTACAATGCTTATGTGCACAGTATATAACATGAATATACTTTATTACTTATAAAATGGATAGTGCTGCACATACTGCTTTTTTTTTTTTTGCAGAACCGGGGATTGAACTCAGGCCCTTGCACTTGCCAGGGAAGCGCTTATTCCACTGAGCCATCTCCCTGGCCCCTACGCATATTGCTTTGTGAGTTGCTTTTTTATTCAGCAATATGAACTCAGTATCTTTTCATGTTAGCTCATACTGATTTTCCTTTTTTATTATTATTATGATAAAAACATTTTCTATGTAAGATTCAAGCCATGAGCTATGTCTTATTCATAGAATCTAGTGATTGATTTCTAAATTTTACTTTAAGCTATTTGGTTTTGTTTATATCTGTATATTCTCTCCAAAAGCTTATGTACTCCTAGGTGGGGCTTTTGGGAGGTGACTGGATCATGGGAGGTGGTAATTAATTTCTGATGAGCTCACAGCCCAGTGTGATGTTGGGAGGTGAAGCCTGATCAGAGGAAGTGCATCACTGAGGGTGTGCCCTGGAAGGGTCCTTCTCCCTCTAC
Source organism: Octodon degus (assembly GCF_000260255.1). Taxonomy (NCBI): domain Eukaryota; kingdom Metazoa; phylum Chordata; class Mammalia; order Rodentia; family Octodontidae; genus Octodon; species Octodon degus. Next base: position 22,580,988 of record NW_004524591.1, on the reverse strand, counting down.
CCTCTCTTGAATGCTCTGCTTTCTGACACCATACCATGAGCTGTCTGTTTTCTGCTATGCCCTTCTGCCACACTAGCCTGCCTTGGAATCAGCTCACTATGAACTGAAACCTCTATAAACTGAACCAAAATAAATCTCTCCTCTGTAGAGTTGTGTGTATTGAATATTATGTTTCAGCAACAAGAAAGTAATGAAAACAGGTTTGGGTACCATGAGTGGGGTCATTACTGACTACCTGACCATGTAATTCAGAAGCCTTTGGAACTGGTTCACAGGAGGAGTTTGGAAAGATTTGAAGGTGCCCATTGGTAAAGTTGTAGGATGCTGTAAGCCAAATATAATGGAAAATTCTAGTCAGCGCACAGAAGACCAGAGTGCTGATTTTAAAAAGCAGATGGAAAGACCATATTCCAGAAGTTTTGATTGGGAATAAGGACTGTATTGGAAGTTGGACTCCAGGCCATTTGTTTTACAACCTGGCAGAAAATTTGTCTACATTTTGTACCTATCCTAAGACTTTTTGGGATAATGAGATTAAGAACAATGGACTAATTAATCTAGCAGAGGAAATTTCAAGGCAGTCTAATGTTGAGGCTGGGGCTGGCCAGATAGCTCAGCAGACTAAAGAGCCTGCTTAGGCAGGCACAGGGACCAGGGTTTTTGTTGTTGTTTTGGTGGAACCAGGGGTTGAACTCAGGCCCTTGTGCTTCTCAGGGAAGCACTTATTCCACTGAGCTATCCCTGGCATGCCATGCCAGCCCTGCCCCTGGGGCGCACTGAGATGGCAATTGAGATTGAGTGTGGTGACACATGCCTGTAATCCCAGTGCTTGGGAGGCTGAAAACAGGAGAATCACTATGAGTCCAATCTGTGTAGTGAGACCCAGTAGATCCTGTACTAAATACATTTAAAAAAAAAAATGTTGAGGCTGTAACATAGGTGCTGTTGAGTGCAGGAGAAGCACCAAAGAGGAAGGTTCTAGAGATCAGATATAGCACCCAAAGTCATAGCCACATCATCCACCTCCTCCAATTAGGCCTCATTTTCTAAGACACCATTCAGCTTTGATCTCATTAATGGGTTAACTCGTTGAAAGTGTAGTGCCCTTACAATCCAGGCGTCTCTTAATCTAGTTCATCTGATAATCAAGATCATCTGCTTGAGCTGGGGAGATAACTCAGCAGTCTAAGCGCCTGCCTGGCAAGCACAAGGACTCAGGTTTGATCCCTGGGTGCTGGCCCTGAGCCTAGTCAGCCACCAAAACTGGGCATGCCTATAATCCTAGTGCTGGGTAGGCTGGGACAGGAGGATCACTATATGTCTGAGCTGCATTGCAAGATGCTGTATCAAATAAATAGATAAAAGATTAAAAAGATCATCTTTTTTTTTTTTTTTTGGTGGAACAAGGGATTGAACTCTGGCCCTTACATTTGCCAGGCAATCTACTGAGCCATCTCCCCAGGCCCCAAAAGATCATCTTCTTACCCATAATTTTCCCATGATAAAACTTTTTTTTTATAAGCAGAATATATTTATTGAGGGAGAGAAAGCTCCTGTCCAAAAGAGGGACAGGAGGGGGGCCCGAGCGGGTTGTTCCTGGGAAGCTGTCTCTTCCAGGGACTTTTGTAGAGGAAAACCATGTGGTGAGGCAGGTCTAAGGAGGTGGAGAAGACATGGGAACTTGCTTAGTTGGGCATGAGGTATGACAAAACTATGGTCAACCAATGAGATTATAAGCACCATTGCTCAGGTAAAATTGATTAAATCCAGTATCAAATGGGAAAGTGAGTCACGTAGCAAGCAGGCATGAATATCCCATGATAAAACTAATACAAAGGAAAGTAATTTTTCTATCCTGTCCCAGTTCACATAGCTAATACATACTACAGCTAGGAATTAAATTTAGGGAGTGTGGTTTTACC
>NW_004524591.1:22576128-22578061 GCF_000260255.1 Octodon degus | reverse complement strand
GGGATTGAACCCTGGCTGCTGTGCTCTGCCTAAGCAGGCGCTTTAAGGTTGGCCAAAAGCTCAGTGTATTAAAGCACCTGCAAGCAGGGGCTGGGGGCTCGATCCCTGGGCTTGCTGTGCCAGCCCTGCCCCCGTGCTGAGATGGCAATTTAGACTGGGCGTGATGGCGCTTGCCTGTAATCCCAGCACTTGGGAGGCTGTAAACAGGCAGATCACTACGACTCCAATCTAGTAGTGAAACACTGAACACTCTGTAGATCCTTCCCTAAAATACAAAAACAAAACAAAACAACACCAAAAAAACACAAATAAGCAGGCACTTTAGTCCACTGAGCTATCTGGCTGACCCTAGAATCTAACCAATTTTGGATACTAGTTGTGATGCTCATTTTCCTGATCCCAATCCATGTTTTATTTGTAATATTCAATGAGTACTAATTTATACTGAGTCAAATGTCATCTCCAGCAGCACTAAACATTACTGTTGAAGAGGCAAACTTGTTAATGCCTAAGCTGGAGATGGCCTAAGGAACATCGGTCCTTCGTTATCATCACTAAGTGCTGGCTTCATCACTGGTGATTTCATTTCCTGTTTAGTAACTTGCTTACTCATACCCAGACAGCTGGTCTTAAATCTTTGGGGTTTTTTTTTGGTGGAACCCGGGATTGAACTCAGACCCTTGCGCTTGCCAGGGAAGCATTTATTCCACTGAGCCATCTCCCTGGCCCCTTTAGCTTTTTTTTTTGGTCTTAAATCTTGATCTGACAGGAGAGAATGATTATGAATGTGCCTTGAAACCTTGGATAATGTTACAACTGTAAATTTTTACTCAAGCAGCTACTTACTAGTCAAGCGTGTTTCATGAATCATCCCCTTGCAGTTATCTGGGAAACCTAGTATTGTCTTTTAACCATTGCTTCAAAATACCTTAATAACATCATTTTAGAGACGAGTCACCACCTTCCTCACGAAAGTCCTTCATGTTTCATTTAAAATTTCGATCTATCTTGGATACACACAAATTAGTGTATATAGACTAACTAGTCTATACACACAAATTAGTCAAATAGAACAAATTAGTCAGATAGAACAAATTAGTCTCAGGAGCACATGTTAGATTAAGATATCCCTTAGTTATAGTGGACTGATCAGGTACAAAATCTCCCACATGAGTGTAGGGTGAAGGCTAAATAAAAGAGGCAAATGGAATGATTTCAGGGCTCCAGGAGGATCAAACCCCTCTCAAAGAATTCAAGATCCTTTCAGAGCTAAGACCTAGAACTTCTCTGGGTGACCCATATTTGTTTACTTATAAAGAAGGGAGGGGAATACTCAGGAAGAAACAGCTCAGGGATTTCTCCAAGTAAGGTACTGAGTTAATCCACCCTGGAGTGAGATGCCTGAGGTTACAGTCTTTATCTAGTTGAGGTGAGATCCAGGTGTCCTTGGCTGCAAACTTGTCTTATCCTCTGAGGCTTCCCTTGCTATGAGTCTACTACCCATTTCCAGCCAAGTGTCCTAGGCTTTGGACAGACTCACAAGTAACATGTAAAGCCAACTGGGTAATTTAAGTCCTGCTCAGAGCTGCTTCATACTGGTCTCCATCAATAGCTCAGAAAGTATAACCAGATGAATTGTTTTATCTGACTTCTATAATAATTCTGATGGAGCTGGTGAGATAGCTCAGCAGTCTAAAGTGCCTGCTTAGGCAAGCTTAGGCAGGCTCAGGGGATCCTGGTTCAAGCCCTGGCACCACATATTGAGCCAGCCCTGTGCTTAGGGTGAGCTGAGATGGAAAGAAAAAATTCTGAGAGCTAAATAGGGAAGGCATTATTTATACCTCACAGATGAGAACAGGAGTCTGGAGACCTGGGGAGTCTTGTTCCAGGGAGTGTGGCCTTTTCAAATTTTCTGACGCAGTCTAGGTCTAGT
>NW_004524591.1:22572835-22575158 GCF_000260255.1 Octodon degus | reverse complement strand
AAAGAAAGAAAGAAAGAAAGAAAGAAAGAAAGAAAGAAAAGAATTCTAAAATTTTGCTTGTTTACGACAGTGAAAGTTTACTTCTGGCTGAGAATATGTGTATTAGCTTCCACATCTCTGCTAGACTCTACCTGATGGCCAAGGTGGCATCCTTGATCTGGGGCAATTGTGGAGCCAAACCTTCAGAGAGTCTTGAAGCTCCTGTGCAGAGGTATCCAATGCCCCATCCACTTACACCTCACAAACTGCTGCAGCTTCACAGCACATGGCCAAATTCAATGTCACTGGGGTAGAGAAGTACATTCCCCTAGAGAGAGCCTTGCAGGTCCCAGGCAGGCAAACCACAAATATCAGTCTCCTTCAAATTGAGGGAGTGAGAATTTGAGACAGTAATAAAATCTACTACAGGGCTAGGAGCAAACAAGCAGCAGCATCTAGAATAGATATAGGCACAAATTTGATAATTATCAGTGTACAAATTACAGTTGAAGCCATAGAATAGATAATATCACTGACATAGCTTCTGACTTAGGAGAAGAAAAATGTCAAAGATTAAGCCATTCTGTTCATATCCTTGCAAATTAAATTAAATATCCTATCTCACCTGGCCCCTTATGTTGCTTCATCTAGAATGTCGTGTCTGTCATTCCCAGATCTAAGATTTTTTATAAGAGATCATATAGTTTTACTGTCCAGCTAATTGCTTTTCCATTATGAAAGGCAATGTGGCTCCCAAAGGCTTTTTCAACTGCATCTTTTCTTTTACTGTCCTCTACTGTCAATAGGTAAGCAGGCAGTATAATCTCAGGAAATTTACTTAGGGGGTTGAATTTGATTCCTAAGTGCTTCAAGGACAGGTGAGAGTTGTTCATTCAGACCAGCAGTGGAATCTGATGGAGGCTGCGCCTGCAGAGCCCAGGTGGTCTCCCTGTGCAGAGCTGTGCTTTCTACTTAGCATAAATAAAGCTTAGCATTTCAACTTCTCCACCAACTCTGTGAGCTGTTAATAGCCTTGTGATAAAGCCTATTTCCCTTCAGTGAGTTAGGTTAGCAGCTCAGGGTGCCATTACAAAACCACAGAAATTTATTTTCTCTTGATTTTGGAGGCAGGAAGTTGGAGTTCAGATCCGGCAAGGATGCTCTTCCTGGCTGGCAAACAGCTGCTTCTTTGAAGAGTCCTCACATGGCCAAGGGCAAAGAGAAGAGAGGATTCTCACCTCTCTCTCTCTCTTTCTCTCTCTGTCTCTCCTTCCTCCCTCCCTCTTGCCCTCTTTCTCTCCCTCCCTTGCTCTCTCTTGGTCTGTTCCTTCTCCTTCCTTCCTTTTCCCAGAAGACGACAATAGGAGCCGACTGGAAGACACTCAAGAGCCTTGGCACACACCTATAATCCAAGCATTCCAGAGGCTGAGGCTGAGGCCCTGGGTGTCTCTATGGCGTGTGATAGTCCTTGTGATAAGAGAGGGAACGAGGAGATAAGGGAAAGACTGGAAGAGAATGGGAAGGAAAAAGAACCAAGAAACAATTCCAGTTCCCTATGATGAATGGGTATATTATGTAGTAAAATATATTCTAATAAAAAAGAAAAGGAAAAACCCAAAGACAAAATTCCTGATATCTGCAACATAAAAACAAAACAAAACAAAGCAGTGATTGCTGTGGCTGAGCAGTCCAGCAGAAGGGCAGGTTAAACTTGTTCACAGGATCTGGCCCCCACGGCGCATCTTCTGGCTCTTCCCCAAGCTCAAAATGAGCGCGCAAGGCAAAGATTTTAAGCTGGTTCAGAGCACTGAGGCAGCCACAACAGCACAAATGAGTCATTTACAAAAGAGAATTTCCAGAGCTGCCTCTGAATGTGGCAAGAATGATGGGAGAAATACATTTGCAGCAAGGGGAAATATTTTTGAAGGGAATTAATGGGAATGTCTTTGATAAATTTGTAAAATTTAAATAGTCATTGTATTTTTAGGCCATACTTTGTAAGTGGGCATAAAAATGTCTGTTGGAAGAAAAACTTATCTGACAGCTGGGCTTGGTGGCACACACCTGTAGTTCCAGCACTTGGGAGACTGGGACAGGAGGGTTTCCGTGAGTTTGGGGCTAGCCTGGGCTACAAAATGAGCTGCAGGCACAGGGTAGACTGTGGTCCATTCATCGCTTTTCAGAGCCCAGCAATGTAAACTGCTTTATTATTCCCTCAGTGATCTGAATAGCTGCAGTTATCATAGGTCACTTAGAGATGTGGTAAATGAGTTGATGTTAGCAGTTTTTATTATTATTATTTTTATTTATTTGTGTGTGTGTGTGTGTGTGTGTGTGTGTGTGT
>NW_004524591.1:22570338-22572370 GCF_000260255.1 Octodon degus | reverse complement strand
AAATATTATAGGTGCATGAATTCAGCAAAATAGTCCAATATAGTCCAGTAGTCCATAACAGTAGTGTGTTTTCTGTAAGACTGGCAATATCAGAAGTTGTTGACTTGAGTCTTTTGTAGTTCAGCATATTAATATGGCTTTACTTTTTGTACTTTGCTTTTATATTTTTCTGCTGATGGTTAAGACCAAGATAACAAGAAATGTAACTTTTGTATCTGATAAGGTCAGTCAAATCCCCTCAGGATTTTTTTTAAAACATGTGTTTGGTGTAGGATCTCACTATGCAGCTTGTTTTTTGTTTTCTGGGTTTCTTTTGGCAGAACTGGGGATTGAACTCAGGCCCTTGTACTTGCCAGGTAAGTGCTTATTCTACTGAGCCATCTCCCTGGTGCTCACTATGCAGCTTGGATTTGTAGTAATCCTCCTGTTTTCAGCCTCCCCAGTGCTGGGATTACAGATGTGTGCCACTACCACCCTGTCTTAGTGGCCAGCTTACTGTACCCTGAAGTGGGGCCAGCGTGCATGTGGTTCCAGGGATGGAACCCGGGTCCTTGCACTTGCCTAGGGAGGCACTTGGACTGCTAAGCTATCTCTGTAGCCCTTTGGCAGCTTTCATTAGTCTTATACTGTGGTCACCTTCAGATAGTTAAAATGCAACAGACTATCCTGGAGGAGAGCTACTTGTTTCCTTGGCTTACACTTTTTCTAGACTTCATCTTTTGGAAGGTCCATTTATTAACACCTCCCATTCAGGTTCTTGTATATTTTTTATTCATTTTTTGTATTATACACAGGGTGTACAGGGTCTACAGGGTCTCACTGCGTAGAAGGGACTCATAGTAATCTTTCTGTTTTCAGCCTCCCAAGTGCTGGGATTACAGGGCACACTACTACACCCAGACTCAATCACCCTCTCAGCTTGCCCCAGGGGCAGGGCCAGCACTGCAGGCCTGGGGATCAAATCCAGGCCGCTGCGCTCTGCCTAAACTGGCAGTTTAGTCTGCTGAGCTATCTGGCCAGCCCCCTTGTATGTTCTAATGTACAACTTCCTGACATCTAGAAATGAATTGGCCTCATTTCTCAGCAAGTAAAATTTCCCCTTTTCCATCTTAGTGGAATCCCTCATCCAATCTCAGTGGTAATAAAATTATTTGGAATCAGGAAGTCTTGTGATTTACAGTGAAATTCTCTGGCACATTTACTAGAATTCTGCAATATTCCTGCAAGGAAGAAAAATATAGTGTGTCACTGACATTTTCTTCCCCTCTTTTTAAAAATACTAATGTGTGTTTGCAACACATAATATATACATTCATTTTTGGGAATTGGTGTGTGTATGTAGAATACCTTCATAATTTCCAATGCTTTTACCCTCCTATCCCTTAAAGCAGAAAAAGAACAAAAAGAGAGACTAGTTTATCTATGGGTATTTTTCAAAATGTTTCTTATAATGTCCGTGTCAAACATCAGGATTGGTGAAAGCACTGTTAAACTCAATATTCTAAACCCTCTCCCAAACCCATAAGGTTAGAATCTTTGAGAGCAGGGTAGATCATAGTTCTGCAGGTGATGAATTCCATGGTCATTGAAGTTGATCTATTATCTCTTGATTCCCTGAGCAGATTATTTGATACATGTTACTGTACATCTCAAAATGAGAATGTTAAGAAGATAAACAATTTGGCTTGTTCCTAGAGCCTGACACCACCTAGTAATTGCATGTCAAGTAACTGAGCAGAAACAAATATGAAGTCATAGTCTTAAAATAGGAAGGTAATGTAGAGGTCATTTAGGAGGAAATGGTTAAGCACATCGGAATCCTGGCTCTACTGGTTATCAACTGACCCCAACCAAGTACTTCTCCCTGCTGCTCCAAAGTTCTCAGAGGTAGAAAAATAGCACTCTCTCACTTTGTTTTTTTTTTAAATTTATTTATTTGTTTATTACATTTATTTATTGTGTGTGTGTAGCCAGCTCAGCCCACCAGTGAGCGGGGCTGGCTGGCATGTGGTGCTGGGGGATCGAACTGCAG
>NW_004524591.1:22568783-22569873 GCF_000260255.1 Octodon degus | reverse complement strand
AAAAAAAAAAAAAAAACCCTGAGTACTTTTAAGCATAAAGGATGACCTGAAAATCAAAAAAGGGTGTTTTAGTTTTTTTTTGTATTAACCTTAGGCAAAGATTACTGTCACAGAGGGTTTGGCAGAGGATATAGTCTAAAGCCCACGGAACCTGGTTTGGTGGTGCACACCTGTGATCTCAGCATGCGGCTGGCTGAAGCAGGAGGATCCTTGGATGCAGGGGAAATTTCGAAGAACGACCGGACACACAGCTTTTACTCCTGAAGAAGCTCATACAGCGTTTTTTGTGTTCTGCTTCTGGTTTTTGTGTCTTTCTGAGACAGCGTTTTGTTATGCAGTGCAGGCTGACCTTGAACCCTGGCTTCAAACTGGCAGGGCCGGGATTACAGGCGCGCACCAACATGCCGGGCCTGGTTTCTGCTTTATACTTTGTTTTAAAAGAGGCAGAGTTCCTTCCTGAGATAAGCACTGCTTATAACCGAAACGCAGGTAGGGTGGCCACAGCGACCACAGATCCTGGCATTCCAAAGCCAGAAGGAACTCCAAGGACGTCTCAGTCTCCATCTCCGCACCACAGCGGAGTGGACTTGGAGCGGCCATGAAATTCTTTTTAAAAGAATTTCTTAAGTCAGGTACTTAAAGCACAAATTTCCTCGTTCCCTCAGCAGAGAAGTGTTCACCTTCAGAAAACACTGTGGTTTGAGCTTCAGAAGGGGGCGTAGGGCAACGGTAGCCTTTGCACCCCAGCTCTGGAGAAAAGAGAAGGGGGCGGGGGTAGTGGGACTAGCACAGGGCTAGAAGTCACAGGAGCAAAACCAAAAACGCCACCAAAGGGCCGGGACGGGCTTGTGGGGGGAGAAGGAGCGCGACGGAGGTAGGCGGGAAGCCGTCGGTGAACGCTGACCGTCTAGCCAGGACAAGGAAGAGCCCTCGGCGAGCGGAGCAGGAGGGCGGGCAAAGGCAGGCTGCCCCGAGGCTGAACCCGTTTCCGGACTCCGCGGCTGAGAACCCAGCCCCGGGCCGACGCCCCGCCCAGGACCCGCCCGCCGCGGCCCCGAGAGTGGCGCGTAGCCGCGCGGCGGCGGGAGCG
>NW_004524591.1:22565511-22568498 GCF_000260255.1 Octodon degus | reverse complement strand
GGACTGCGCGGGTCCCCGCTTTCCACGGGAAAGGAGGATCCCGGGGGGGCGCGCGGCGCCCAGGCCGGTGCTCGTGCGCGTGGTGGACTACCAGGTGACGCGGGAAGTGCAGTGCGCGGCGTGGGGCAGGGGCCGCGCCACCACCAGGACCGAGGAGCGCTCGGTGACCGCCGTCACCTTCCGCGCTGGCCGGGAGTGAGACTGCTGTGGTCCCGGGGTCCCGCTGCTCCCCGGTTCTCCCTGCTCGGGGAGACTCGGGCAGCCCGCGCCCGGACCAATCCTTCGCTCCCAAGGATCTGATTTTCACCGAGCCCCAGAAATGTGCCCTCCTGCAGGATGTGCAGGACTCCTTAGAGGAAAATGCACTCACGGGAACCTCAAGCCACAGCTGACCGAGGAGAGGGAGCCCCCTTAGAAGGGGCTGGCGCGGCGCTTCGAGGAGGCTGCAGGCGTCCTAGACCGCCCGCCGAGACCTGTAAGCAGCTAACACCTCCTTTGTGGCTCAAGTACGATGACGGTTTGGAGACCCAAATAAAGAAAAGCCAGCAAACGGTATTTTCAAAATAGCAAAATATGTAAATTTTGAAATAAGCGCCGGGCATGGTGGTTTAAGGCTGTAATCCCAGCACTCAGGAGGCTGAGGCAGGAAGATGGCCCCCAAATTCGAGGCCAGCCTGGGCTATACAGTGAACTCAAGGCTAGTCTCAGCTACATGGTGAGACTTTGTCTCAAAACACAAAGCAACAAAACCTGCTGTTAAGTCTCATTTTGTGGTAATTTATCCAATCATGAATGAAGTTTGCATCAGTCTCTGGGAAGTGCATGGCAGGGTGGAATGGAAAACAGGCTTATTTTAAAGGCTTAAAAAGAACATAAAGCTATGAAAAAATAGAACACAAAACGAAGCAACCAGTCAGATAAAATGTTTTGTTACTTGTTTCCAAGTTTCCAGTCCCCCTGCTCCAGTAAGAAAAAACGAACTAGGAAAAGGGAGACTTGAGCTTTGAAGGTCAAGTGCCACTGAAAAGGGCTTTGCTTCCAGTAAGATCTGATTTAGTTTAGTAAAAATTGTTTTATTCTGGAACTTGGGAATATTTTAACGTTAAAATACTGCAGGTAAGTCTAATGAACAGGAGAGAGAAGTAACTAGTCTGCCATAAAGTGATTGTATGCTTATTCTTTTTTTTTTTTTCTTTCCTTTTTTGGTACTGGAGATTAAACTCAGGGACCTTGCACTTGCCAGGCAGGCACATATGCCAGTGAGCTATGTCCCTGGTCCCTTCCCTGTATGCTTTATTCCTGTCCATGTTTTTTATTAGTAAGATTTGTAGTGAACAATAGATTGATAATACATCTGCCTGGTGTTTAAAAATCTGCTGGACCTATTGAAACAATTTGTTTTTATTTTTTATTCCCTTTGTTATTAAACACATTCTTACTAACTTTTGTGTATCTGCTCTAGTCTGGACCTTTTTTTTTTTAAAGACAGGGTCTCACTGTGCAGTTCATTCTGGCCTTGATCACATTTTGTAGCCCAGGCTGGTTTGAACTCCAAAGGATCCTGCCACAGCTTCCCTCCTGAGTGCTGGGACTAGGCATATGCCCAGCTAGTTTGGAACTTTGAGGAACAAAACAGGCCCGCTGGGGTGTGCTGCTCCACCTGTCTTGCTCCTTCTTAAGGACAGTTGGCAAAGGGAGTGGGCCTCTGGCTTTTGAGGAGTACAAGGTTGAACAATACCATCTACCTGAGTCCCTCCCTTGTGCTCCCATTTTAAGCTAGATCCTGAAATGCTTTCAAAAGATCACCTGATCTTGCCCCCTGACAAGCAGGTAAGATGAGTCCCTGTTTTCAGTTGCCTAAGAGTGTAGGTCATATGGTTAGCAGTTATGTGTACTTACTGAGTAGACAAAGGATGTGGTTGTCTCCTAGAGGTTTACGTGTGGCCTTTGGAGGTTAAAAAATGACTGAGGACATTGTGGGTTTTCTAACTCATGTTTACAAAAAATAGAATGGCCCTGATGTCCCTGAATCCTGCACGTCTTAGAGTTACCACCAGCCGTGCTCAGATCTTTGCGAGACCCTCACTTAGGAATTCGGTGCAGAAGTTCATTGTGTTTGGGCCTCACTGGTAGATAAAAAAGGAAATATTGCCTCCACCACCCATGTTTTGCTTTCTTTCCTTTTAATCTTTATCCTCCCCCCCCCCCCAGTTCTGGGGCTTGAACCCAGGGCCTTCTGACTGCCCTCACCTAACTTACCTAGGTTAGGCTTGAACATGTGACCCTCCTGCATCAACTTCCCAGAGTGCTGAAATTACAGGTATTAGCTACTGCCCCCAGCAGTACTGGCTCCTTACAGTGAAGTTTCTGCAGCATCTCTGTAAGGTTAACCTTCTTGGGAGATAAATATTATACCTGAGTGTGTTAATTTGGTTGTTATATTTTCCTATTGAATATAGATAAGAAGATCCTCTCTCACAATGACCAGAAATGCTACCACCTTCATCATAAAAACCTCTGGAGTTCAGTTGCTTGGATTTAGACCTGGCTGTATGTCTCCCTGGGTAACTTGGGTAAGGTACCTAATGTCTGTATCTCTATTCACTAAATACGGACAATAAATACTGTCACAGAGTTTTATCTATGATTAAGTTAATTGAAAATACATAAAGTACTGCCTGGCCTACAATGTGTTCAAAATTAACTTTTTATTACTAGTGTGGTGGTTATGACATAACTCCATTCTAACCAGGTTTAGTCTTATTTAATAACAGCAGAGAGTGTAAAGGGGACACACACACACACACCCACCCACACACACACACACACACACACACGCCTAATGAAAGAAAAAAATCTAATACAACCAGTGCTTGTTAACTTAAGATTCTCTTCTGTACTCGCTTTACCTCTAGCTTTGCACTTATAGTGCATCAGTAAGTATATTCCTTAAGTTCCTTGGATGTGACCTCTTCATTTTCGGTCCT
>NW_004524591.1:22562426-22564251 GCF_000260255.1 Octodon degus | reverse complement strand
GGAGATTACAGGTGTGTGCCACCAAGCTGGGACTTGGTGACTAGCTCAGTGCCCCTGGGGGCAGAGCCAGGGGCTGGTACAGCATGTGGTGCTGGCAGTCAAACCTGGTCCCTGCGCTTGCCTAAGCAGGTGCTGAGTCTGCTGTGCTATCTTGTTGGCCCTCAGAAAAACTCTTGATCCCAAAACTGTTAATATTTTCTATGTTTTCAGTATTTTATTTTTACTGTATGCATGCGTGTATCCTTACATGTCCTAAGCATAAATTATACATAATACTAATATAATTTTTAAATTCTGAGTGTTGTCTTTTTCTTTATGCAAATTAACATTAGACAAAATGTGATTTGTGAATCAGCAATAGTGGGCATCCCCAGGGAGGATTTTAGAAATTCAGGGGCTGAGGCCCGCTAGAGATCTGCTAAGCCAGAATTTGCATTTTGAAAAGATCCCAAGGTGATTTTCATTATAGTCCTCACTGCCATCCACATACCAAGTGTATTTACTTTAGTAGTTTACTTAAAACTAAAAAGATTTTTTTGTTTCTGTATTCTCCAGCAACTGTTAACAGTGCCACGACACTAATACAGAATTATGGAAATATTTAGAATTGCAGAGGGATGAAATGGGACATGGGTATTTGTAAATTGGCAAAATAGATCTTTAAGAAGCATCGTGGGGCTTTCGGCTTTCGGCTAGGAGGAGGCTAAAATGCAACTTTTCTTCGGTCCTCCCGAATCCGGGTTCATCCGACACCAGCCACCTCCAGCATGCCGCCCAAGTTCGACCCCAACGAGATTAAAGTCGTGTACCTGAGGTGCACCAGTGGTGAAGTTGGCGCCACGTCTGCCCTGGCCCCCAAGATCCGTCCCTTGGGTCTGTCTCCGAAAAAAGTGGGGGATGACATTGCCAAGGCAACTGGTGACTGGAAGGGCTTGCAGATCACGGTGAAACTGACCATTCAGAACAGACAGGCTCAGATTGAGGTGGAGCCTTCTGCCTCTGCCCTGATCATCAAAGCCCTCAAGGAGCCACCAAGAGACAGAAAGAAGCAGAAAAACATTAAACACAATGGAAATAGCACTTTTGATGAGATTGTCAACATTGCCTGACAGATGCGGCACCGTTCTTTAGCCAGAGAACTTTCCGGAACCATTAAGGAGATCCTGGGGACCGCCCAGTCTGTGGGCTGCAACGTGGACAGCTGGCATCCTCATGACATCATAGACGACATCAACAACAGCGTTGTTGAGTGTCCAGCTAGCTAAGAAGCAAAAGAAAATATATCAATGAAGAGATAATCTGACAAAAAAAAAAGCATCGTGGCTTTTTTTTTTTTTAACAGCCTTATTCTGTTAAAATAAAAATGAACGATTTTCTAATGAACAATTGATTGTTAAGAGTTCAAGCTAAGTATTTCATAAATGTAGTTCTTTAATTACCTAAGAATGTAAATTACTGTGTTCTCAAAGACTCTGCAGGGAAGGAAGGACAGGAAGTCATTAAAGACAGTACAACTGCTGGGCTTCATGGGCTGAATCAGGGTTAGTCAGCCCTCTGTGAGGGGGTGGGGGAAAGGTGGAGCCTGAGAGGTAATCCACTGGCCCAGGTGAGCCAACAGGGCCAGCAAGCTTGAAATCTTGACATCTCTATGACTGTAGTCAGTACTTTGCTCTATAATTAGGGAGGAACAGCTTTACTTTTATAGATGAAGATAAGAAACAAATAGTCCAGATTACTCTGGAGAGAGTAGGGAGTTAGGATAGGTCCTTAGGCCCTCTTCAACTTATAGTTACGAATAAAACTTGGTTAATAAAAATCAGTAAGG
>NW_004524591.1:22560638-22562326 GCF_000260255.1 Octodon degus | reverse complement strand
GCCTTCTGCCTCTGCCCTGATCATCAAAGCCCTCAAGGAGCCACCAAGAGACAGAAAGAAGCAGAAAAACATTAAACACAATGGAAATAGCACTTTTGATGAGATTGTCAACATTGCCTGACAGATGCGGCACCGTTCTTTAGCCAGAGAACTTTCCGGAACCATTAAGGAGATCCTGGGGACCGCCCAGTCTGTGGGCTGCAACGTGGACAGCTGGCATCCTCATGACATCATAGACGACATCAACAACAGCGTTGTTGAGTGTCCAGCTAGCTAAGAAGCAAAAGAAAATATATCAATGAAGAGATAATCTGACAAAAAAAAAAGCATCGTGGCTTTTTTTTTTTTTAACAGCCTTATTCTGTTAAAATAAAAATGAACGATTTTCTAATGAACAATTGATTGTTAAGAGTTCAAGCTAAGTATTTCATAAATGTAGTTCTTTAATTACCTAAGAATGTAAATTACTGTGTTCTCAAAGACTCTGCAGGGAAGGAAGGACAGGAAGTCATTAAAGACAGTACAACTGCTGGGCTTCATGGGCTGAATCAGGGTTAGTCAGCCCTCTGTGAGGGGGTGGGGGAAAGGTGGAGCCTGAGAGGTAATCCACTGGCCCAGGTGAGCCAACAGGGCCAGCAAGCTTGAAATCTTGACATCTCTATGACTGTAGTCAGTACTTTGCTCTATAATTAGGGAGGAACAGCTTTACTTTTATAGATGAAGATAAGAAACAAATAGTCCAGATTACTCTGGAGAGAGTAGGGAGTTAGGATAGGTCCTTAGGCCCTCTTCAACTTATAGTTACGAATAAAACTTGGTTAATAAAAATCAGTAAGGCTTAGTTATGTTCAATGCAAAGAAATGCATTTAACATCACACTCAAGATTTCTAAGTTTAAAAACAATGAGAGCAGACATGGTGGTAAGACGACTGTAGTCCCAGCTGGAGGATAGAGAGGCCTGCTAGGCTACACAGCAAATTTGAGGCTGTTGTAGGTTATAGAGCAAAACCTTAATTCAGACAAACAGGATCAAGAGCAAGGAGATTACACCTTCAGGAGAAACACAACAAAGGCTGGGTGTTCAGAGCCTGGAGTCAGCCAGCTTCACTGCTCAGCAGCAAAGCAAGGCTGGTGTGTACTAGGGAAGTTTGACATTCTCTTAGCTTGACCAAGTTTCCGATGGGCTGCCTCTTGCTTGTAGGTCTCCAACCTCCCTTTTCTTGGGGTTTTTGAAAACTTTCCAATTAGAGTTTCCTCTGACCCTTGGAAATTTAGATCTTCTTTCACCCAACTTTGTGCCAATTTTATAGTTCAAGAATGTTGTAGGTTGAACTTTTAAGTCCTTACAGAATATGAAGGAAAAATAATTATATAAAAGTAGAAATAAGCATTTACGTAGTTTTACAAAGAAATTTTGAAACCTAACCATATACAGAATTGTAAGTCCTTATATTAATTGAACATATCAATATCTGATGGAAAAATACCTGTTCCATGATATGCCAAAATGCTTGATAGGGTAAACCAAGCTGCATATATTGCAGGTTAATAATTAGCTTCTCTTCTGGAGGGTTAACAACCTAAGTTAGCAGATCAAAATTGGAGAAAAGGAAGGGCTGCATGGTTAGCCAACATTTTGGCCCTAGCCTTTCAAGGTCAGTGAAGACTCAGGACATAGGAGAACCTG
>NW_004524591.1:22554082-22559763 GCF_000260255.1 Octodon degus | reverse complement strand
CAATGTACAGTGTGTTTACTATCAAAACTGTCCTATTAATCAGCTGTGAAACTGTGTCTTTCATCTTTATTTCTCAATAAAAAAAAAGATTAACCATGCAAAAAAAAAAAAAAATGTTGTAGGGACCTCTGTCCATCCCTTGGAAGTGGAATCGTGATGAAGATAAGGACCCTGATGCCTAGTGTAGGTGGGAAAGCAGAAGTCTGTGTCAGCTAACCTGGCAATCTCATTAAATTGGCCAATCTCCTAATATCCTTTAGTACTTTTCACTAGTTTTACTATATTACTTAAAAACTGTCACCATCTGTTTCAAGGGAGTTGATTTCCCCCAATGAATACTCTTGAATAAGACTTCCTTTGTTTAACTGTCCTATTTAGTTTTTCTTTGGCAAGAGTGAGAAAAGGAAGGCTTGAGGTTGGCTTTGACTGAACCCTGTTGGTGTGAGGAAGCTGCAGTCTTTTTTTTTTTTTTTTTTTTTTGTGGAACTGGGGATTGTACTCAGGCCCTTGCGCTTGCCAGGGAAGTGCTTATTCCACTGAGCCATCTCCCCAGCCCCTGCAGTCTATCTTGAAGAGCAACTTTTTTTTTTTGCAGAACCGGGGATTGAACTGAGGCCCTTGCACTTGTCAGGAAGCGCTTATTCTACTGAGCTATCTCCCGGGCCCCTTGAAGAGAAACTTCTTACATGCTTGGTGCAGGGCTTTCTCTGATGGGTTCTGAAGTCAAAGGGTACAAAAACCAGGGAATCTGGCCATTTCTGACCAAGTCCTGTACTTCACTGATAAGTCTTTCACTTCTCAGGTCAGCTGCCTCAGAAACTGTAGGGTTAGCCTTCTCTAAGAAGTAGTGTCAACTTCAGGATTTTTCCCAGGATTAACTTAAATGAAAAGTACTTAGAACAGTGCTGGATATGTAATAATCAGAAGTAGCTACCACAATTTTTCATTATAATGATGCCTACCTAACAGCTCACCACAGAAATGGGAAATAGGCAAAACTCAGCAGCTACTTACTACATATTGAAGGTGTAATCTATATTTTCTTCTGGAACAGTCAGGGACTTAAATTTATGAATCATGACTCTCGGGCCTACAGATCCCTAATAGGTAAGTAAAAACAGAACAAAGCTTGACCATTTTATCCTTTATTACCTTAAAACTTTGAGTCAAATCCCCTCTCAGCTCAATATATAGAAGTGTTTCACCCCTCTGCAAGATTGAAGACCAACATGGGGGATTTCCAGGAACATTCATGAGTACCCAGAAGTCTCCAGCCATTTTCCTGAGCCTATGATGTCCTGGATTCCAGAAAAGGTTGAGACTACCACAGACAGGGATCATCCTTCCTTGGGAATCAGCCAAAAGGGTGACAACCTTTGCCTGCAATGGGAGTCACAAACCTGGACTTTAATTCTATGCGTAGGGTGGGTCTATGTTTCTTTTTCTGTATTCCTACCTCGGATCCCATCCAGCGACACAGCCACATGGGATGAAAATGCCATGCAGCCAGGGAGATCACTCAGTAGAATAAGCACTTGCCTGGCAAGCGCAAGGGCCTGAGTTCAATCCCCAGTTCCACAAAACAAACAAACAAACAAACAAACAAACAAAAACCATGCAGCCTTATCTGGGAAACCAATGGGATCTGGGCCAATTCTGTGGCTGCTAGGAGTCCATAAATGTGCCTGGGGGTTCTGAGAATGAGCACAGGTTATCAGAATCCTTAACCGAAGTTGACTGCATTCTGGAGCTCTCCCTGAGAGTTCTTTTTGTTCAGTAAATATTGTCTGGTACCCCTTATATCCATTTGTTTTTTTCCCAAGTAATTTGAGATCAAGACATTCAATTGCATACTCACTTTTCTGTGGGCCTACTAAGCTGTCATTAAATAAGTCCAAACTCACCAACTAGGATATGCATTTAAGAATTGTCCTATGGACACATTAAGCAGCTCTAACCCTCAGGTTTTAAGTCAGGGCAAGATTATGTAATTGTAAGATCCAGTTTACGCACCCTATGTCCTCCATGCACAGCCTTACTTTAGTTTCAGTAAGGTGGCACTAATCCATTAGCAGTTCAGGAGTTAATAATTACAGCTAATCTTTATCAAAGCTTACTTCACATCCATAAAAAATGACTTGTAATGCTTCATTCCAGATGTTTTAGTATAATGTATCTCATAAAACTGTGGGACTGTCCCTAGACAGGGGCTGAGGAGATCCTCCAAGTCAGGATAGGGAACTTGACTTACCCTACCCATGCGGCAGGTTACAGGTTTGTTACTGCAGAGTGGGTCCTGGGGGAATTCTTTCCACGTTCTTTGTGTCTTAAATGAAGAATTGTACAGGATACACAGCAAAGCAAGTGGAGAATGTGCATTTGATAAAAGTGAGACAAGAATATGTTCTGCAAAATAAGAGCATGTCAGTGAGCAGACTCACAGCAACCCCAAAAATAAAGGAGAGGGGTCTTTGTATCTGAAATTTCTGCAATGAATCCAGAATTCCTGCACTGAGCTCTCCCTCGTGCAAATAAGACATTGCAACCTTTGTTCGAATGTAACTTACATGTCTTGGCACCAAATATAAACTGCCCTATTGAAAGACTTGGTTGGCCTCCTGCCAGATGTATTAAAAGACTCTTGGTGTCTCACCAGATGTAAATGAAAATTTTATTTATATATTTATTTATTTATCTATTTTAATGTATTTAGGACAGGGTCTACAGGGTCTCACTATGTAGATCAGACTTGTAGTGATTCTCCTGTTTTCAGCCTCCCAAGCACTGAGATTACAGGTGCACACCACCACACCCAGTCTCAATCTTCGCACACCCCCAGGGTCGGGCCCAGCACGGCTCACCAGGAATTGAACGCGGTTCCTGCATCTGCCTAAGCAGGAGCTTTAGTCCGCTGAGCTATTTGGCTGCCCCCCACCCCATAAAGGAAGAATTGAAAATAGCATTTTTCCAATTGGGCTCATGTACAGCATTCAGGAGCCACACAGTTACCCTGGACCTGTGTTCTGTGCATATATCTCCTGGGTCTCTGTAACATTGACATATTGTGTCTGCCCCACTTCACACCAGGTGTTTGTCTGATTTGCCCCAGTTCTAACCTCCTAGTTCATTTTTTTTTTTTTTTTTTTGCGGAACGGAGGATTGAACTCAGGCCCTTGCACTTGCCAGGGAAGTGCTTATTCCACTGAGCCATCTCTCCCCGGCCCCCTCCTAGTTCACTTTTGCTGAGAGACATAATCTGCATGATTATGGGGTGCTGAGGTAGTGGGGTGGACACACTCCCAAACCTCACATCTCTTCACATCTCCCATACCTCCCCACCTCCTCCCCACCCCCCAGGAGGGCTCATCTGTGGGCTGGAAAGAACCTGTCAGAGAACAATGAGAAGAGTGTGCTATGTCAGGAACTTCCTGGCTGCCTGCTTGATGGGGGAAACCCAGTGAATTTGTCACCAGGGTCATGGACTGTGATCTTGATCATCATCTGAAGGGGAACCTTTTGAAACTTTGAATAGAAAAATTTTATCATTATGTTGAGGAGGCAGAGGCCAAATAGAAGAAGGAGGGGGTTCAGGGCCGGTCTGATTGATCAGCAGACTAAAGCACCTGCTTAGGCCCAGAGGGAGAGGAACCGGGGATTGAACTCAGATCCTTGCATTTGCCAAGGATCAAGCACTTATCCTACTGAGCCATCTCCCTGGCCCCATAGCTTCCTTCTTGTGGATGGTTCTTTACCTTAGATAGTTCAGGCAGGGATGGCTTTATCCTCAAGAGGTGAATCCAACGATTTACTTCTGCCACCTTAATTGCAGTGGGTGTGACAAGGACCACTGAAAAGGGGCCTTCTGTTGTGGTTTAAATTGGTCTGCAAGAGTTCCTTCTTTCTGAGTTTTAATGAGCATACAGGCTCCAAGGCTGACTGTACGTGTTCCCCCTGGTTGGAATGGAGATGGTACTCAATTCCTGACTGCTTTGCCACTCCCTGGGTTAAATTTGAGAAGTAAATGAGGGCCTATTGTCACTCTGAAGGGACTGGGGTAGTGTAAACTGGGCATGAGGTGGAACAAAACTGTGGTCAACCAATGAGATTATAAGCACTGTTGCTCAGATAAAATTGATTAAATCCAGGACCAAATGAGGAAGCGCGTCACATAGCAAGGGAGCATGAATAGGGACAGGGTCTCTTCCTGTTTGGGGTTGGGCTAGTCACTCATTTGGGCTCTTTTAAGGTGATTGATGCCTATTTAGGATATCAATCCCTAATGCCCATCCTTAGGGAAGTATGTAAGTGTGTTTCCTCTTTTGTCTTGGTCTTGAGGTGTGGCCCATATGGGAGTGTCTGTCTCTTCCCAGTTGTAAAGTCACCTTATCTTCCATCTTGTCTCCTTGAGGGCCTGACCCTGTCTAACTGCCTATAATATTTCTATCTAATTTGGCTGCCTGCAATAGTAGTATCTCTTTCCATATGGAAAGAATTATGAAGGTTTTTATAGCTTTGCATTTGTCCCCCTTAGGAGCATTTATCTTTGGGGCAGGGGTTAGGGAATAGGTTGATTTTAATGTTTTTCCTGGATACAGGAATAAGGCTAGAATCTTTTTATTTTTTTATTTTTTGTGGTACCAGGGATTGAACTCAGGACCTTGTGCTTGCCAGGAAAGCACTTATTCTACTGAGCTATCTCCCTAGCCCCAAGGCTAAGATCTGGAGGGGCTGTGAGGCTGCCCTTTTTTGCCTCTTTGAGTCATTTGTGTGGCATGCAGAGACACAATAGACACCAAAACCCAAGGAAGAATTTGGAGCTTTATTAGCTAAGCTCAGCGGCAACACTTCCTCAGACAAGCTAAGGAGAATGCACGCTGAGTTGAAACAAAGCACAACTTTTAACGTGAAAAACTGCAGGGTAGGGGGATGAGGGGGGATTCTTGCAAGGTTTAGTCATTGCCCTTTGTTCCCTAACCTAGGAGGGACATTTGGTAACAGTTTAACCCACTCCTCAGAATGCTGAGGAACATCTCCTAATTTGGACAAGCAGTTAATTTTATGGTCTGGCATAGGTGGAGTTCACAGGGAGATTAGGACTTTACAAAATGAAGGTTATAGAACTTGTTAAAAATAGAATTGGTTAAGCCAGCTTATAACAATTTGATTTCCCAAGAGGACTTTAAATATGTCTCTTTGGTGTCCCTTGCAATGAATGACAGAAACCTTCCTGGAAAGATGATAGACAGCCTCTAACAGTAGTAGAGTTTCTTGCTTGTGCTTTGTAGATGATTTGTTATTAGTGAGCAAGCCTCTTTCTTTCCAGATTGTTACAGGGCATGTGGCATCAGAAAGACATATTTGGAATCTGTGCATTTAGCCACTTGCATTTTTCTAATATTAATGCCCGAGTAAGGACCCTGGACTCTGCTTTGTAGTGGAATTCCCTGGGGGAAGGCCCTTGGCCTTAGTGACCAGTGTGGACTGATAATTTCATAACCTGGCCTTTGATGTTCTTGTTAGATAAATCCACTCCCATGAGCGAGCCACACCTCCTCAAGGTCTCACTGATGTCCTGCCTCCTTGCATAGGTTGGAAAATCACCTGTTCACTGTTGTAACTCAAAAATCAAATGACAACAAGGCAAGTCCAAAAGTTAAAGAAGCGCTTTATTTTAGCAGGTA
>NW_004524591.1:22552061-22553347 GCF_000260255.1 Octodon degus | reverse complement strand
CAGGATGGCGGCGCTTTTGTCAGGTTATAACATTCACAAGAGTGGATAACCTCCGAGCCTACAGGCACCAGTGAGGTAGGATTAAGGGTAGTGAAAGTCTCTATGGTCTCCTCAGGGGTACCTAGAAGCATGGTCTGGGACTTGGGAAACTGTTCACCTGTCAACTCCAAGAAATCTTTTGTCTCAAGAAGAGCCCTGACCTGATGGAGAGTCAGGAATTACTAGTTTTGGTCCCAAAGTTAATTTTGTTGCTTGTTCTTTTGCAGAGCTGTAGCTGCTATTGCCTTCAGGCAGATGGTCACCTAGCAGCCACTCCATCTAACTTTTTGAAAGTGTGCCATTGTGCCAGCTTTTGGGTCAAGAATCCCTAAGAAATTCTTGTTTTCCCCCCTCTGATTTGTAGAGGAAAAAGGGATTTCTTAGGTCAGGTATTAAGATAGTAAACTTTCCTTTCTGCTATCTGTTTATATTTCTTCTGGGGCTGTTCCTGCCATTCATATGAGAAGTCTGCTGGATTAATTAACCAGATCTATTATCTTTCCCATATTTGTTTCATCAGTTTACACATCCAGCCATTCAATTCATTTTTGTTTGTTTTCCAATTGTGGTGTAGAGAGAAGTCTCCAGCCATTGTCCTGAGCCTACAATGAACTGGATTCCAGAAAAGGTTGAGACCACCACGGACGGGGATCAGCCTTCCCTGGGAATCAGCCAAAAGGGTGACAACCTTTGCCTGCGATGGGAGTCAGCAAACCTGGACTTTAATTTTATGGGTAGGGTGGGTCTATGTTTCTTTTTCTGTGTTCCTACCTCGGATCCCATCCAGTGACACAGCCACACAGGATGAAAATGCCATGCAGCCCAATCTGGGAAACCAACAGGACTTGTGGCTGCTAGGAGTCCATAACATGCCTCTAGCAAAGTTTCGTGTGTGTGTGCATGTGTGTATGTATATGACTATATGTGCTATGTTTTAATATCCTTTGTAACTTTTATAGTTTTCTTTTCTACAGGAGATGTTATATTTGTTCAATTGATAGTCTAACCCTGCTCTTTCTATATTTAAATAACATTTTAAAATCTTATCTATTCTTCCTAAAATTTAAGATGTCAGATAATACTATTATGTTAATTGGATTGATTAAATATCTCAACCTTATATGATCAGCTTCAGGAAACTTTTGTTATTTTATTCTACTTACATGATTAGTTTCAGGAAGCTTTTATTATTCTTTGTTCTTATCTAAGTCTAAGAAACTGGTTCATAATTATTAACTCCAATTTCA
>NW_004524591.1:22549218-22551521 GCF_000260255.1 Octodon degus | reverse complement strand
CGCTTGCCAGGGAAGCGCTTATTCCACTGAGCCATCTCCCCGGCCCCATACAACATTTTAAAATATCCTCTGAACTCTTCACTCAGAGTATTGGGACACCATTAGATGAATTCTCCATTTCTTTTGTGTATTCACTGGAGGTTATGTTCCCACTGCTAAAATACCTGGGTGACAAAAATCTTAAAAATGTAGGAAGGCACAACAATCTGAATGAGTTAGAGATTTGTCTAATGGCAAAATATAATTTCCTTGGACTGGTATCTAAAGAAAATCTTTCTGTTCTCCAGTCTTTTCAGCCGACAAAGCTTGGTGTTCTCCAAGAATCATGTCCAGAGGAAACAACATTTCTTCTTATCCCTTCTGCAGTTCAGGGAGACACACTGCCATTCTAGAAACATTCAGCTGAGATTTTTGTACTATCCCATAGAAATCTGCAAATCTCTGAACACCGGTAACCTGTAGATCCTCTCCCCACTGGTCTCTTCCAAATTTTCCTTCAGCGCAGAAGATGAAAGTTTTCTATTAACTTTGTTTTTTTTTCCCCAGAAAGACCTGGTTTTTCTATCTTTCAGTATAGAGAGCCATTTCTGGTCCTCAGCTCGGTCTGGGAAGTTTATATTTATGATCTCATGCATAAACCATTAGAATCCCATCAAGTTAATTCCAGTCTACCACAGCCGGTGCGCCCCACGGTGAGAACAGTGGCACTAAGGCATATCTGTAGTCACGAGGAGCCAAGGGGTCCTGAGCCCAGCCGTGAGCGTGGCCATCTGGAACAAAGGCCTCGACCCAGGGCCTAAACCGGGTTTTATTCATTCCTTCATTCATTTTATCTTATTTTTTTTAAAAGAGAATACAAAGTAGTAATAAAAATTAGAAATGATACAGAATTTCACTAAACAAAATAATATGAACTTGGCCACATTTGTTGTATTGCGTAGTGTTATCTTCATGAAGAAAGGAGTGGTTGGGGCCCGGGGGATGGCTCAGTGGAATAAATGCTTCCCTGGCAAGCGTGAGGGCCCGAGTTCAATCCCCGGTTCCGCCAAAGAAAAAAAGGAAAGGAGTGGCTTGATGATGAGTGACTGTGAGAATGGTGGGAAGCAGGTGAGGGCTGTGAGCTGGGCTGTGCAGGAGGCCCGAAAGCATCTCTGTGATACACAGAGCAGGACATGCAGAAAGAGTAAGCTGCATAACAGCTGTGATTACACAGTCCTGCTGTGTAATCTTTCAAGCCCCAGGAAGTCATAGCCTCTGTCAATCCCAGCTGAGAGTGTGGCGTGTTGGAGTTTCATCCCATCTTGTCCCGGCTCACACAAGGGAACAAGGGTCATGGTTCTGGGGCAACATACCTGCCATCTTCTGCTGGACTGTATGCACTGCTTAAAGCCAGTTGAAGGAATAAGGAAAAAGTCCTAGCCAGCTCTGTACATATCAGTACATGGAAATAGGCTCAGGTTCTGCGAAAATGGAGACCATTGTTCCTCTTTCAAGGAGAGTTGCCTCCACATTACAGGCCTGATCATTACTTAGCTCAGGGGAAGACCTGTTGTGTGATTAGAATTTGGGTTAAGGTCAAAGGGACACATTCAAACTTCCATTTCCTTATCTAAGTATATTTATCCAATTACAAAAAGAGATAATATCTAAACTGATATTTCTCAGTCTCTTTAATAGAAGCTACCATTACCCTGATTAAAAAATCAGATAATGATCTAACAACAACAATAACAAAACAGCAGCAGGAACGGCTACAACTCCTTAATGAATATAAATGCAAAAATTCTGATCAAGGTGCTAGCAAATAGAATGCAACAAATCATCAAAAATTATACCTCATGTCCACTAGGCTTCATCTCAGTGAAGCCAGGATGTTTCCACATACATAAATCAATACAGCACATAAACAAAGCCAGGACAAAAACCACAAGATCATTTTAATAAATGCAAAAAAGCACTTGGCAAGTCCAATATCCTTTCCTGACAAAAACTCTGAAGAAAGTGGGTAGGAGGGTCTCATCTCAGTGTGATAAAACCATTTATGACAAATCCATTGCCAAGACCATATTAAATGGGCAAAAATTGAAAACCTTCCTTCTAAAATCAGGAATAAAATAAAGATGTCCGCTAGTACTACTCTTGTATGACATAGTACTTAAAACATTAGCAAAAGTAATTAGGCAAGAAAAAGAAATAAAAGGATAAAGTTAGAAAAGGATTCAAATTATCATTGTTTGCATATAATGTGATCCTCTATACAGAAAATCCCACTAAAAAATGTGCTAAAGACTCTTAGAGGGGCC
>NW_004524591.1:22540351-22544076 GCF_000260255.1 Octodon degus | reverse complement strand
GGCTGGCTGGCATGTGGTGCTGGGGGATTGAACCGCGGTCCCTGTGTTTTTGCTTAGCTTAGCTTGTACTAAGTAGATGCTTTAGACCACTGAGCCATCTCACCAGCCCCATTACTATTATTTAAAGAGACCCACAATTTTCTTTCCTGTATTTAGGACAGGGTCTACAGGGTCTCACTATGTGGATCGCACTCACAGTGATTTTTCTGGTTTTCAGCCAGCCAAGTGCTGGAATTACAGGCGCACGCCACCACGCCCAGTCCCAATCGCCCTCTCAGTGTGCCCTGGGAGCGGGGGCTGGCAGGACACAGCGGGGATTGAACTGCGGCTGCTGCTCTCTGCCAAAGCAGGCGCTTTAGTCCGCTGAGTTATCAGGCTGACTCTAGTTTATTTATTTATTTTAATTTTTGGTCTTAAAAAAAAATTTTTTTTTATTCCCTCCCCCTCCTTTTTTTTTCTTTTTGAGGCAGGGTCTCACTATACAGTTCAGGCTGGTCTTGAGCTCACTTTGTAGCCCAGGTTGGTCTCAAACTTGTACCAATCCTGCCTCAGTCTACCAAGTGCTGGGATTATAGGCGTGTATCACCACGTCTGGCTCAGTTTATTTTTATGATTTTCTGCCACAGCAATTATTACTTTTCAACTATTGTACCTGTCATTTATTCTATAACTTTTCATCCAAAAGTAGAGCCTGTGGTAAGCACACAAAGCGCAGTGCCTGGGCTCACGATCTTGGGCAGTGTTTGTAGGATGAAGAGGTGATGATAGAATGTGAAGATTTTTTGTTTCAAACTTTTAAGAAATGCAGAAAACAGTCTTTACAAATTAGAAGAGAAATGAACTTACATTGCAATAAATTTAAGACAGTAAAGGGGGTAACACAAACAGGTTGGAAGATTTCAAGGTATGTTTGTGGATACCATAATTCATTAATACAAAGATCATTTATTGAGTACCTGCTTTTTTATGTAATTCATTCGCTTTTTATTATTTTGGCAAACATCAGACAACATGAGCAAAACAACACTGCTCACTATAATTACATTCATTTTTGCTTTAGACAAGTTTTAAACATGTTTAAGTGGTAGGTCAGGAACATAGCTCAGTGGCACAGTGCCTGCCTGGTAAGCACAGGGTTGTGAGTTTGATTCCTGGTACCACAAAAAAAAGAAAAAAGAAAAAAAAGGAATGGTAGGTCATGCATGGTAGCACATGCCTGTGATCCCAGCACTTGGGAGGCTGAGGCAGGAGGGTCTTTGTGAGTTCAAGACCAGCTTGGGCTACAAAGTGAGCTTAAGGCCAGCCTGAACTGCATAGTGAGATCCTGTCTCGAAAAACAAAAACAAAAACCATGTTTAAGTGGATAAAATTCCTGGTTAAGCACATTTCCCGAACTGACATAAAATTTTTCAAATTAGGACAAAAGAGTGCTTACATATTATCCATTCGACCATTCTATAGTAAACTAAGTCAATATATGTACTTTAAAATTAACACCTGCATTTTTTAAAAACAATCTTTGCAGATATAGATAAAATATTTACCTAAAGTTTCATGAAAACATAGGTGACCAGACAAATCTTGTTCATAACCATAGTGACCATGACCACTTACAGACTGAATCTCTAGGGCTGGCGAGAGAGCTCGGTGTACTAAGTGCCTGCTCAGGTAAGCGCAGGGACCGGGGTTCAATCCCAGGCACCACGTGCCCCGCTGGCCCCGCCCCTGGGCAGACAGACGTGGAGGCGCACACCTGTAATCCCAGTGCTGAGGGTCAGAGTCTGAGTGAGACCCTGTGACAAATACATAAGCAACAACAACAAAAACTGAGTCCCTAACCCAAGAATGTCTAGTCTGGCAGGCGACTGATTTTTAATCTGTTGATCAGGATGCCCTTGGGAAGTACTGACTTGTTTTAGGCTGGCAGAGTTCCTACCAGCTTCTCCCAGTGTTAGCTATTGCGCATGTGAGACCAGCGCCACTTATAACTGTTTGTTTGCTTGGTTTTCGTGTTTTTAAGACAGGATCTTGCTCTGTAGTGGAGGCTGGCCTTGAACTCTCCGTGTAGTCCAGGCTGGCCTCAAACTCTTAGTGATCCTCCTGCCTCAGCCTCCTGAGGGCTGGGATTACAGAAAATCACCTTATATCATAGGCCTAATGTTTATTTATAAAATTGCACATATAGCACAAACAAGTTCAAGGAATTTGGGAGAAATATATCAAAAGTTCTCCTCTTCATGTTTTTTTTCTTACGTAACAAATTATCAAATACACTTGCATAGATAGGTACTGTCCTCTTAGAATACTGTTATAAATTATCTGCAACCTGAATGTGACAAGTCATTCCCACAGAAAATCACTACGTTGGGGATCGATCTAGGGACCTTATGCTCGCCAGGCAGGCGCTTATGCCGCTGAGCTAACTCCCTTGGCTCTCCAATTGTACCTGCCAATGCAACATAAAAACTTAGAAATGTTTTAAATGAAAAAATAACAATACTACAGAATGAGTAAAAAGGCAGCGATCTTGAAAAATAAATGGGAGGGGCTGGTGAGATGGCTCAGTGGTCTAAAGCACCTACTTAGAACAAGCTTAGCAAGAAAGCCCAGGGACCGCAGTTCAATCCCCCAGCCCCACATGCCAGCCAGCCCCGCCCCCTGGTGGGCTGAGCTGCCCCCCCCCCCAAATAAAAAAAAAAAAAATTAAAAAAAAAAAAAAGAAAGAAAAATAAATGGGAAAGAGGAAGAATTTGAAGTAAATGTGGCCTTGGCCTCTTTCATACTGCCAAACCCTCAATTCATACAATGTAAAGACTGAAAGAGGCTTCCGGAAAAAGTAGCCTGGAAAGCACAGCGTGAGCACCGATTTCGTGCCTGCTTCCGCAAGCTCCCTGGCTGCGCAGACGCGGCGCCCCTAACTGGGACGCGCTGGGACGGCTGTCGATCCGCAGATCTTTTTAGCTCGCCTCGTGCATCTAGCATCTATTAGCTTAGCGCGCCCCTTGGTGGCCTTACGTTTAATCGAAATTTAAAATCCGCTTTCTCAAAAAACTGGTTTGATTTGCCCAGGTCCTTCTCAGAGCCAAGCTCCGCTCCTAGGTGTCACAACTACCGCCCTCGTCTGTTCCTGCACCCACCATTCCCAACCGCGTCTGCACCTCCTCCTTCCGGTACACACACACCTCACTTTTATTTGGGAGGCCATTACCCCATATTCTTTAGTCTGGGGGCTGGAGCTGGACGAACGGATACCTCCCCTACCCGTGCCCCTCCTATGTGTGGTTTGAAGACTTTGGGCATTTTTGGTTTCTGATTGTGTGTGTGTGTGTGTGTGTGTGTGTGTGCGCGCGCGCGCGCGCGCATCTCCCCTGGCAACTCTCCCCCCACCCCCCAGCAAAAAGAGATTCTAACCAAAAGCACAACAGAACCTGCCTCCCTGCCCTTGGGGATCGGGTGGTCGGGCGGTCGGCTGAGGTCTCTGCTTTTGACCTTTTACTTGCCCTGGTAGCCCTTGGGAGATAAGATTAATTTTGTTATCAAGACGAAGAAAAATCGGTTGGTCGAACCCATGATTACCCTTTAGAATATTTCTACTGATGCATTACTACTTATAATTTTATGAGTTTTATTAAATTAAACAATAAGTTAACAGAAAAAAATCACAAAGTATTGAGTTTTGGTATTTATTATTCATTTTTTAAAAAATCAAATTTTTCTTTTTATTT
>NW_004524591.1:22525833-22530750 GCF_000260255.1 Octodon degus | reverse complement strand
GGGGCTGGGAGAGGGTCCGGTCCACGCTGCGCCTGGGCTGGGACTGATCTTTTCAATATTAAATCCTATTTTAATCAGTCCTCTTCAGGTCTTAAATCAACTTTACACTACCTAAGTATTTATCATCTATGTACTTGTGGAGATTTCAACCCAGGGTTATCATACTAAGCTACGTCCCCAGACTTATTTATTTATTTATTTATTTATTCATTCATTCATTCATTCATTCATTGAGACAGACTCACAAAGTTGCCCAGGCTGACCTAGAACCTGGAATCTCCTTGCTGTTTTTTGAGCATGTGGAAAGGGTTAAATCCTCCTGCTTATGGAACGAGAAGCAGGAAATGCATCAGTACTAGATTTTGGGTCTGCCCCGGAGCTCCCCCTTTCCCTGCATTTCTCGACCATGTTCTGAGTCCTGGGGTTCTGATTCCCTCCCTAGGAGTCGCCTGTGCTCTGCTGCCTACCAGCCTGAGGCAGTCTTCTTGCATTGTGCCAAAGCCAACTGCCTAGAGGATGAGAGGATGCAGGTGGGGGCCAGTCTTTTCCTGGCTCCTGCCCTGCCTCAGCACTTGTACTAGCAGTAGCTTTGTTTTCCCTGACTGTGACACAGGTTGGCAGCTCATGTTCTGTGGGCCAGGCTCTCTAAGAGTTCCTTGAAATACTTTTCCCCCCTTGTCAGGATGGCCTTGCCAGGATCTGGAGGATGGAGTGAAAGGATTCCCTTTTTGCATCCTGTGATTCACAAGGAGAGTGGGGAGTACTCAAACCTATGCAGTCTTATCTGATAGATTTGGAGGGGAACGCCATGAAAGCCTAATTGAAGGGAAGGTATTTAGAGGTTCTAGGATTTTCTCATAAGGAAGAAAGAGGCATACGTATGAGGAAGCGGCTTCAAAGAGATGCCTGGGAATCAAAAGGAATAAAGATCCTAGGAAGGTATAGTGACTGTGTGAAGAAATCCAATTCATCCCTCCTGGGAGTCACAGTGGCAGGAGGAGAGGGCTTAACAACAATAAAAGCAAGAGTTCCTGCCTAAACTTATGTAGTCTGGGACAGGGCATTTTCCCTTGGGAATCTCAGTTGGAACCCTGGCTTCACACATGGGCAAAGCAGGAAGATTAATGGTTTGGAAGGGGAAATGGAAAGCACAACGGTTTTAATATGCCCCCTAAGGCTCCTGCTTAGGAAACATAATCTCTAGTGTAACATCATATGTCATGAGAGTGGGCTAGGTGCAGAGTGAGATTTTGATGAAAATGAGACTCTCTACCCCTTCTAGTGTGCTCTCTTGCCTCCTGTCTTCTACTGTGGGTTGATACACCCCTAGATGTGATCCCCTTAACCTTAGACTTCCCAGTCTCTAAAACTACAATAAACAAATCTCTGCTCTTCATAAATGATCTAGTCCCAGGTATTTTGTTGTACTAGTACAAAAGAGATCAAGACAGAAAGGCAGTCAGGGAAATTAAGTTTGTCACAAGTGGCTAAAACCTTCAGTAAGTCACTCTTTTGTTCCAGGGTTTCAATTTTCTTACTTATAATACAAGAGGTGAATTGAAGATTTGAGTTCCCTTCTCTTTACCTTTGGTTGTCCACCTTTCAGTGGAAGAAAAAAAATCGTCCAAGGTCTTGAAGTGCAAGTATGGAGGAAGGGTGCTGGCCCCGAGTGACCGTAGGTCATAGCCCGAAGATTCAAGCCTGCTCTCCTGTACCTCTAACAACTGGTGATCTCACCAGTGATCTCTGTGTCATATGTGAAACTTGGTGTACATTCACAGTCCCTGGAAACTGGAGGGCACACTGCCACATTTGCGGTTTGTTCCTGATTTATTGTCCTGTGTGAATCTAGCAGTTTTATGACCAGTCTTTTAAAGCTGCGGTGTTCTCCACCTTTTTGTTGCTTTCCCTTTTTTCTCAAGTGATGGATTAACTAGTGGTCAGCTTTTAGCACTCAGATAAACTGAGTCAGCGTGGTGCTAGATGTGGATGGTCCACTTAAGGATTGTTGCCAGCAGTGTGAAAGGAGAACTGGAGGGAAAGATGACAGGCTGTTGATTTTCCTGGAGAATCTTGTCACACTCATTTTCCTGGTATGAACTCAGCTACTCCCACTATCAGAAGAGCTCAGGTCTTCGCTGCCAGTGAGGATGGCAGTGGTTCTCTTCAGGGGAGCTCTGGTCCTTACTTTGAGCACCTTCCTGGCTCCAGCGCAGACCCCTCAGCCTGCTGGTACAGATCCTTCATCCCATGGGTGCAGACTTTCTAGCTTCCACCACTGGAAGAAGAAGGCCTTGGGGCCTTCCCAGTGTAGCTCCTGGATACAGATTTGCATGAGACATAGTCATGGGCTCTAGGCCTCCAGCTACACTCAGTCAAGATGTTGCTGTGGGGCCCAGGTCCTTGGCTGAATTTTTTGGGTCTCTAGTGTGCGGACAGACCACTTGCATTCTTCTGCATTTGACTTTTTGAATATTATAAAATAGTCCTAAAAATTCTTGTTGGGAGCAGCTGAAACTGGAAATTGGTTATATGTGTGGGGACAAAATAAGGCCACAATGCCTAAAACTGTCAAGCCACTTCAGTCTTGAGAAGCGCATCCTGCCTGCACAATTTCTGTCATTAGTCTGTGGGCAACCTTGAGTCTCATGATACTAACTTTGCAAAAGTATAAATATCCCTCCCCCCATACACTGTTGTTGTTCAGTCCTCTTGCTCAACAGATAAAGAGGCCTCCACTTGACCCCAGCTTTTATCTTGTCTTTCTTTTCTTTTTTTCTTTTTTGGGCGGAACCGGGGATCGAACTCAGGCCCTTGCACTTGCCAGGGAAGTGCTTATTCCACTGAGCCATCTCCCCAGCCCTTGTCTTTATTTTCTAGGTCCCCTTGCCATTTTCTCCTGGGCACCACTGAGATAAAAGTGAGTCCCTACAAATAACGAATCCTGTATGATAGCTGGTTTTTTTTTTTTTTTTTTTTCAAACCCTGACTACAACACCTGCTATTTCAATGAGAGCAAACCAAGACACAGCATGGCCAGAATCAGATACAGTGCCATATTGAGCTCTCAGACAAACTAATGGGCTCAGGCAAGTTTTTGGGTCCTGATTTCCTCATTTCTTTATTGCCACTGGGGGTTGAACTATGGCCTTTGCACTGAACATCATACCTACCTTTTTAAAAAAATTTCTGAGACAGGGTCTTTTTTTTGTTGTTGTTATAGGTTCTCACTATGCAGCTTAGACTCATAGTGATCCTCCTATCTCAGCCTCCCCAGTGCTGGGATTACAGGCATGAACAATCATGCCTGTCTTCAGTGGCCACCAGGGATCAAACCCAGGTCTTTGCACTTGCCAGGCAGGCACTTAGACTGCAGAGCTATCTCTCTAGTCCCTGAGACAGGTTCTTGTTAAGTCATTGAGTTGTCCAAGCTGGGCTTGAACTTGTTATCTTCCTGCCTCAGACTTCCTGAGTACTAGAATTACAGATGTGTGCCACCACACACAGCACTTTCTTATCTTTAAAAAAAAGGCAGTAACTCATGCTTTTTCTGCTTCCTGCAGTTATTCTGGAAATCTAGGGGTATCATAGATGTGAAATGGTTTGACTTGTGTAACTTTTCCTATTCATATGCAGCCCCTCTCTGGCTGCCTTCTCCTTCAACTCTGGATACCGATTCTAACATCCAGAATGGTATTAACTCTATACCCTACCGCTTTCCAAAGAGAACTGTGTTAAGCCTACTAGGACATCTGTAGAATAATAGGTTATTGTGTTTTCTATAAAACAGAGAAATGTGCTGGGGAGACAGTCATGAACATGGAGGTGATAAATCATGAATGTGAATCAGATTCTCTTCTTCCTCTGCTTTTTGTTTATTTTCCTTTTTAAATTGTTACCCCTTGATTTCTGGGAAGCTCTCTGTTCTGTTCCTTTAAGATTTTTTTGGGGGGTCTCCTACTTTCTGGGTGGGTTATAGGGCCACAAGGCCATCAATGTCTCCTCATAGCAACCCTGTTGTTTGTCATTGGTTTTCACCACTTTCATGGCCTGCATCTCATGAGGGTAGTGAGAAATGGGAAGGATATTATTCTTCTTCCTCTGAGTTGCCTGGAGAGGGCCCCTTGGTGACTGCAGCTGGAAGTGTGACATTTAATTAGTGGAGAGAATTAAGTCAGGCAAGAGACAGACTGTGGCAGCCAAAGGATGAGAAGGGACTGAGGAAAAAACAAATACTCAGTGGGGCAATTTGGCCCAAGTATTCGTCTAGGTCCAGACCGGGTGTGTACACAGGTGGGAATTGCAGAAGCTTAAGGAAATTTCCACTGTAAAGGAAATCACAAATGAGCCACCACAGACACCTGGTTTCCTGTACTGCACCTGGCATCCATATGGAAATCTGGGAGGTGAGCACAGCACCATGGAAGGTGCTTCCTGCTGTCTTAGTGACTGGTGCTGAGCATGATGCAAACTTGAATTGGGATCTGTGTCTTTTTTTTTTTTTTTTTGTGGTACCGGGGATTGAACTCAGGACCCTGCACTTGCCAGGCAAGCACTTACTCTACTATGTCTTTTGGAACACAGAATCCAGAGAGTGATGAGGAGGAAGGGGTGGATAGCAGTTCTAGATCCAATTACTCTCTTGGTAGATGAGGAGACCTAGGCCTAGAGAAGGGCCTTGACTTGCCTGAGAGGCGCAGGGGTTGTGCTGGAACTAGTGCTGGGATCACTTGAACCCACTTTTGAACTCTCACTCTGGAATTCTGCCTCCAAGTCTGGACGGTGATGGTTGGGTTGCCTGGAGAAGATTACCCTTGGCCTCTCCAGCAGCTTCTTGAAACTACTTGTGTATAAGCATGGGTGCTGGGGCCGGGGAGATGGCTCAGTAGAATAAGCGCTTGCCTGGCAAGCACAAGG
>NW_004524591.1:22521770-22525733 GCF_000260255.1 Octodon degus | reverse complement strand
CTCTGGCAAGATGTTCTACTCCTGAATCAGCTGGGTGGGTCTTGCCTCTAGCCTCTTTGCAGGGAGTTCTGCTGAAGGGTTCCGTGCTGGGCCTGCGCTCTGGGTCTGTTCAGGATCCCGCGGCCTGGGTTGTCTCACTCACTCACCAGGCCTGCACTCTGGGTCTGTTCAGGATCCTGCGGCCTCGGTGGTCTCACTCACCTGCCGGGCCTGCGCTCTGGGTCTGTTCAGGATCCAGCGGCCCCGGGTCCTCTCACCAAATTTTTCCATTTCAACTGGATTTTGGTGTACAAAGTCTAAAACAGAACAACCAGAAAAAAATTCCGATATAAACTACAATGAAAATGCCAATAGAGCGCTACCAAAAAGAGCCATCTTTTCTGCCGTTATCACACCTCAGGCAGTCTGCACACACAACTACACACACGTGTTGCATACGCTGACAGCACACGCTTTTGCTTTCCTGGCCTTGACACTTGACATCCTAGCAGTCTTATTGTTTTGTCAGGAGGTCGTAATTATATTACACAGCATGTAGTTAACCAGGAAATAAACTATCCGTAAAATACGTTGTTAAAGGGCTGGCGAGATATCTCAGAGGACTAAGTGCCTGCTTAGGTAAACGCAGGAACCCAGGTTCGAGCCCTGGCACCACATGCTGTGTGTATCTCCCGCCCCCCGCGCACCCTGAGCTGGCCACTGAGACCTGGCGTGGTGGCGCACCCCTGGGAAGCTGAAAGCAGGAGGCTCACTACAAGTCTCTCTACCAAATACATAAAAAAATTAAATTCTTAATATATGCTGTGCATTTAGAATAGGTATCAATATTTTCATATCAGCTGTGTGCTTCTTACAAAATCTAAAACATAACATCAGAGATAAATTCCTATATAGCCTACAGTGAAAGTACTAACAGAGCATTACCATAAAAACACATTTTGCTTCAACTGTCGCACCCAAGACAGTCTTCACACGTTCCAGCTGCGCGTTCCACATACAAGTATTGCTTTACCCTGATAGTAGGTACGTTTTGTTTTCCCGTACTTCCTTGTAGGGCACAGTTGACATCTTTTTGTTTTTCCTGTTGTCATAGTAATTCCTTGTGATGCTGCACCTGCCTGGTCACCTGTCAGCTCACCAGTGTGCTCCACAATTGTATTGCTAGTTCTGAGGGCAGAAACATTCTGCTTTTCCTGTACTGTAAATGATCATGTACGAGCTCCCGTCCCAATCCTCTAAGTAATGTTCTCTGTGAAACTTTGCTCTTGTTATTTCCTTTGTAAACTATCAAACTATTTATGCTACACATGTTTAGGACTGAGCAAAACACAATGATTGGCCAGTGTTTTGTGTGTCAAGTGACATCATGGTTGCTGCATAATTCATCAGCGCCATCTCCTCCACTTTTGTTTTGTTGTTGAAAATTTCCCTCTCAGGCTTCTGTTTGGTCAAGGTTTCCCTATCAATATTTCCATAATGGTGAAATGTTCACATCAGCAGTACCAGTTTGCTTTTCTTTGCCACATATGAGGCAAAGAGAATGCATTTCTATAATCCTAAGATTGTTCTATGTAATTCTCTGTTTTGAAATCCCAACATTTCATTTGGAATTTCTGCTTTGCTCCTGTGTACAGTTCCTGCACTGGTCAACTTGTGCTGCTAGCAAATGTGTGACATTAATTGTAAAATGCTAAACCAATTGTCCAATGTCACATTCCCAATTAGTTTGGGAAGTTATCTTGTTAATAATATCCCTTAGTTAATCTCCCAAACAAGTGTGCAGTGAAGGCTTAAATCAATGAGACCAGCAGTATGATTTCAGGGCTCCAAGTAGTAAATTACATCAATCAGGAGAACTATCTTATCTTTAAGTTGGCATTTATTGTAGGAGTGTGGAGCCTGAAGCTGTGGTCTCTTTTTAGTTAATTGGGGTTGGAACCAAACATCCTTAGCTGTGGCCTTATCTTGTCTTGGAGGCAGCTTAGCTTCCCAGGCCTCCATGGGGACCAGAGACTCATACAGCGTCACTTACCATGAGTCACTGCCCATCTCCAGACAAGGGTCTAAGCCTTGGGCAAACTCACACGTAAACAAGAAAAGCTGATTGGTTAATATTAACTCCTGCTCAGAGCCACTGCGTAGTGGACTCTCTTAGAAGCTGTGAGCACCAAGCCTGTTCACATCCTTTGGTTTATCACTACCTGGATGAGGACCTGACTGCCGAGTGCCAGGATAAATATCTAAACTGAAAGAATAGGAAGTCTTCATCTCTTACAAGGGCATAAAATTTTATGTTATATTTTGACTCATTGTTTTTCTCTAAGTCTTTTACATTGCACAATCATCATAACAGTATCTATGCACAGTAGAGCAGACCTACGAATGCTTTCAAGTTAGCTAGTTAAGTATCGTAACAAATACATTTCTGAATATGGCCATTGGTGCATGCAGGATGTTTCGCTTGCATGCCAGCCTTAGTATGTATCACAACACCTTGAAGCATTTCTTCTGTTATAATTTCCAGCACTGAAGGGGGGTGTTGGCCTTCTGCCCAATATGTTCCACCCCTGCCAAGACCAGCGCTGTATCTTCAGATCTTCTTCCAGCACTGGATGGTTCCATCTGGTTGGATGGCCGTTTCATAAGGTTTTGAGTTGTCGAATATGTATTCACCCTGTTCTTTTCTTTATCATTTGAATAAAGAAGGACTGCAATCTCTGTGTATCAGTCGAGTCTTGTTCCACTTCACTGTCACGGGAACTGTGGTTCCAACGGCTGGTGTGAAGGTCGCTAGCATCACCACCACCATCGCCATCACCATCATCTGCCCACGCAATTCTTCTGCTATGAAAGTATGTACTTTACTACAGTGGATTATTGTCATCATCCATCCATGAGAAATTTGGTATTCACTTTTGACCTTCTCCAAAACTTGCAAATCTAGTTTTTCATGTGCCACTGTACTGAATTGGGATATTTCTGCCAGAAAAGTTGAAAAAAAATTTTTCCCTAGACTCACTCTGCGGTAGGGGGGATCTATTCCACCCTCTGTGATGCTTAGGTAAACATACTCAAAAAAGTTACCCAGCATATTAGCATTAAAGTAGATTCAAATCTTTTTGCCACTTTTGCACCCAGGCTCACTTCTTGCAATTTGTCATCCCAGGTGAATAGACACATAGACTGCCTCCTGTATCCCTTCCGTTATAATGCTAAGGTAAAAATTTAAGTAGAAATGTAAGACATGGATCTGCTGCACCCAGGCTTATGTCCCCGTCAACTTCTGTTTATCTTATTTATTTATTTTTATTTTTAATTTTTTCTTTATTTTATTTTTTTATTTACCGAATATAGGGTCTCCCTAAATAGGTTGAACTCATAGTGATCCTCCTGTCTCAGCCTCCCCAGTGCTCGGATTACAGGCATGTGCCACCACTCCCAGTATGTGGTACCAAGGATTGAACTCGGGTCCTTGTGCTTGCTAGGCAATACTTAAACTGCTAAGCTATCTCCCCAGCCCCTTTATTTTTTAAAGCAAACTAAAAATAGTAAAAAATAAACATTAGAAATGGTATAGAATTTCACTAAACAAAATAATAGGAATTCAACAATGGTTGTTAAATTATTATCTTCAAATTAGTTGTTTAGATTACTAGATATAGGGGCTGGGGAGATAGCTCAGTGGTCTAAGAACCCTCAAGGACCTGGGTTTGATCCTCAGTACCACATACCATTCTGGCCCTGGGCACTGAGCTGGCCACTGAAATGTGGTATGGTGGCACACCCCTGTAATCCCAATGCTGAGGAGGCTGAAACGGGAGAATCACTATAAGTCTGAGCTGCATAGTGAGACCCTGTACCAAAAAACAAAAAACAAAACAAAACAAAACAAAAAAAAACCCAAACCCAGCTAGATATAAGCATGCAAAATAGGTTTAAAAAAATGGAATACATTAAAAAGAA
>NW_004524591.1:22501578-22512595 GCF_000260255.1 Octodon degus | reverse complement strand
TTCCCTTAGTGTCTTAGGGTTACACATGTTCGGTTAAATGTCAAAGACTCATCTCCCTGTAGACGCAGTTCTTCCTGCAGGTCCCTGGTGCCTTGAAAAAAGCTGACAATTAGCAGCAGAAACCAAGGGTACAGGAAGCTAAGGAGGAGGGGTTTAGTTGAGGCAGAACTTGGAAGGAAGAAGTGTTCTGCAAGGAATTTAAAGGCACGCACATGCGCGCTCGTGTGTGTGTGTGTATGTAACAGACAGAGACAGAGATCTGGCTTCTATTACCTGCTCTGCTACTTCTCAATGGTGTGTCCTTGCAGAAGTTGCTTGTATTCATGATTTACATCTCGGTCACCTGACTGGCCAGCTTCATGGTTTCTAATGATGTTGCTAGGATGCAGTCTTTCCATCTCTGAGTTCTGCTCCTCCACATCATTTCCATTTTTAAAAATTATCTATATATCTCTATCTCTATCTATCTATCTATCTATCTATCTATCTATCTATCTATCTATATCTGTATTAATACAGGGCCTACAGGGTCTCACTACATAGATCAGACTCCTAGTGATCCTCCTGGTTTTAGCCTCCCAAGTGCTGGGATTATAGGCATGCATCACCATGCCCAGTCTCATTTGCTCTCTCAGCATGCCCTGGAGGCAGGGCCAGCACAGCAGGCAGATGATCGAACCCCCAGCCTCTGCGTCTGCCTAAGCAGGTGCTTTAATCCACTGAGCTATCTGGCCGGCCCTTTGGCATTTCCATTCTTAAGCAGCTCTCTCCTAATGGAGATGAGAACAGGGATAAATATTCTTTTTTTTTTTTTTTTCATGTCCGAAGGGTTTTATTAACTCATAGTTTTGTTGTTCAAGGATACTGAAATTTATTTATTTTATTTTTTATATATTAATTTTGTTGAAAAATAAGTAGCAATGAGACAGTTTCAAAACAGGTTAGTAGGACAGTTACAATAATTAATATATTGCATATTGTTGTTTTCTTTTTTTTTTTGAGCAGAATATATTTATTGGGGGAAAGAAAGCTCCTGTCCAAGAGAGGGACAGGAGGGGGGTCCTGAGTGGGTGGTCCCCCTGTTTTCATAGTAGTTATTCATAGTACGAGATGCAGACATGATATCCTGTCTAAACACTCTTAGTTCAAATCTTTCTTCTCATTGAACTAAGAAAGTAGCTATATATCTATGCTATTTTGCATATACATATATATATATATTTTTTTTTTCCACTACAAAGTGGTCCTTCATTTATTTCCCCCTTTTTTGTTTACTTTTGTCAGAGATGGGTATTCCATTGCCATTCATATATTGTAGGTGCATGAATTCAGCAAAGTAATCCAATAGCCTATAATAGTAGTGGGCTCTCCACATGACTGGCAATGTCAGAAGTTGTTGACTTGAGCCTTTTACAGCTCAGCATATTAATATAGCTTTACTTTTTATATCTCATTTTTATACTTGTCTGCTGTATGGCTAAGACCAAGATAAAATACACATTCTGATATCAGCAGAAAGTTCAGTGGAAAGAGACCCAGACACGACATTGAGATGACATTTTTGTAGCAAGCCCAGACGTGAACTTTGCCTCTGATTGCTTACTTCTTTCTAATTGAGCCTCAGAAAATATACATTCATAGAGGATAATAAAGACTTTTTGTTGTTTGGGCATAGTGGTAGAAATACCTGGCTGTCCCAGTCTTCATGTTTTCCTTACATGGTTTCCCCACAAAAGGCTACCTTTCTAAGTCTCCATTTTAGCAAAGTGTGGTCATGTGAGGGTCATCACAAGAGTCTTCATGCAATCTGACACATGCATGAAGCACTGGCGTGCACACAGATGTGACACAGTAGTAGTAAGAGGGTGCTCTGAGCATTTGTGAAGCTGCCACTATTGTCCTGCACCCCTGCCTGACAATCTGTAGGATAAAGGAGAAAGCTACCCATTTAACCCAGTGGATCAAGCCTAACCAAACAAGGATAGACAGAACGTGTAGTGTGCTTGTGAACCAGATTAGACCATGCATGTCTAACCAAGCTAGAAGCTGCCACGGACCTACATTCACAGTAAGTTGGAGACGAGGCAGAACTTCCCAAAGCAAGAGAAGTTGTAACACCTGGCTAATTTCTTCCCAGTTCCTGTTGTCCAGGAGAGAGAGGAAGAGGTGTCTCCAGAGGGAGGTTCACTAGGGAAATCACTTGCAGATGATTTTACTAAAATTATTCCGTTCTTTTGTGCAACATAATCCCTAGACTGGAAAATACTGCCTCATGCATCATGTGGACTCTATTTTAAACTTTTATTTTTATTTTTTTTGGTACTAGGGATCGAACTCAGGACCTTGCACTTTCCAGGCAGGCACTCAAGCCACTGAGCTGTCTCCAGCCCCCATCATATAGACTTTTCATACTTGTCACGACTATGGGCACAGTCTCTCTACTTAACATGTGCTAAGCTCCTTTAATCCTCAGCCCTAGGAAGTGATCCCACACAAGGAGGTGACATACAAGTTTCTGCCATGTGGCTTGTTCTACCTCCATTCACCCTCAAGAAAAAAACAAAAAACAAGAACAAAATAAAACAAAACAAAAAAACTGGGCTCTTGTGCAAAGGGCTCCTTTGTATCACTTGTAATTTTTTTCCATTTTAATTTTTATTTGTACTCCCTTAAAAAACCCAAAAACAAGTAGGGGCATGTTGAATTGGCAACTGGAGGGTAGCTGAGTTTGAGGGAGCCAAAGGGGAGATCCCCCAACCTGGCCCTCAAGAGGGAGAATTTGCTCTAGGGGTCTTCTTGGGTGGCCCCTCCTGAACATACACCCTGCCACCTATAACAAGGGCACTTGGGTTGGTCACATCATCATGGGAGATGGGAGAGTGCTGTGCTCGGAGCAAGACAGTGTGCTTCGAAGTGCTCGAGGTCACTAGGGCTGCCAGCATGGAGAAGCATTCCAGAAGTTCTGGAACAGGACAGCTTCTCACCCTCTCAGACTGAAATAAGCTTATTTTCCCATTTGATTTGATTAGATTTGGGATCTGTCTCAGTTACTCTTTACTCATTGCTGGGACAAAATACTCAGCACCCAAAATGAAGGAAGGAAAGGTTTATTTAGCTCACAGTTAGTAGAGGCTTCATTCCATATTTGGCTGGCTCCCGGGAAGAAGGCAGCAGTTCATGGTGACAGAAAAAGGTGGAGGGAGAGCAGAGGAAGAAGCAGCAGTTGTGGCACCTACCAAGGCTCTCTCCCTTTGTTCCATGCTGACTACAAGCTCCACTGTGAAGACTGGAGTTCCTCAGAACTGGCACAGCCATGAAGATCAAGCTCCTCTGAAGTGGCGCAGCTGCAAAGTGGTGCAGCAAAGACTGGAACTCTTCCAAGGAAGTGGGGCACGCCGAAGCTTTCCTCAACCCTTTTATATTCCATTTTTATGCTGAGTCACTCTAGGATGGGCTCTCCCCACTCTAGGGCAGGGCCCCCACACCCCAGGATATGTAATCACCAAGTGGATCCAGCCAAGCTTCTGACACCTCAAGTTGACACAATGCGTCGGCCCACAGGATCTTTGTGCCCTTCCTAACCTGGGTGAACTGTACCTATATCATGCCAGTGACTTCCCACTTGAAGTGCATGATCCTGTTTAAAGGTTGTCTCTGGACTTCTAAGTAAATATTCTGCCTGAAAGTGCTGAGGAATTAGTATGCTCAGAAGCAACTCAACTGAAGGGTACAAGAGTTAATAGATAAACATCCTAGCTTTAGGGGCTGGGGATACAGCTCAGTGGTAGCAATGGGCAAGACCTTGGGCTCAAACTCCTGTACTGAAAATAAAAAATCTCAACCTTATGTCTTAGTTGTCTTTGGTGAAGGACAACTGTGAGGTGTGTGGTACACAGTCTCTGAGGGTTCTCTGTGAGACAGCCACAGTGGTCTGTGTCTGCTGCGTACTGTGATACACTTCTTTGCTCTCTCACTTGCTTCCTGGAATGATGCCCCAAAGTGCTTGGCCTTGGATCTTTCTCAGAATCTGACTTTGGGGAACACGAGAAAGAGAGTGAAAGGTGCGCCTCCCCAGCCTCTGGGATGCAAGCTCTGTTTCTATAGCCAGGGTCAGCTCCCAAGTTCCTGCTGTGCTTTACAGCTACCATCTGTTGTGAAAACAGATGGAAAGTGGCAGAGGAAAGTGCCACTCTCTAGGATTGTGAAAGATAACACAGCCTCTCGGATTCTGCTCCTCTCTTATGGGACTGGGCACATTCAGGGCAGTATGGCTATAGACGTTGGCTCTCTCTCTGTGCCTGAAACAAGCCAAGAATATACAGCATCAGAAGGCACTAGAAGAAGCTTCTGCTTTGCTAGTATTGACTGCCATTGTCACAATCTATTTTGTACAGTACTTGGCAGAGCTGTTTTTATGAAACATTTTTGCACCCTGAGAGGAAACTTCCCCTCAGGATGCAGTTTATTCTACAACTGGGCATAACTGCTCAGCAGATACCTGAGGCTGTCCTCCAAGGACATCCACACAGTTAGAACAGACCTGAAATATTAGCTTAGGGTGACTTAGGGAGTCACTTCAGGAATCGTTATCTAACTCAAGGCCGGTCAATAAGACTTTCCAAAGTGTTCTGTACTTGGTATTAGAGAGACCTTGAATTCAGCTTCTCTCTACTGGCTGGAACTATGAAATTAAAATCTTGGGAGCTATCAGCAGCTGTGTTTCTTGCTATGTAGAAAAAGCCAGTCTGGGTGGGAAAGAAAATGTGGATATACAAAAGGTATCCAAGGTGAATGATAAAGAGAAAAGCTTGAACATTCATGATCCTAGTCCAGTCATGTCTCAGCTGCATCCCTGGATATTCCTTAAGAATATGCCCTTAAGAATGCCCAGCTAAGAAAAAGGTTGATATATTGCACATACATGTACTGGCTCCCCATACAAAATGTGCTCATCATGTACTGCAAATGTATTAAAATGTGTTAATAAAAATAAAAATTGAAAAAAGGGCTAATATTTTCTTAAATGCTCAGAAACGTTCAGTTCCATATTTTGCTTGAACTGATTTAAATTATGTTTCTTCTACTTGTAACTCAAAACCCTACATAATACAGAGTTTTAAATTCTTAAGGATTGGGGGGCGTGCCCCTTAGCTCAATTCTTTAAGTGGCTGCTTCAACAAAGCAGTCAGGCTCAGGTTGCTGTGATTCAATCCCCACAACTCAAGCCAGCCAAACCTGCCCTGAAGGCATACCGAGCAAAAAATAAAATAAAATAAAACAAATTCTTAAGGATGTGTGATGCGATTGCAGTATCTGTAACTAGTTCCTTCTGAGATGTTGGGGAACCGAGAGATTTTATGCTGTTTCTTCTTCTTCTTCTTTTTTTTTTTTCTTTTTTCCTTTTTTTTTTTTCTTTTTGCAGAACCGGGAATTGAACTCAGGCCTTTGCACTTGCCAGGGAAGCACTTATTCCATTGAGCCATCTCCCCAGCCCCCTATGCTGTTTCTTCATCATAACTTCCACCACTGAGGAACAACCATGGTGTCTAGGAGTTGTCAGTTGCAGAAAGGGCTTGAATTGTTTAAGGTAGTAAGAGTAATTTCACCCCTGTGCAATAGTGGTCTCAGAAATGTCACACGATTTGAAAAGTTTGCTGGGGGATTCTAGGAAAAGCTTATTCACTTTGAAGAGAGACCTGCAGAGTTTCTTTTTCAGGGCTTGGTTATGTGTGATGTGAGGCTAGGAAATACAGTTATCTCTTCCCCATGGGAGTGTGGACCTAAATTAGGGGATGGGTCAAAGAAATGGAGGTGGAAGGACTATGTCTTGTCTTCCGGCTTAGTCTAATCTACCAGTGGACTGGTACTTGTCTTCATAATTTAACCTAACTTGGGTTGGGTTTTCTGTATTGAAGCTTTGTTGCTTAAAGTAAGCTGACTGATACAAAATTCTCAGCCTATGAGCTGAAGAATCCTCTGCTCATATCAAGTCTGCTAGATCCCTGGGCTTTTATGTCTCTTTCATTTGTCCCAGTGGTTCTCATTCTGCTGAGATTGACTGTGGTTGGTGGTACCCTTCTACCAAGGCCTCTAATTCTAATTTTCAACTTTTTACAGAAAGTTAATGTTTGCTCAATTTCCATCTGCTGATTTCTGTGGAGATTTGGTTCTTTCAGCATGTGTTGCCAAATGAGGGGTGGTTCTGGCTTTGCTGGGAGTGGCCTCACTAAGACACGGAGGCAATTTGATGTTTTCTGGTGCCTTCTCTTAACCTCAACAAACATTATTGCTGTAGTATCTGTAGCGGAAGAGCCATTTCTTTTTTTTTTTTTCTTTTCATTCAGTCTTTATTTACAGCAAGGTACATAGTATGTGGTCGTTTTGCAACTACTAACAATGAAGATAAAGCAACAAAATAGGGGTGGGGGAACAAGCATCCTAAAGGGAAAGGAAAGCCCAGGTCTACTTAGCCACTCACCTAGGTCCCAAGGCAGCACACACTGCCTCGGACCGTCATCCAGCTGGGCTATCATACCTGCTCCTGGGACAAAGGGGACAGCAGAAGCCCTGAGGCAGAAAGTTTCCAGATGAGTCTCAGCCACGCCTTTACCTACCTGGTTTTGTCTGGCACCCCAAATTTTTTTCAACACCACTCCAAGGGCCAGGATGGCTATCAAGTCAGCTGCTCCTGCCTGCATCCAGGGACCAGCCCTAGCTTGCTGCCTGCACCAGCCTGTTCCTGGAGCTGGGAACCCTGACAGGCACACGGACTCCTAGGTGGCAAAGAACAACTCCCTGCGAAAGCCTACTTCCCTCTAACAGTTTCAGGTGCTGGCTCAAGTCAATGGTGCTAAATCAAGGAAAGCACATGA
This sequence comes from Octodon degus, assembly GCF_000260255.1. NCBI lineage: Eukaryota > Metazoa > Chordata > Mammalia > Rodentia > Octodontidae > Octodon > Octodon degus. The sequence goes on along the minus strand of NW_004524591.1, from coordinate 22,505,723 downwards.
GGCAGGGAGGGGGCTTATGCACAACCAGGCTTAGATCTCCCCACTTTCCAACTGTTTGGGGATTACAGAAGCCTCTGCCTGACCCAGTGGCCAAAGAGCTATTTGTAACAGAGGCCTTGGCTGCGAACAGAACTGTTCTCCCCTCATTGCGTGATCTCACGACGCTGTCCACGGAAGACGGTCCAAATGCTCTTGGATTTCAATAGCACAGGGTGTGCCTGATGGACTCCAGGCCCTTAGTGCACAGGCCATGCAAACACACAGGGTTTTTTCTTGCTTTAAAGTTTTTTTTTTTTCTGTCAATCATAAGAAAGGAGTAACCAATATAACACAGGTGGGGAAATTACAGTGGCTAGAGAAATCTCAAATCATTCAGGCAGCGCTGACTTCATAGTCTATGCTGACTCAGTTTCTCTCTCTGTTGTATTCTTGTTCCTTGATCACAGGAGAAAAGTATACAAAAGAGGGAAAGTGACAGGTGGCAGCTATTGGAATTTTTTTTCCATAGACATTTTGTCCCAGGGAAGCCTGAAGCCCACCTCTCTACCATCTTTGCTTCTTCTTCCAGTAGAATCTGCAGTTCTTTTCCTGATCTGGCCACCACTTCCACTGTTTTGGTTTGTGTCTAGATGTCCCCTCAAAGCCTCATGCAGTCATGGGGAAGGTTTTAGAGGTTTTGATTGATTCATGGTCCAATGCAGGATAAAGGGTGTGAGTGCTACACCCGCCCTGGGGCAGGCAGCCTGCATATAATAGAAGGGACGGAAAGAGGCTTGCTCTCGTATTCCTCTCTTTTGCTCTTGTTGATTTTGCTGTTTTCCATCACCATGAACTTCTGCCCCCTGCCATGTGCCACCCTGCCTTGGGGCCAGGCAAATATGGACTGAAACCTCCACAAACTGTGAGCCAAATAATCCTTTCCTTCCTTAATTCTGGGTGTCAGGTATTTTGCCCCAGCAATGAGAGAAAAGTAGCCAAGACATCACCGGGAGCATTCCCAACTCCAGCAAGGCTGCTGTGTTCAGTGTGGCACTGTTTGGTAGCAGCTGACACCAGTCACGCACAGGCGGAGGCAGAAGCCGTGCAACATGCTCTCCAGGAGGTCCAGTAACCAGGAAACCAGTGTGGAGACTGAGGAGCGGGAGAGACCAAGCTGTTCATCCCGCTCAGGGTGGCTGTGGGAAAGTTAATGGCATCTACTGAGGGATGCTCTGGTGATCAGTGCATTCTCCAAAGTGAAAATAGGACTCCCTATTCTCCATGTGCCTGATAAAATAAAAAGACAAGAGTCTATCCAGTCTCTGCAAAACTTGTAGCCAGTTTGTTTTCAGTAGCTGGGGAAGAGCACACTGTTATGAAGAATACACTGCTCAGATATGAGCAAGCTTCCCTCTCTGGTGGATGATTTATGTGTGGAGCCTGCAGTTCTATAGCTGATCCATGAGAATATGGTAGACTGGAGGAATTATATCATCATTTCATCCGAAGCAGGAGGAGTCGGAAAGGCTACATGATTCCTATAGGAATTATATATGTATCTCAGCTACTTTTGCTGTTGCTGAGACAAAATACCCAATGTTCAAAGTTAAAGGAAGAAAGGTTTATTGGGCTCACGGGGTGCAGAGTTTCCAGTCCATAGTCAGCTGGTTCCGAGGCAGGGTGACTTGGCAGAGTGGCATCCCAGAGAAGAAACAGTGTATGGGGGCGGAAGACAGCAAAAGCAAGCAGGAAGACCAGACTCCTTCTGGCCCTTCTATTGGATGCAGGCTCCCTGCCCAAGGGCAGGTGTGACACCTCACCCTTAATCCTAGCCAGAACTATGCCAAGCCAATCCGTGTACTGATTTACTAACCACATACCTTTAGTCCCAGCATCACACACTCTAGATTCAGCCACTTCTGAAAAAGCCCTATGACATGACGTTTTGGGGGGACATTTAGACACAACCCATAATAATATGGAAATGGCTTGCTTCTTTGAGAGAGGAGAGACATGGGTGGGTTTGGCAGGATGTTTCTGGGTAGTGATGCTGAAGGTGGTGGTCATCCTTGTAGGTTACATGCCTGATGTATATCATAATACGCCTCACTGCAGGCAAGCTACTTTCTCCTGGATCTATGAACTCATGTAACTTTCTAACTTATGGAAACTTCTCTGGACTAGATCCCCCTAGCATTAATAAGACTGCCTTTGAGGCTGTCAATTTGACAAATAGCATTGCCCAAAAGGATCAAATGATATGCTGCTCTAAGTTTCCAGATATTGATATTTTAATGAGCTTGCTTAGCCTATCCAAACAGCACATGTAAATTTAGTTTCTTTCTTCATTCTCTTCCTCCTCCTCCTCCTCCTCCTCTGCTTTGCAACTCTGAAAAACACAGATTGATAAATTTTAAAGGATCAGATCTCCATTTTAAAACTTGGAGCTGATGAGATAGCTCAGTGGACTAAACGCCTACTTAGGTAAGTTCAGGGACCAGGGTTCAATCCCTGGCACCACATACCATGCTGGCCACAGCCCCAGGCACACTGAGCTGGCCACCAAGACCAGGCATGGTGGTGCACACCTGTAATCCCAGTGCTGGAGAGGCTGAAAATAGGAGGATCTCTACCTTATATTTGCTGTTTTATATTTCATATAGTTTTAGCTTCTATCCTTCATTTTCTCCAGTTATTTTATTTTATTTATTTATTTTTGGTGGAACCAGGGATTGAACTCTGGCCCTTGCACTTGCCAGGGAAGTGCTAATTCCACTGAGCCATCTCTCTGGCTCCAATATATTTAATTTAATTTAATTTAATTTATTTACTTATTTATTTTGTATTTTAGGGAAGGGTCTACAGGGTATTCAGGGTCTCACTACTATATTGGACTCATAGTGATTCTCCTGTTTACAGCCTCCCAAGTGCTGGGATTATAGGCGCGTGCAACTACATCCAGTCTCAATTGCCATCTCAGCATGCCCTGGGGATTGAATCCCTGACCCTCGTGCCTGCTTGCAGGTGCTTTAATCCATTGAGCTATTTAGCTGGCCCAGTAATTTTATTTTTAAACAAAATTATGTATTTATTCATGTCTTTTTGAGACAGAGTTTCACTATGCTGTTGATGCTGGGCTTGAATCCACTTTGTAGCGTAGGTTGGCTTGGAACTCACAGCGATCCTCCTGCCTCAGCCTTCCTAGTGCTGGGATTACAGGCATGTGCCACAACCCCTGGCATTCATCTTTTATTTATTTTTATTTTTTAAAATTTTTTGGTGGACTGGGGATTGAACTCAGGCCCTTGCGCTTGCCATGCAAGTGCTTATTCTACTGAACTATCTCCCCGGGCACCTCATCTTTTATTTTGATTGAAATAAATTGTACAAAGTAGATTTTCTACAACCAGAAATAACAGTAATATTTTCTGTATCATTTGTAGATACACCACACTCCTTTTGAGGGTTTGCCAGGTTTTGCTTAGAAATCAAGATGAAGCAATAGATGCAGTCATGGAAAAAAAAATCAGAAGAAGACAGACAAGTCACTGCTTGCATGGACAGCCTGTGGTTCTGTCTTGACCACCGAGCAGAAGTGCTCAACACTGACCAACTCAAAGGCTTGTTCTGTGTCAGCCTCAGCAAACATGACGGCAGCAGGATGCGGAGCAGTGGCGAGCTCCTCCACCCAACTTCAGTGGCGACCTGGCCCTCTAAGCTCATGTGATGACGACAGAGTCTACACTGAAATCCTGTTGGTGAGTTCAGAAATTTCTCTCTCTGGTTATTTCCTTTTACTGTCCATTACACAACTGTTTCTGTTTTTTTTTTTTTTTTAAGTATTGACTTGCTTTTTAAATTTTAATTTGTATTAATACGTGTTTGTGGTACATAATGATTACATTCATTGTGGAAGCCAGTACCTGTGCATAACACATGTGTGTAATTCTATTCATGCCCCCTCCCCATTACAAATTAAAAAAAAAACCCACATTTTATTTATTTATTTTTTATTGAGAAATAAATATGAATGAGACAGTTTTACAGCTGATTAATAGGATAGTTTTGATAATCAATACACTGTACATTGTTATCTTCTTAGTGGTTATCCATAGTACAAGAAGCAGACAGGATATTCTGTCCAAACACTGTTAGTACACCTCTTT
>NW_004524591.1:22494849-22500933 GCF_000260255.1 Octodon degus | reverse complement strand
GGCTAGGGCCAAAATGTTGGCTAACCATGCAGCCCTTCCTTTTCTCCAATTTTAATCTGCTAACTTAGGTTGTTAACCCTCCAGAAGAGAAGCTAATTATTAATCTGCAATATCTGCAGTTCAGTTTACCCTGTCTAAACATCAAACATTTTGGCATATCATGGAACAGGTATTTTTCATCAGATATTGATATGTTGAAATTTAAGTCCTTACAGAATATGAAGGAAAAATAATTATGTAAAAGTAGAAATAAGCATTTACGTATTTTTACAAAGAAATTTAGAAACCTAATCATATACAGAATTGTAAGTCCTTATATTAGGGAGACAATACGATATTTACAGATGTGGGTCTGGTTTATTTCACTAATAAGTATGTGTTCATGTGTCATCCACTTAAATATGAAGGCTTCAAGTTTATCATTCTTTATAGCTCCATTATATAAAAGTAACACATCTTTTTCAACTATTCCACATGTGATGGGCATCTTAAACCCCACATTTTAAACTACACATCAAAGATCAATGGTGAGCATAGTCATAATTATTTTTTTTGAGACAGTGTCTTGCGCTGTGATTCAGGCTGGCCTTGAACTCACTATGTACCTCAGGCTTGGCTCAAACTCACAGTGATCCTCCTGCCTCAGCCTCCTGAGTGCTGGATTACAGGCATGTGCCATTATGTCCAGCAATTGCTGTAACATTTTATAAGATGCATTCCACTCTCCCACACCTCAAAATTTATTTCATCAATTAATAACTCAATACCTGATAAATAGATTCATGGTGATAATAAATGTTGTATCTAAGATGACTTAACTTGAACAATTCTAGAGCGCCACCTGCTTTGCTGACATGGAGGTGAAGCATGGTGCCTGTGATGCTTTCTGCTGGAAGAGCAAACAGGAGTTGGAAGTGTGACAGTTCCAACAGGAGCCACTTGAAGGGGTAGTTAATGTAGTCAGTGAGAATGTTTTGTATGGAAGTATTGTGATACAGTGGCCTCCATTCACCTATAGCCTTCCTCTTCCCTCAGTATCAATATAAGAGCAAAGTCCACTTAAAAAGTCTCAGGTATTATCAATGGTTTCTGAACTCTCTGTAGGAAGCTCTGATTTAATGGTATATAGTTTGATATTTGTCTGTCATAAATTCAGATAGTATTTCACATCAAATTTACGGTAGGCAAGGCCAAACTACTTCCCCTTGGCCTGTCACCATGTCCCTGAAGGACACTTTGTGATGCTTTCATCTGTCTTCATAGCATTGCTCTCAGCGCTTCTCCTAAGAGGACGAAAAGGACCTTGGGCAAGGCGTACACAACAGGAAAAACACTTGACTTGGGCAGGTGGAGGTCTTCAGGAATGGCGGGTGGGAGTGCTGTATCTTTTCCTCTGATTTCTCTAGCAGTGAGTCTCGGCTGAGAGGGTGCTGAGATTAGGTCAGTCACTTCTGTGCGTGTCAGCATGACATTCTTCCATGACGACGCTGAACTGCGCCACGACGGGGTCCCAGAGCTGAGCATCCGAGGGCCTCGAGGTCTGATTCTGGAAACCCTATAGATGTTTCAGTTCCTGAATGTTGTGTTCCATTTTTGGGATGTTCAGACTTTCTTTATAACTCTCAGGGAGTTTGTTACCTACAGTCATCCACAATCCCGAAGTATAAAATGTTGAATTCCAGAAATAAATAACTTGTAAGTTTTAAGTTGCCCACTCTTCTGCGGAACATACTGTCATGTTTCCGCTCTACTGGGACATGAATCATTCCTTTTTCTGGTGTACCCACACTGTATGCACTACCTGTCTATTAGTCACTCAGTAATTATCTTGGTTATCAAATTGACAGTTGTGTTTATCAAAATGCTTATGTTCAATAATCTTTGTTTAACTTATTGATGACCCTAAATTACAAAAGTAGTGATACTGACAATTTGGACATGCCAAAGAGAAACCCTAAAGGGCTTCCTTTCAGTAAAAAGTAAAGGTTCTTGATTTTAAAAAGAAAGAAGAAAAATGGTATATGGAGGTTGCTAAAAAATGTTAAAAATGCATCTTTGTCTGTATAATTGCTGGGAAGAAATCAGAAATTCTTGCTAAATCCTATCTAAGGAAGTGTGTTTTTTCACAAAGCTGTTTCATATCATCCTTTGGGCCTCTGCTGGAAAGGTAGAATCAAGTCTGAAATAAGGCCTTTTTAATTGTATCCTTTAGTATTATAGATGCAGGACAGTACTGTATCATACCACTGTGACTGTAAAATATCCTTTGCTTGCTTTATGATTCGTAGTAGTGACTGTGATTTATCAAAGCTGTTCTTCATGATGTTACTCTAGAATGTTTTCTTTCTAGATGATGATTAAGAAGCTAATAAAAAAAAATGGTGCCAGGTTAAAAATTTTTTTGCTAGTATTACAGCTGTATCTCCAACTGCAAAAATTATAATCACAATATGTATAAGAAAAGAAATATAAGAATTATAAATCAGGGGGCTGGGGAGATGGCTCAGTAGAGTAAGTGCTTCCCTTGCAAGTGCAAGGGTCTGAGTTCAATCCCCAGTTCCGCCAAAAAAAAAAAAAAAAAAAAAGGTGTAAATCAGGTTTGATACTATCATGGTTTCAGGTGTCCGCTAGGAGTCTTGGGAAATTAGGGATTTTTTGGATCTAGTCTAGTGCTTCTCATGAGCAGAAAGAAAGGCTTATCAGTAACAGCTGGAGTCAGCAATTCACAATGTCAGTATTCACGAGCCTTGTAATTTGGGGTCATCATTAATTAAAACAAAGGTACTGAACACAAGCGCTGTGATGCCATAACTGTGAATTTGATAATCAAGATGATTACTAAGTGATTAGTAGCCAGGTAGTGTATAGACAGTGTGGATACACCAGAGAACAGAATGATTTGACAACAAATGTCCATCTACAGATGAAATAAACGAATTGTGGTATAGCTATGCAATGGAATATTATTTAATAATAAAAAGGAACGAAATAATTATTCCTGCTATAATATGGACTAAACTTGGAAGCATTAAACTGTGAAAGAAGCCAGACACAAATAGTCTCATGTTTTGTCACCTGTTATAGGACTTATCTAAGAACAGGTAAATCTTTAGAGCACACAGTGGATAGAAGTAACCAAAAGACACGCTGTTGGAAGATGCAGAAGGACTGCTGAATGGGCACTTCATTTACAGGGTGATGAACAAGTTTTGCAACCAGAAAAAGCTTGTGGTTGTACAATACTGTGAACACTACACACCACTGAACTGTACACCTAGAAGTGGTTAATTGTACGTTACATGAATTTCATTTCCATTTTACCAAACAGGGAGGTTTTTAAAAAGCATGAGCACTTCCAGCCCCAGCCCACCTCCTAATTTGCCTCTTGAGAAACCTGCTGACACGTAAGCTCTCTTTAGGAGAGGTGTGAGGTGACTCATCACCACTTCTATGACGGGGAGGCTTGAGAGCAGTGCATTTTGGGCAATTGGCTGATTATTCCTTTAAGCAATCCTAATGTTGAGCCCCAAGGGTAGCAAGAAATAGCTTGTGATGAGAGCAGAAGCAATTACTCTTAGAAAAGCATCATTAATTTCAAAAGCTCATGTCCTGAGCTGTCTTTAAGAAGAGACAAATGCTGCTTAGAGAACAGAAATTGAAGAAAATATGATGGCTCCCCTCCCCTTTTATTGGTCTTGGGGCTTAAACTCAGGAGCACTCCAACACCTGCGCTACATGGCTGACCCCCTTTAAAAATTTTTATTTTATGAATGACCATTTTGTTTCTGCATATTCAAAATAGTTAGGATAGATATACAGCTATTTTCTCTTAATTCAATGAATAGAAAGATTTGTTCTAATAGTGTTCGTAGACAGGATATCATGTCTGTATCTTGTACAATGAATAACCACTAAGACAACAATATGCAATATATTAATTATTGAAACTGTGCTAGTAATTGGTTTTGAAACTGTCTCAATGCTATTTGTTTCACAATAAAATTATTAAAATAGGGCTGGTGAGATGGCTCAGTGGTCTAAAGCACCTACTTAGAACAAGCTTAGCAAAGCACAGGGACCGCGGTTCAATCCCCCAGCACCACATGCCAGCCAGCCCCGCCCCCTGGTGGGCTGAGCTGGCCACACACACACCCACACACACACACACACACACATAAATAAATAAAATAAATAAATTAAATGTTAAAAAATTATTAAAATAATAAATAAAAATTTTAATTTTAAGACAATGTTGCTAAATTGCCCTGACACAACTTGAGCTTGTTATTCTCCTGCCTCAGCCTAAGTGCTGAGATTTCAGGTGCTGGGTGTGCCACTGTGCACAGACTGTTTTCCCATCTTCATAAAAGAAAGGAAGGGCCAGTCAAATAGCTCAGCAGATTAAAGCACCTGCAAGCAGGCTCAGGGGCCAGGGGTTTGATCCCTGGGCCCTGTCCCCAGGCCTCACTGAGATGGCAATTGAGACTGCAGGTGGTGGTGCGCACCTGTAATCCCAACGCTTGGGAAATTGTAAACAGGCAGATCACTGCAAGTCCAATCTAGTAGTGAGACCCTTTTTTTTTCCTTTTTGTGGCCCAATGAGCCTGCCCTGAGGGCAAGGCTGATGCTCAGGCATGTGGTGCTCGGTACTGAATCATGGTCCCTGCGGTGGCTTAAGCTTGCCTAAGCAAGCACTTTAGACCACTAAGCTATCTCACTGGCCCTCTTTTTAAGTTCTTTTAAAATTTTTATTAGTACATGTTTGTGACACATAATAATTATACTCACAGTGGGTAGTTGTTATATATAAATGACACATTTTAATTCTTTTTACCTTCGTCCATCTCTTGTCCCACTCCTATTTGCGAAAGATCTAGCTCCCTGTTTTCTATAATCTATCTTTTATCTTGCTAATAGTTATTTACTTATACCTCGCATTTCTCATATAAGAAAGACCATCCAATATTTAAACTTGTGTGTTTGATTTATTTCACATAGAGCTTCAAGGTTTATCCATTTTCCTACAAATAACTCAAATTCTTCTTCTTTATAGCAGAGTTGGACTCTGTTGTGCATAAATAACACATTTTCTTTGCTCATTCGTCTGTTGATGGACATACAAAATATTTCCAAGATTTAGCTGTTATGAATTGTGCTGTTGCAAACATGGATATGCATCATTGTAATATGATATATTTTACTTTTTAAGGAATAGTTATCTGATACCTAGTAGGAAACTGAGTAAAACAGAATTTCTATTTTTAGTTCTCTCTCTCTCTCTCTCTCTCTCTCTCTTTTTTTTATTTTAGGGAAGGGTCTATAGGGTGTTCAGTGTCTCACTACTAGATCAGACTCGTAGTGATTCACCTGTTTACAGCCTCCCAAGAGCTGGGATTACAGGAGCGCACCACCACCCCTAGTCTCAATTGTCATCTCAGCATGCCCTGGGGCAGGGCCAGCATAGCAGGCTTGGGGATCGAATCTCGGGCTCCAATCCATTGAGCTATTTGGCCATCCCTATTTTTACTTCTTTGAGAAGTCTCCATATTGATTTTCATAGTAGTTGTACTAGTTTGTGTGCCCACCTACAGCACAGAAGGATTCCTTTCCTCCTCTCTACAGATAAGAAAACAAGTTCAACAGTGCTGCACACTAAGCCATAAATATCCTAGCCAGAATTGCACACAAATTTTCCCCCTTCCAAATTCAGTGCTCTTTCTGTATCACAATGTGTAGATTTTTCTTTGGAAGGTAGTTTTAGCTGATGTACCTAACTTTCTCTTCCCTGTTGTCTCCATCCTAGCTTCATAATAGAATCCCTAGTTCTTAAAAACAAAAACAAAAACAAAACAAAACCCCCCCTACTACATTCAACTTCTGTAATCTATACCCTCTATTTTGTTTGGTAGCCTTCAGTAAGATGGCTTCTACTGTCTCCAACTTTCCATTGAATTACTCTGCAAAGAATGGTTTCCAAAACACAAGGTATATTTAACATGTATTCTACTGGACCTTACCATGGTGGCTGCACTTTTCTTTTTCTTTCTCCATACCTAACATTTTTCTTTCTTTCTTTCTTTCTTT
>NW_004524591.1:22492861-22493629 GCF_000260255.1 Octodon degus | reverse complement strand
AGAAGATTGTGAGAGGGCCCAAGCCACTTGCTTGCCTCCCCAAACCTACAAAAAATAAAAGGGGGGAGGGAAAGAAGAGAAAAAAACTACTCCGTCTTTCCTCTGGGATGACAGACATTATCTATTGTCCTCTTTTATAGCGGCCTGCAAATTTTACTGTCTTTGAGTTTTTACCATTCTGTAAAAAACTGACAGTAAGGCAAATGATTCTATAGAAACATCTAGTTTTGCACCTATTCATGAATTCATTTGAGCATTTCTCAGTGCCTATGTAACATGTCAGTTTAAAAAGCCTTATCACTCATTCATTAATGATCTAAATTTATTTATGTGGTACAAGGCTTGATATGCAGCTCACTTTCATAGTGATCCTGCTGTGTCAATCTCCCCAATGCTGGGATTACAGGTTTGTGCCACCACACCCAGTCTTGGTGGCTGGCATGATGCCCAGGGTTCCAGGGACAGCATAGCATGCAGTACCTCACATTGAACTTGGGTCCTTACACTTGCAAAACAGGCACTTAGACCACTGAGCTATTTCCCCAGCCCATAAATAAAATCTTTGATGTGTTCATTTTATATTTATATGAGAGTGATGAGTTTCCCTTTGATATTAAAACATCCATTTAATAGAAAGTGGATGAAAATTAGGTTCCAAAGGGCCTTGAAATCCTCTCTAAAAGGTTTCGATTTGATAGTGTCACAGGGTTTAAAAGATGAAACAAAATGGGTTAAAGATTTATAGTTTTGGACAAAGACACTGGTGCA
>NW_004524591.1:22490193-22492196 GCF_000260255.1 Octodon degus | reverse complement strand
ATTGTTTCTCTTGTCTCAGAGCCTTTAAGCCTTCAGCCATAGCCACAGTTGTTTTTCCTGCAGAATATTATGTTCTTCAGAAAAGTAAAAGAACTGATGCTTTGAGACAGTTATGCTGGTGCTCACCGTGAACCACTTGTGTAGTCTCCTCCTGAAATGGCTGTATGACTTTGTAGCCAATGGGATGTTAGCAGGCACACAACAAGGAGAGGCTGGGTGCACAGCTGTACCTGGGGCCTGTCCTCTGGGACAGTCCCTTTTGGAGCCCAAATGTGAAGAAATAATCAAGTCTAGGCTGTCATGTTGAGAGACAGTGCACATGGAAAGAAAGACCACAAGAAGGAGAATGGGGCTCCCCAGCTGAGCTTTTGGATGCAAGCTGGATGATTGATGGCCATGCAGCCGACGCCCATGGAGCACAAGAGCATCTACATCAATCCACAGACTCTGGAAAGTTGAGAAATCGTTGTAGTTTTAAGTCTCTGTCTGTCTGTCTGTCTGTCTGTCTGTCTGTCTGTCTGTCTGTCTATCTGTCTCTGTCTCTCTCTCTCTGTCTCTCTGTCTTTGTATTTTGTACAACAATAGGAATCTGAAACACAGGGAGAGATCAAGCAGCTTGCCTAAAGGAGAACCAAGGAGGAAAAAGGGCTCCTCTTCAGGAGCTGTCTCAGCCTCTGTTCAGCCTCTGAGTTCTGAGTCTTTCAGTGTTTTACCAGCTGCCTGAATTTCACCAGAGAGAAAGACAACATGACAAATCCTCATATCTAGCAGATTCCACAGGGGCCCTAAAAATTGGCTGTTTTGATCAGACAGAATCATAAAAATTGGCCTAAATATAGCAAAACCTTGAAAGCTTAAGGTATCAGTCCATTTTGCTAATTAACCTTGATGTTTAACACACATAAATGTGTACCCCCATATATCCATATAGAAAAAAAAAATTGGACATAAATGAGAACTAAGGAAAATAAGCTATGACAACCTTAAGTGACTTTGTGTTGTTTTTTGGATATATATTTTTTTCTCTCACTGAGATAGGACTTTTAATAGTAAAATTTAACTACTCTCAGGTGAAATAAAAGTAATTACCTAAAGAAAGATACAGCCATCAACAGCCACCTTTCAGTGTTTTCTATCTGGAATGGCCAATTTTAGCTCCACCTTCCTTCCTGTGCTCTCCCCTTCATCCTATTTTCCAACATCTATGATGTTGGATGATAATTTTAGTGGCTTTTGTGGAAAAGCCATTTGGTTGCTGTTGCAGCTTTGGCTGAGTGGGTAAAGTAAGCTGGAGTCAGGTGCAGGTTGCTCAGCAGTTTCTGCTGACGACAAAGGAAGGACACAGCAGGGGAGATGGTGAGCTACCAAAGAAGAGCGGGAGGGCTGTGAATGGTGGAATCCTTGGAGTGAAGGGCTATGTACTCTCCACTTTTGTTTCTCCAGTAAAATATCCTTAACTGGTGAATTTTTGTGAAATTCATCTGTTTTAAGATATATTGATGTGCTGAGTCCTATTGTGGGTGAAAGCAGAAGTTTCCCATGGAGAATCAAACCACTTGGATAGTGTTTCTCCCATGGGTAGCATTTGTGGTAAGAACTTTAATAGTACGGTTAGCAGAAACTGGCCTCACACCTATAGTTAGGTTAGGAAGAGCTCTCCCGTCTCCTGTGAACAGGCCAAATGGATCTGATTGATTAGAGATCAAGTTGCCTGGAGGGAGGCTAAGGGTAGAATATGGAGCCAGTGTTGCCTCCTAGTCTTGGTAAAAGAAGCCTGATTTTGTTTGGCTGGAAACTCCTAGCCTCAGGTGAGAAATTATGATTGACTAAACTAATCATGGGATCCCACTTCCTTTTGACCACAATTAGTTTAGGGAACTGGCCATATGACCAGGTTCTTTCAATGAGCTGTAAGGAGAGATGTTTGCTGGGTGAGTTCTAGGGAACAGTTTTCTTTAGCCCCAAAGAGAGAGAGAGAGAGAGAGAGAGAGAGAGAGAGAGAG
>NW_004524591.1:22474084-22488948 GCF_000260255.1 Octodon degus | reverse complement strand
GCTGCTCAGGTGGTCCTCCACAAGTGATCTGCATACAATATAAGGGAGGGAGAGAGACTTGCTAGCTGCTACAGCTGCTGCTCCTCCCTTTGCTTTTTGCTGTTTTCCACTGCCATGAACTGCTGCCCTCTGCCATGTGCCACTCTGCCTTGGAGCCAGCTGAGTATGGACTGAAACCTCCACCAACTGTGAGCTAAATAAACCTTTCCTTCCTTAATTTTGGGTGTAAGGTATTTTGTCCCAGCAAAAAGAGAAAAGTAATGGAGACAAGTTGGATGATTTGGTGTCCTGGTTTTCAAGTTGTAGCCTAAGGCAGATGGAGATTGAGTTAGTGCTCCTGGGTTGTAAGGATTTGCTCTTGTTGCTAGACCACATGATGGCTCAATGGGTTTTGGTCCTCAGAGAATTCTGTCTCTCTGTCTGTCTTCCTTTCTGTCTGCTTTCCTCCTTCCCTATGCTCCCCTCTCTCCCTCCCTTCTCATCCTCTATCCTTTCTTTTCATCTTAACATTTTCTCTCTTTCCTTCAGAACTGCCTCTGCTTGTGGGGCAGCCCCTAACCCAGAGACAGACTCTAGATCCCTCTCCTATTTTGGGTATTCCAGCCTGGGTCCTTTCCACCTAGACAGGTTCCGAGGGCCCCTATGGCTCATGTGCAGAGATGCAGCATACCAGCTGCGACCACCTCAGGTCACCTCTGGTAGAGCTCTGCTTGTCGAGAGGGCTGACCCCTTCTTTCCATCAACACCTTAGTTTTCTCCATTCCCTCTATGTCAAGTCCTGACATGATGACTTAATAGCCCTTTAGACAAACTGGCAAAAAATTTCTTTAAAAGTTAAAAATAGACAAAATAGAAGAATAAATGCACAGGATCCAAAATAATTCTGACATTTTCAAACTGCTGCAGACTTGATGCATGGTGGGAGGTTGGCAGAACACAGTGGGTAAGAACATGCGTGGGTCTGAGTCAGAATGACGTGGATTCAAACCTGCGTCAACATGGACAGGTAGCCTGTTCTCTTACCTGTTGTGTGGGTTAGCTCCAGACGGTTCTTACTATTTTGCTGACAATACATGTTCCATGTGTCCAAGCCATGTCTAGAGTCACCACCAAAGTGGTGGTAGGGACTTCCCAAAGGCAGTGCTCCATGCATCCTGTTCATATTCCAAAAAAGAAACATGGATCACGAGGGTGATCAATCCAAGGTATTAGGAGGGGAACTTTCACACAGAGGACTACAGCTTCTCTCTCGCTATCTGCTGGAGAGCAAGATAAGAGACATTCTACCCAGATATGTCTGCAATGCAGAGGCCCAGTTATAGCATTTATGTGAAGATTTAAGGAATTTGGCTCCGACCAAGTTTCTTTCAGTGTCTGGGCAACAATCTAATCAGTGCCAGGGATGGTCAAGGCCCTGACTTTAGTCCAGACCCACAGGAAAAAAACCCTGCAACTGATCAGGCCACAGTGCAGCTAGAGCACTACATTTCAGTCAGAACAAAGAAAGAGTGAAGGCTCTGGAGGAGCCTACACCAAGTAGTGATATGTGTATTAATATTTGTTAGCCTTTCCATGGGCCAGCACGTGTGTGTGTGTGTGTGTGTGTGTGTGTGTGTGTGTGTGTGTGTGTCTGGCTCAGCCCATCCTGGGGGCAGGGCTGTGGTGCTGGGATTGAATCGCGGTCCTCACACTTTGCCTAAGCTTGCCTAAGCAGGTGCTTTAGACCACTGAGTATCTCACTGGCCCTAGCACTTTTTATTCATAGGTCAGTGACAAACATTTTATTAGTCTCACCCATTTTATAGTAAAGAACCTGGAGATGGAAAGGTGAGGAAATCTTTCAGCATCATAAATTGTGGAGCTGGGCTTCAGCATCAGGTTCTCTATCATCAGAAGTTGGTTCCAAATAATAAGATAAGTGCTGCACCTTAGTGTGGTTTTCTGGTATGCTGGATATGCTCGGGAAAACTGCCTACCGTTATTAGTGTTTATAAATATGCATTAAGTCTGAATTAACATCAGATGAATATGTATAAAATTCCTTAAACATTTAAATGATGGCAAAATAATAATACTAGTCAGCAGATGCAATGAACTTTTCAAAAGGGGTAAGATTACTTTTAGTTTATATATCATAAACATATATTACTAGAAGAGCCCCTATTTCCTGTGGCTAGATATGGCCTGCTTATTTTTTTTAAATAATTTTATTGATAAATAGCAATGAGACAGTTTCAAAACTGATTAGTAGGATAGTTTCAATACTTATGGCCTGCTTATTTATTTTTTAAATAATTTTATTGAGAAACAAATAGCAATGAGACAGTTTCAAAACCGATTAGTAGGACAGTGATGGCCTGCTTGTGCATCCTTGTGTGTGCTGCTTTCCATGGTCTGCTGGTCACCGTTTTTTCCTTTCGTGCTAGGGCCCCCTCTCTTTAATTGAACCTCCCAGAGGGTCCCAGGAAGTAGGCTGTCTTTGCCCAGCTCCTCCCCCTCCCAGGGCTGTTTCGGAGGCCTGTCCCCACTGCCATTGGTAATAGCCTCTCTAATTTTTTGGTTCCACTATCCAAATTTCTGTTCTAATATACAATCTTAATTTGAGATTTTGATAGCCAGCTCTGAATAAGTGAGATTATATGTGTACTTGTTAATTACTTCCCATGTACCAGCCCACTTAATTTTCACAATGATAGAATTATTCATTTAAATCTTTAATATATAATTTTCAATTTTGTTTAAATAAAAAAATCTAAAGTTACAAACTTTATTTTAGCTTATGTACATGGGATAAAATAAAATTAGTCTTTTCTTGGCTTAAATAAAATATTTTTACCATCCCAAAACTAGATACATTAAAATTCATTACATTAACAATGCATTATTAAGACAACCAAATAAAATTTCAGACTTTAAGAGGCAAGAGTTTCCTTTTAAAAGGAAACCAATTACCAGAGCAGGTTTGTGATACCAACCTAAATTGTTAGAGAAACCATTTACCAGAGCAGGTTTGTGATACCAACCTGTAGAGTTAAAGATAGTGATGTGATACACTCTGATATATCGTGACATTTGCCTCAATTCTTTACTCCTCTCACTGCTTTCTTTCTGGAAGGATCCACTTTCCTGCTTTTTTCCTTGGTCCTGGCCATGAGACTTCTTTGTACTAACAGAATCAAGCAGAAGTCCCAGGGTCAGTAACACTTGAAGGGCAACTGAGGATATAGCTCTGTGGCACAGTGCCTGCTTGGCAAGCGCAGGGTCCTAAGTTAAATTCCCTGTGTGTGTGTGTGTGTGTGTGTGTGTGTGTGTGTGCATGTGTGTGTTTGTGTTGGGGGGAATAAGAAGATTTGAAAGACAGATAAGTGGAAGAATCTAAAATACATGGAGAATGAGAATCTGGACTCCAGGTAGGAAGTTGGGAGTCCTGGATAATTAGAGGAGGACAGAGCTTCTCATTGCCTGGTGTACAACGATTGCTTTGGCCCTGTTTCCATTTGGGACCAGTTAGAGAAAGTCCAATGTGATTCTCTGCCCAATCATGTAGGATGCTCCATTTCCAGGTAGCTTGCCTCCAGTTTCTGAGCCAAAAGCCTCCAATCAGAGCACACCCAAAGCCTTCCCTTGTCCACTCTAAAGTCTTCCAACTTCCTTGCCTGGCTGGAAGTCTCTGTGATGGTAGCTGATGCCTTTGTTATAGTAAGCTCTAAATAAATAAAGTTGACTGCTCTCCTTTGGATGGTCATCATTCATTTTCATACATTGGGAGTAACTGTTTTGTTAAGAGGATTGACACAGGTAGACTTAAATTACTTTAATTGGTAAGAAGATAAAAATACACCAGTTTTATCAGCATATGCTTGTATTGAAATAACACACTGTATCTTATAAATACATGCAATTATTACATTTTAATAAATACAAGTTTAATTAAATGTGGCAATCTTTTATTACATACTCACTGTATGCTATCACAGGTGCTAGACTACATCCTATATATTTCTGTTATGATTGTATATGTGCTTATATGTAGTTTATGCTGTAAGGTAGATGTCTTCTTTAGTGGGAGTTAATTCACACCTATGCATATTTCATATAATTTATATAAAACGAACAGAGTATTTTCACACACATGTGTTTATATAATATTATATATAATGTCATCAACATTTTGCCCTATGGTTTTGTTTCTTTTTTTTTTTTTTTGGAACATGCAGATGTTTATTATTTTGAAAACCCTGGAAATATCTAGGAGGATGAGGGCAGTCCTCTGCAGGACTCCGGGCTTGGTGGCCTTGGGTCAGGACGGGTCATGCTCAGAATGTGTGACCATCCTCTGTGCTGTATGCTGTGTCATGGAAAGACAGAGCAGAGATGTAGAACAACTGGGAAGCCTGAGCCTCTAGGACATAGTGTCCTTGGCTCAGGACACTCATCTCTGGTCTAATTACTGTCATCAGGACAGTGTGAGGAAGTTTCTTCCACAGAGCCTGATGTTTCTCAAGGAGGGAAGTGATGTCACAACAGGTGTGGGTTGGTGTCCCTTTCTCAGCAGGCCAGGGGCCTGCGCTCTAATACAAGAGGTCTCTCAGGGCCCTCTTGCTGGTGGCTGATAAGGAAGCACATAACAGAGACGCTTGTCAAGATCCACGTTCCTTGGTCCTCCTGGGGGATCCCTAGCTCAGTACATGGGACAGAGCCCAGCTATTAATTGTGCCCATGTAGTTCTGTGGTCAGCCAAGCTCAGGGAGGCTCTGTCTAGGAGGAAGCTTTGATCCACAAGCTCCTGTAGACCAACATACTGGTCCAGCAAGAGCTTTGCTAAAGTTGTCCTTGTACACACACCTGAAATGACCGGGGAAAGAGGACATAAAGAGGAGACTGAGCCACTGTTCACCTCTGGGTAGGAAATGCTGGCTGGAAAGCAAGCACTGGGAGATGGAAGATCAGAAGCCAGCTGAGATCCCCCAGGTTCTACCCAAGGCCAAGGTCATGAGGCAGGGCCAAAGGCCCCTGCTTCTTGGCCTTGGCTCTCATTCTTCATTGACTTCATGGGTCACTGCCCACCAGTGGTTTTGTTTCCTTTAGGATTGTTTCCTGTTTCTGTTTTAGACCCTGGCTGAAAACTAGGAGGGTAGTGGCAATGCAGAATAATCAACCCTGCATGTGCAGATGTCCTTTGAAGTCTGAGGGAATTACAGACATTAGTTTTCTTTTTCTAGCTTTATTTCCTACCACATCACAGTGGCAACTAAAAGCAATTGAAGTAGTTCCATTAATAGTCTTTAGATTTCAATCACAGGACTTTGGCAGAAATACAATCACAGCAAAACCCATTGGGCCTTCCTGGGAAATAGGTGGCATACTTGCTGTCATTGACAGACATCATTAATCTATCACTGCACTTTTTGCTGATCTGCCTGAATGTAGTTTCAGAAATCTGCTAAAAACAGGGCTGCAGAGAGCCACTTCCAATCAAATGCAGGAGCATACTGAATGAAATAAATATGCCATGTCTGATCTGTACGGTTGCATGTAAAACAAGGGCTGGTGAAAATATGCTAAGTTCATTTCATGACCCATGGAAGGTCAAAACAGCTTGACCAACATTGCTTTGGGAAACAAAACTAGCCACTGAATGAATTTGATTGATTTCAGTACAATGTCAAGGACATTTTGTTATGGAAAACTTAATACACACACAATAGTAGAGAGAAAATGGTATGTATGGATATCTCTCCATCTAAATATTTTTTTATACAACAACACACACCATAGGGTTGCCTGTTTTTTTTTTTTATATTGGGGATCAAACTTAGGACCTTGCACTTGCTAGGCAGATTCTATATGCTGCTGAGCTATCTCCCTGGCCCTTCATTTCTATATTTTAATAGTTATAGATCACAACCAACATTCCTGACCTTCTTACCTAGATTATTTGGACCTTAATCCCAGCCATATAATAAACATCTTGATAACATTCTCAAATGAAAAGAACTATTTAAGTCAGTAGTGGTGGTCCATTCCTGTAATCCAATTTTTCTGGAAGATTAGGGGCAGAGGATTGCAAATTTGAATCCAGTCTTGGAAATTTAGGAAGAACCTGTTAAAAACAAACAAACAAACAAACAAACAAACAAACAAAATTTAAAAAGGGTTGCAGATATATTTTAGTGCAAAGGCCCTGGGTTCAATCCCCATTCCTCCAAAACAAAAGAGAACAATAGAAAGAAAGAGTTTTAGAGAAATTTAAGCTTAATACCTGTTTCACCTAAAAATACTAATAATTTCTTCACATTATCAAATATGCAGATAATTGTTGTATCTTCCCAATTGTTACATTAATGTTTTGGTAATAATTTTCTTGGAGCAAAAATAAATTTACACATTAAAATTGGTTTATATGTTTCTAAAATATTTATAAGATTCTTACCCTCTTACCCTAGTATACTTGCACATTATTTGTTGAATAAATCTCACTTGCCTTTTGAAATTTCACATCATCTAGATCATCTAGACTTTGCTGAGCTTCCACAAGGAAGCATGTACTGTCTTTTTTTTAAATTTATGCATTTTAGGGAAGGATCTACAGGGTGTTCAGGGTCTCACTACTAGATTGGATTCATAGTGATTCTCCTATTTACAGCCTCCCAAGAGCTGGGATTACAGGTGTGCACCACCACACCCAGTCTCAATTGCCCTCTCATTGCACGCCAGGGCTGGGGCTGGCACAGCAGGCCATGGGATTGAACCCCTGGCCCCTGTGTCTGCTTGCAGGTGCTTTAATCCACTGTGCTATTTGGCTGGCCCTGTGCTGTCTTGTTTTTTCTCCTTTCCTGTGATTTTAGGAGTTACAGATGTTTCATCACCTAAAACCATTAATAAGAATCACTTTTTAAATAGTCATCCTAATGGGTGAATGAGTGCCTCAGAAAGCAATATCAAGAATCCATTTACCAATTCCCCTTAGATTAATCTGTAAAATTGACTGCATTTCAAATAATATCTCATCTTTAAGGAGATAATCTAGAAAATCAAACCTAGCAGAAAAGCTGCATGAGAAGACCCAAGAAGATCTCTGAAAATGTTTTTAATGGTTATTGCAAAGTTGCAGTGAATAAGTTATCACAAAATGAGGACAAAATACTCATGTTAACTCCGTGTTGTTTATAATAGTGAGAAATGGCAACGCCTACATGACCAGCACTGGAGTAGAAGCTGGCATGGTATTTTCCATGTTATTTCAAAGAAGGCATAGCTACAATGCTGACCTGTGAAATTTGAATAATTTTTATGGAAATATTGATTATATCCTCAATATAGTACATTAACAGAGACATAAAATATCATCTTAATTTTGTAAAGTATGGAAATATCAAGTAGGACATATAGGATCAGATGGGCATATATTATAAAAAGCTACTATTCTGAAAAATAATACATAAATTATACCTTGGATCCTATCCTGTGTAATAGCACTAAAAATCAGCACATACTTTTTTGTTTTACTAGTAAGGGAAAAATAAAGGATGTGTATGTATAGTGGAATTGTGAGCAGCTTATGACTTATCCTTTATGTTCCTTTGTATTTTCCCAGTTTTTTTCCATGGATAGATAGCTTTTCAGTAAGCAGAAAAAAGAATATATTTTCAAAAATGATGGCCTCTGCCTTGCTAAGGCATTAACTGAAGAATGCAACTTTTAGTTTTACTTTGAGTTTTGTTAGAGACCTGTGTCTATTCCCGCGTACCACTTAGGTTTGGGAAGTTTGTTTTAGCTTTGAAGACTGTCCACTCAGTGTTAAAAGAGCAGAGAAGAGCTGTTTCGTCCCTCAGGTATGTTCTGAATTGCCTTGAAATAGTTTAAACCTGGGCTAAGGATCTTCTCTGGAATGCTGGGAACTGTTTTGGAAATTGTCTAGACTACCTTAGCGGAGAACAGTTAAAGTATGGCTGACAAAGAAAGCTGGTGGAAAGGTGTAGCGGATGTATTTGAGTAAGATGGAGTCTAGGGTAGAAGAGTTGGATTCTATAGTAAACTCTGCTACCCATTGCATGTTGGCTGATGCTTAGTGTCCCCAACTTGATAGAAGACTGACTTCTTTAAGGTTCCTCTGAGAGCCATCTTCTGTGTTAAACATGTGATTTCAATTTAATGACCTGGGTTCCTGTCTAACTTCTGTTGGGTCTTTGGGAATTGATTTCATGTCACTGATTCTCAGTGTTTGAATCTGTAAGACAGAGATAAAAATATTGTTGTACAGAATAAGGGAGAGAAATTATGTATAATCTATCTGACTAGGTCCAGGGAAGTTAAAATAAAAGCTAAGAGCTGGAGAGATAGCTCAATGGTCTAAATGCCTACCTGACAAGTGCAAGGACCAGGGTTTGATTCCTAATACTGCATGTGGTGCCTGCACTGAGCTGTGCTGGCCGCTGAAACTGGCTGTGGTGGTGCATGCCTCTAATCCCATTGCTGGGGAGGCTGAGACAGGAGGATCAGTACAAGTTTGAGCTGTGTAGTGAGACCCTATACCAAATAAATAAAGGACTAAAAGATAAATAAAGAAAAGTTAAGATCATTGCATGCATTACTCGGCTTTTCTATTACTGAAGTAAAGGCTGAATTTTGTTCACAGTTTCAAAGGTTTAGTGCATGGTTGGCTGGCTTCAAGACAGGGGCACCATGGTAAAGGTGCACGGTGGAGTAAACTGCTTAGCTCGCAGTAGGCAGCAAGCAGAGCCAGGGGAAGAGCGCCAGCAAGCCATCTGTCATTCAAAGCCACAGCCCCTGCAAACCATCTCCAGCCAGGCCACTTCCTAGCAGCACGTTCAGTTATAAACATCACCCCAACGATCTGATCATCTATTGAGGAGTCTTACTCCAGTCAAGTTAATAATTAAGCTTGACTATCACAGTGCTATTTGGTCCACATCTTGCAACATATTCTGTGTGAGACTCAGACATCAAATTTGGTGACCTGTGGTTTGCCTTAAAGACACAAGTACTGCCTGCAATGTACAACTGTTAGTTCTCTTCCTTAGAATATGCTTCACAAGACTCCAGATTATGACAGTTTCCAAACCTGGAACTTCTGTTGCCTGACTGGTTCTAAGGGCTTACTTATTGCTGAGCCACTCATGATATCCCCTTAGCAAGCAGTCACGTATAAACAGAATCTAGCATCTGTGCAAAATTTGTTCAAAAGAAGATATGTAAATAACAGGACCCACAGAAAATTATTCAAAATAAATCACTGTATCTCACCCCATTAGTTGCCCATTGTCTTTAA
Organism: Octodon degus; assembly: GCF_000260255.1. Lineage (NCBI taxonomy): Eukaryota > Metazoa > Chordata > Mammalia > Rodentia > Octodontidae > Octodon > Octodon degus. Next base: position 22,479,656 of record NW_004524591.1, on the reverse strand, counting down.
AAACCAATGTTCCTTACCTCTGAGGGGGCACTTGTATAATTTCTAAAGTAATCAGTGTTTTTCATGCATACTCTTTGACCACTGTATGAATGAAGACACAGGACAGGCAAGAATACTTTGAGGACCTTTTGGGAACTATAAACCAAGGAATCATAAACAAGGTTAAAATAAAAGCAAAGATCATTTTCACGTAGGTACAAGATAGGTTTGCAAATCAGGAGATACATGTTCAGTTAGAAACCAGTATTTTACCCCAATGTTATGGTTTGTGTGTAGTTATTGCCCCAAAGCTTCATGCAGTCATGGGGTGGGGACTTTTAGAGTTTGAGAACAACTCATGATCCACTGGGATTATGGGTGTGAGGACTACACCTAGCCTGGGGCGTATAGCCTGAATGCAATATAAGAGAGACAGAGAGACAGACCTCTTCTCTTGGTGTTTGCCACTGCCATGGAAGGTTGCTCTCTGCTGCATGCTGCTCTGCCTTGGAGCCAGCCAAGTATGGACTGAAACTTCCAGTAGCTGTGAGCTAAATAAACTTTTCCTTCATTCATTTTGGGTGTCATGTATATTTGTCCCAGAAATGACAGAAGAGTCACTGAGACATGCAAGATTTCCTCTACTCTTATGACCTAACCTAACCCTACCTACTTCTCAAGAGTGCCACCTCCCAATGCCATCACAATGGTGACTGGGACTTCAACATATCAACTAGAGGGAACATAGACATTCAGTCCATACTACTCCATTCTTCTGGCAAACAGTCCTCTGCAAAAACTACCCTTCTTCCTAGCTTTAGAGAAGACTGATGGATACCCCCTTGCTTGCTCAGGGTAAGGCTGGACGCAGACCCTCCCTGTTCTAATTCTTTGCCTTCTAAATGATTAGCTGAACTATTTCATCAGCAATGATCAATGGAGTGAAATATTTGTGGTGTAAACTTTTGTGGAACTTCTTTCATGTCCCTGGATTTGATCCACTCTCAGTCTGAGCCAGCAAATAGACCCAGCTGGCAATAACCTAGTCTTCCAACAGGATAGCTCTAGCACCTTCTCAGCTCTGGTGTGGGCTTTGTGGCTATCTAACACCATGGCTAGTGATATCATGGTGGGAACACAGAGAGGGAGAGATCACATGGCCAGACAGGAAATATGAGACTTAGAGGAGGTAACTCACTTCTTTTATAACAACTCTCATGAAACTACTCCACTTCTATAAATCCTGACCCACTCCCAGAAGACAGCATGAATCTCTTTGGGTGTGGAGTCTCCATGACCTAATTACCTTGTATTAGGCCCATGTCTTACTATTGTTCACCACATGGACCAAGCTTCCAGTACATGAACCTAAGGGGGATAAACCATGCCCAAACTATAGCAATGAAGTTGCTCATGTCTGGTTGGCAGAAAAGCCAAGCCAAGATGTATGGATAAGAAATACCTGCCTAGGAGTTCTCTTTTTCACAGGGTTTTCCTGGAGTGAGGATTTATATGAGAGCCTAGTAGTCCACCAGTGAACAAGGAGAGAATAAAAACAGATTAAAAAATTTGAAGAAATTGATATCACCATATAGATAAATGGTGTGGTGCCTAATTTTATGTTAACTGGATGCCCAGATATTTGGCCAATTCTAGGATGTTTCTGAGATTACATTGGAACTGATGGACTATGTATAGCAGATTGCCCTCCTGAAGGTTTGTTGACTTCACTCAATCTGTTGGAGACTTGAATAGTAAGAAGGTGGAGTAAACAATTTTTCTCTTTGCTTGGCTGTCTACAAGAAGAGTCATTGGCCTTCTGTTGTCAGATTTGAACTCAGATTGGAGTTTAAACTGTCTTTGCTCTGGTTCTCAGTCCTTTGGAATTGAACTGGAACTACATCATAGCTTTTATGGAAATCAATTTGCTCACTACAGTCAGGGGTCATCTTATCCTCCATAACTATGTATGTCAAATCCTTATAGTTAATCTCACTGCTTCTCTATATTTACACCAAATCTGTATGTCCTATTGATGCTGTTTCCCTGGACAACCAGGCTGCTATCCATGGGGAGGTGGGCTCTGTTGCCTTCTTTTTGCCTGCCCCGAGGAGATGTGGCCCTTATGCTGGCTTCTGCCCACTACCCTGGAAAAAGGATGAAAGGAAAGGAAGAGATGCACTCTCCCATAGTTGTCCCATCCTGGCTAACCCTCTGACTTAGCTGTCCTCTCTAAATACCAGTGGAAGATTCTGAAACCCTTTTCTTCCTCTTCCCTCCATCTTAAGCTTTGTTGATTTGATTGGTTCTGGCAGTCACCTCTGTGTTAATACTACTTTATTCTGACTGTGTGTGTGGTATTCTACAGCTGATAGTGTCAAGAATCATATTCTGATATCATTAAAAAATTGCTAGATGCTGGAAGGAGGTTCCCAGTCCAGGTGAGGAATGCCCTATAAAGTCATTCTCCCCTCACACTTTGCAAACTCAGATATTCTATATTGTCATGCTTCGTAATTGAGTGCCTGGAAATCTCTGGAAGGGGAGTAGCACAGGGCCCAGCTCCATCAGTACATGCCTGTGTGAGCTTGGGCAAAGCAAAAACCTTTCTGGAAACTTTTTAGCTGAAGCATCATCCCAGGCATGTCTTCCTACTTCTGCCTTTTAGGCACCGCCTTATTTTCATTGCTGGCAGAGAAAGGGCGGAACCGATAGCCTCATCCCAGCCTGCAACATAGGACTATTAATAGAGCCCTTAGCTGCCCTGGCTTCCGTCTTGGGAGCCACTGGGCGCCTCCTCTCTCCAGAGCAGAAGTAGCAAGAGCTGACTCCTTGCACTTCTGCCTCCAATTTCGGCCTCCCACAAGAGTGGTGGGCGCGTTGTGGTGGTCAGAAAGTGGAGGCTCCCAGGGTTAAGGGCACTGGAGAAAGCTCTCTGGGGAGGCGGATGGCCTAGCCATCATCAGGGTACCCACGAGCAGAGCTCCCTCAGAGAAGCGCAGCCAACAAGAGCAGCAACAGGCTTTAAGAAGAGTAATAGAAAGGAAAACAAGGAAGACAATCTTGACCCCTCCTCCACCCTCCTAAACCTTCCACCCTCCAGGAACTGATACTTCCAAATGCGCCAGGAAGAAAGGGAGCAAGGGCACAAAGTAGAAGAAAAAGTAGCCCTCGCTGAATGCCACGCCCCTTCCTCCTCCCAGCCCCAGGAGTGCATCTGAGAACTTTGGTACCTCCACCCCGACCCCACGTGTCCATGTCCACTCTGGACAGTCGGATGGGCGCCGACACGACCACGTTGCTCTGAGTGCCTGTGGGGTGGGCGCCGCCCTCCCTGCAGCCTTCTCCTCCCGGGCTAAGGAGGGCAGCAGCTGGCGAGGTCACAGGTGAAGCTGGCAATTGGGGTGCCGGGTGCCTGGAGCGAGGGAGCCTTCGAAGGCCTGGGGTGTGGGTCCCTCGGGAAGCCTGCTTTGGCCCCCTGAGATGGGCTCTGTCTCCTCCGCGCTGGCGCGGTCCCGCAGCACCGTGGTGCAGTTGGGCTCTTCGCCGCCGCAGCCCCAGGCGCCCCTGGCTGCGCCTGCTGTTCGCAGGGACCCATTCGTGCTCTCCCAAAGTCCGGAGCAGGGTCCCGGGCGCGGAGAGACCCCCAATCCTCCCGCAGCCTGGGGAGAGCTGCCCGCTGCGCCGAGCGGGGCCGCCAGCACGAAGCCCGAGGGCGCGGAGATGTCCCCGGTGCAGGCGGACGCTGAGACCGAGTCCCAGCCTTACTCGCCGGGAAGCTGCAGCCGGGACGGTGAGTTTGCTCATCTGGCTTCCAGGTGGTGGGCGATCTCTCCTGAGGACCTTTGGGACTTCACCTTGCGGGGTGGGGACAAGAGGAGGCTCAGTCTCCCAACAGGATTTCGCTGTTCTTTTTCCCTCTTGCTCACGACTTCTTGTACAAGTTTACGATTCCTTTCTGGGTCAGTAGATGCTGTTTCAGAAGGACTGTTTTTCATAGGGCTTCAGATGCAGCTGGGGAGACAGCTCACAGCTCAGGACTTTTCTTGTTGTCAGTGGTCAAGAAGCGGGCGAGAAGCATTTCTGTCACCTCCCCGGAGAATTAGGAAAAGGGCAGGATTCCCGAGGGCCCCAGTCTTAGTTTCAGGTGTGAAGAAGGAAACCAGTGTTTGGATCAGTATCTTCCGAAGGGACTTGAGATGTGCTGTGCTGGAAAGTGTGTGTGTGTGTGTGTGTGTGTGTGTGTGTGTGTGTGTGTATGTGTGTGTTCTCACACCTGTGTCTGGGCTTTAGGGTAGGCCATGTAGGAGAAATAAAAAGCCACACAACTTTTGGAATCAGGAGACTGAGTTTCCACCTGCAGTTTTCCTTGTGATCTTGGGCCACTGTCTTTGTGCTTCATGGTTTTCATCAGTGACACAGGAATGGTAATTACACTTATCTCACCAGCTAGCTGGAAAATATGCCCAGACGTCATACATGTAAAAAAAAAAAAAAAGTACTTTGTAAACCATAGCATGCAGCGTAGATGTTCAGTATTATGCTCAAGCCAGATCTATTCACCTCATCAGCTAAGGGAATAGTAAAAAAATTAAAAACTTTTAGTTTAAGATGTTAAAGTTCTGTTTGATCAGGAAAAGTCCTGTTTTGTGTGTGAGAAAAATTCCTTAGTAATAATTTGTTTTTTTAGGAAGTCAGTGTGCTGGAAATGTTACTAAACACATCTGCTGGCTTTTTGGTCTTATACATGAATTTCCAGTTCATCCCAAACGAGGTTGTGTGTTGCTCACTAGGATGGCTACTGGATTTTCAAGGATTCAGTATCCTAAGAGGCCTGTGTTGGTCCCCGTGAGAGCAATATAGTTAGGAAGAGGGGAATTTGTTTACCCTTCATCTCACTGAGAGGTGAAGACACCTGTGCTTATTCCCTCTAGAATTTTCTTATAAAAATGGTCAGTTTTTCCATTAGCTCTTATTTGGCCTTGTTTTACTCAAATGGACATTTGTTTTTCAATTAAAAGACAGTACATACAGGTGATCCCAACAAGGGAGGACTTGTCATTGTAAAACATATTTTGGCTCTCCAGACAGTACACCTTTGTAATATTTATTGTAAACCAGAATAGGAGTATCAGAATATGAGTCACAGTATTTGGGTACCACAGCTTCCTTGGGAGGGCTGCTTATATTTGGTAAGCCTGAACAATGTTCTTTTTTAAAATAAATGCAAACATAATGGCATCATTTGCTCTGTTATAGCTTAAGGAAAATTACGGAGGTAGAAATGGTTGATAAGTATAAATATTGAATAAGAGTAAGGCATTATTAAAGTATCTAGAGGCTTGGTATTTTCTTTTATGCATTATAGAAAAACATAAAACAAGGTTTCATAACAAGATGCTAGAATAACAATAGTTAATGCATTGCATATTGTTATCTTTAAAGTAGTTACTCAGAGTACAAAACATGAGCATACAATTTCTCCAATAGATTTAATATTTCCTAATGTAGAGATGCATATTTAGTTTTATAGAAATGTATTATGATTAACATGTTATATACAATAAAATGTGGGATTCCTTTGTGGAACTTT
>NW_004524591.1:22460471-22473829 GCF_000260255.1 Octodon degus | reverse complement strand
GTTGGACTTGTAGTGAGCTTCCTGTCTCAGCCTATCCATTGCGGGGATTATAGGGGTGCACCACCATGCCCAGTTTTGGTGGCTGGCTCAACACACCTGGGGTTTCGGGGGCCAGCACAGCATGCGGTACCAGGGATTGAATTTGGACCCTTGCCTTTGGCAGACAGCTGCTTAGACCATTGAGCTACTTCCCCAGCCTACCAGATTTTTGTTTTTATACATTTATTGATATGGGCAGAAGATTTGATGATTGCACATATTTATAATGTCATAAAATCAGTTTCTAGGATTTTGCAATGAATTAATTTTTGTTCTGGATTCAATGAATGTACCTTGCAAATAGTTTTCATTATAGCCTTTCTGTTGGACAAACATTAACTTTTTCTATTCCTTCCCTTTTTATTTTGTAAGAATATTTTCAATTGAAATTACATTCTGGGTGTTATGTCACTTAGGGTACCTACACAAAATTATTTGATTTCTATATTTTTTTCTTTTAAAAAAGTGATAGTTGGGCTTACACTTTGAAGTATAGTTGAGTTTAGTTAGTTAGACTTACAGACAAAATGTATTTTTGCCATCTGTAAAAATGAAATGAGTTGTATTGGTGAAGCCAGGTGGAATTTTGCTGGACTAGATTGAGCTTCTCCAGAAATTGGTGATTTTGAGTAGAGTAGTACACAATTTAAGAATCTGGGGAGGGGCTGGTGAGATGGCTCAGTGGTCTAAAGCACCTACTTGGAACAAGCTTAGCAAAGCACAGGGACCGAGGTTCAATCCCCCAGCACCACATGCCAGCCAGCCCGCCCCCTGGTGGGCTGAGCTGGCCACCCACCCCCCCACCCCCCCACACACATAAATAAATAAATTAAATTAAAAAAAAAAAAGAATCTGGGGAGCAAATTAACTAAGTTTGCTGAAATCCGTGTTTTATAACCAAACTGAACATGGGCATTCAGAGTTGTATGCCTGATACTGTTTTATGAAATTGTTCCTTGGATTTATTGTCATTTTACAGATGAAGACATGGAGTGGTGACTACAGACCAAGGATTTAAATGCAGTTAGTCTGGCTCTGGAACTACATGTTTTTAATCTGTTCTGTACTGGTTGTCTTAGTTTCCATATTATCTTTGAAGGCTTTATCTTGTCTCAGAGCAAAGGACCCAACATAAAGTCCTCTGGCACCAGTGGGAAGTGCTGGGAGGTAGGAGTCACAGCATGAACAGAGAGTCACAGTGTCCCTTGCTGTGTTGGTAATTAAAGCCAAGGAGCTTAAGGGGAAGCCATGCTCAGGGGCTCCACAGTCACCTCTTCCTCCTCATGGAAATTTAGATTCTTGGAGCCTCTGAGATGTGATTTGCTAAGGCTATGGGTAGCTCCCTAGTCTTTTCCCATCTTGTGAAGATTCAATGAGATAAAATGGCAAAATCTAAGTAGGGACCCGGCCTATATTAAACATATGCATTTCATGTCTTTGTCTGTTTGCTTTCAGACATCTGGGGTCCCACTCACTGGTGGAAAGGAAGGAACTCATCCACTTTAATGAAAAGGTTCCTCAGAGTAAACAGATGACAAAATAAATAATAAAACAGCCATAGGTATCTGTCCATTGCTTAATAACCTGCATTTGATTGTCAGGGGCTCCTACCATTTGTTAAAAATTCTTCTAGATGGAGATGGATTTTTGACATTATTGATTAAGTGACTTTTTTGTTAGTAATTTGTTTTTCTTTTCTTTTCTTTTTTTTTTTTTTTTTTTTGGCAGAACCGGGGATTGAACTCAGGCCCTTGCACTTGCCAGGCAAGCACTTATTCTACTGAGCCATCTCCCCAGCCCAGTAATATGTATAATAACATTTGGGGACTCTTTCCAGGGACTTAGGTATTGGCCCTTAAAAAATGTTTTTCAGTTTTGAGATAGAGTCTCACTAAGTTGCTAAATTGCCTGGGTTGGGCTCCAACTTTTGATCATCCTGCCTCAGCCTTCCAATATGCTGAGATTATAGCCATGTGCCCCTAATTATCATTTGGAGAAAAGGATCCCATAAGCACTGATGTTAAAGTGAACTAGTCTTTGTCAAACAGCAATCTCAAAACATCATCTAGCAGAATTTCTATCTGCTTTTTGGTTTCCATTTAAAATCTGTGGTTTCTGGTGAAGTCTGCCCTCTCAGCTGCTAAACTTCCTGGTTGTTACACATTGATGTTTGTTAGAATCACCTGGAGAGGTAATTCCGGAAACTGAGGCTGATTGTTCTGGAACAAGGCTGTGGTCTTGGCCCACTAACCAACTGTCCTGGCTGATTCTGTGACCAATTAAGTGTGCACTGTAGTCCCTTGGAGGCTCGCTGCAGCACACGACCTGGGATCCTCTCAGATTCCTAAGAATTTGCATTCCTGACAAATCCCCAGATGCCTGACAACCAGAGTCCTATCAGAGAGGTCACCCAGGAGGGCCCCTAGAAACCAGTTGTGTGGTGGTGGTTCTGGTCAGGATTTGGGCAGATGCGACGGAGGTCAGACTCTAGATTCAGGCAACTTTCACTTACCTGTCTTTCTCCTTCACCTCCCAGGTCCCTTAGCAACCACTCTCTTGCCAGTTTCTAAAACGTCAGGATAATTATGATCCTTCACCAGTGACATTTTTAACTTGGGATTAAAATTTTTTGGTAACTGTTAGCTGAATTAAAAGGCCTGAGTGATGTGAAAATAAAACAAAACTCTTGTCATTTTAAAAATCAGTGGGTGGCTGGGTGAGGTAGTGACACTTCCAGAGACTTAATTTTCAGCCCTCACAGCATCTCCTCATGTGGGTCCTGTTCTGATTTAATTTAAACTGACACAAGCAGCCTTGTAAAGTTTTGATTAGTGACAGGCAGCACTGCTGATAGCCGATCTGTGATGGTCACGTGGATGTGGCTTTCCCTCTGGGAACCGTCTTACTCCTTGGGAGGCAAGTTGAGGTCCCGGAGTCCTGTCATGGCTGAGGAGTCTTTCTTAGTACCATCTTCCTTGGATTCTCCTGGGGGTGGCTGGGGTCATTCCTTCCACAGTCAGTCTCAACTTAGGGCAGAAGAGTGACCTTGTGCCCTGAGCCACCAGTGGGGTACTTGCTGCTGCTAGGTGGAAGACTGGGGGAAGGAAAGCTTCCACAACACACACAGCTCAGGAGGCCCCTGTGGATTCCTTATCATCTGACTTTTGGGAAAGTTTTCTAAGGCAGATGGAACAGGTGGCCTTGTTCCTATTGAATAAAGAGGATTTTTTTTTTTTTTTTCGGAACCAGGGATTGAACTCGGGCCCTTGTGCTTGCCAGGGAAGCACTTAACCTACTGAGCCATCTCCCTGGCCCCAATAAAGAGGATTTAAGTAAGCTTTATTATTGATGACAAGCTCCATTCCTGATTCCTTGCAATTAGATTTTCAGGTGTCCCACTACCCATTCTTCCAGAGAGTGTGGCATTAGTAAAAGAGGCTCTGGAATCTTGGAGGTTCAGAGCCTTGCTGACTTCGTGACCTAGCTCCTCTGAGCCTGTTTTCTTATCTGGGAAATAGAAATGGTGCTGAGTTCAAAGAACATAATTTATAGAGATGCCTAGCTCATCCTGGGGAATATTCTTAGCAAACCTGGGGGACTTCTACAATAACTAAGCTGAGCAGCCGAGTAGGTAAATCCCATCTGCAACTGGAGTCCCACAGCAACACATGGCTGAGGGGGGACACACATCTATTGTTCTAATCCCATTCTCTTTCCATAATGCCATGGTGATTCTCAGCACTGTTAAATGATGTCAAGTTAACAGGGGAACCAGGGTGGTGGAGAAGTGAGAGCCAAGGGGGCTAGAGAGAGAACAGAGCCAGAGGAGAAGCAAAAACCATCATCCATGTGGTGTTCAGGGCTCAGAGGCCTAGTTCGCATTCTTCTGAGTGAAGACATAGTTCGTACATCTTTATGTCATCCTGGTGTTGGATTTTCTGTAGGTCACTTGGATTGTTCAACCCAAAAGGTGATTGTGTGTGTGTGTGTGTGTGTGTGTGTGTGTGTGCGTGTTTGTGAATCTGCTTCTTGGGGCAAGTAATGAACATCAACACTCTAATTAGAATTACTCAGTAATAAACACATTCCTATATTCTTCAACTATTTCTCCAAAGACTCCAACTGTTATTTCTAACTTTATTAAAGGGCTTTAGAAATCACTATAAGTAATTAGAAATATTTTTTTCATTAGTCAAAAGTCTTATAAAGTGCTTCTGTTCTTACATGACTGGGGTATGAGAATCTGGTGCATGTGGCCATCTGTCCCCACCCTAGTGGCTTCCTATGCAGAGGTCTCTAATTCCATCATGATAGCAGAGGACTGTGAGGCTTACTCCTGCTTAGATCTCTAACTAACTCCCCAACATTTCATTTTTCACAACAAATGTGTGCAAACCTCCAGCTTAAGCTATAACCTCCCACGTTCATTAACTGCCCCAATCCCTGACAGTGGTCGCTGCACATCTGTGTCCCCATATCTGGCTCCCCTCACAATGCAAAGAGAATGTAGGCTGCTGAGGGGCAGCAAGGGGTGATGAAATCGGGAGCCTTGCTAAGTAGCAAGTTAAAACATTGTATACAAAAGGCCACACCAACCCCTCACCCTGTGAAAGTGGCTGTCAGAATGTCCAGAAGCTTCTAATGTCTGATGTGACCCCTTTCTCAGTGGAGAGTAGGCTCTTGGGGAAATCTGTCCAGGATTATATTTTGAATTTCCTGGAGGACTAAGACATTTTTCTCCCTTCCAGACTGCACAACCAGGCCAGAGAGTGGCCAGAGGTTCTGGGCCCTCTTCTAAATATAAATGTCTAGGTCATCCCCCAGTGTACTATGGGCCTGTACCTCCCGAGGAGTCAGCCAGGGGGTCTGGGAAGACTCACTATGTTATACCAAAGAAACATAGTCTGTTCCACCAGGACCTTGGTTGCCTATCAAGGCTGAACTATGTGGACATCCTTGAACCCCTGAGCAACTCCTAGGCAGGAGCTCAGGGTACTGGGGACATGTACTGGCAGTGCCAGGGCCCAGCTGCTTTTATCCTTTGGTGCCTGGCATTCAGGGTCCTGGGCACTGCTATTATGTTTAGGAACCAGCACTGGCCACACAAAAGAAGAATTTGTCACCCACCATCTGGCCTTGCAGATGTCTAGGCTAGGGTCAGTCAGTGAGAGTTCTTGCTTTTTCCATTCTATCACTTTTTCCATAGCCACAGTAGTTGTGGAATCCATGGGGAGAAGCAAAGAAGGCGACACTTTGATCCCCAGCTGTCCTCCAGCCTTTCTGCTTTGTGACCCCAACCCTGGGACTCTGACTCCTTAGGATAGGGAAAGGGGTAGGTGGTTAGAGAGGGGATCCCCAACCCCTTGCCTGCACCTGATGCTGCTTTTTAAAGCTTCTCCCAATGAAATGACCCCACATATAGCACAATCATGTTTTGCCCTTTAGAAAAGATTTCTCAAAAATGTATATTTTTATTTTTTTTTTTTTTTTTCTTTTTTGCGGAACCGGGGATTGAACTCAGGCCCTTGCACTTGCCAGGGAAGTGCTTATTCCACTGAGCCATATCCCCGGCCCCTAAAAATGTATATTTTTAAATGGTTTATTTGATTATACAAAATTTGATGGAATTAGAAACAAAATTGCATATGTAATTCCAATATTCATTACTTGCATTTTGACTATTTAAAAATCTCAAAAATAAAACAAATTAATTTAAAATAATACTTTTCCTTTCAACAAAATAATTTAATTGAATATTTTATATGTATTTTCATCACTAGTATTCTTTTTAGTAATTCCATTTTTGAGACATTTTCTTTTGTGTTTATGTTATTTGTAGTACAGCACTTTGTTTTTGTTTTGCAGTGCTAGCGATTGATCCCAGGGCTTCACACATACAGGGCAAATATTCATCACTGATCCATCTTTCTAGCTCCATTTTGTTGGAATTTTAAAGGACAATCAAATCTAGAGATTAGAGTTTGTGGAATGCCATTTCTTCCACTAAGGAATCAGTATGGCTTTTCTTCTCAGGTCAATAAATATGAATAATCAATGGGTATCTTAACATTGAGCCATCTCCACCTTCCTAGAATAAAACTTTGCTTGTGCATGCCATTATTATTTTAACATGCTGTTACATTTTGTTGGTTAATATTTCATTGAAGACTTTTGTACTGGCATTCCTAAGTTCTCTTCCTTTTCCCACCAGGTTGCACCCACTCCATGCAGGGTTTTGATCAGAAAGTGTGTGTGCCTGCCTCTTTGTCAAGGCCAAGAAAAACCAGTCGGCTCCAAGGAGTCCCTCAGAGTCCCATGGGCGTACACATTCTACAGTAAATGGGAACCTTTCTGAAATCTATTGCTTTTAATTAACTTTGCTATGATGCAACTTCAGCACTTCATGCCATTGGATTTTCTGGATTCCGGTTTTTGCATTATGGAGGGGTTTTATTGTAAGCGTCAATACATTTTGCTTAGTAAGAGGAAGTCTGCAGCCAGCTTTGCATAACATTCTCCCCCCTCCATATACCGGATATAGAGGTCATCAGTGACATCTGGGAATAAAAATATCTCCTCCTGATTCTTCACTCTGTGGACTGTAGCTGCTAGGTATATTGGATTCAGCTAATAGGAGAAAATTTATTTTCTTTATTTTTTAGATTTCAGTGCCTGACTTGGTTGGGTTCATTGTAGGAGCTTAAGAAATGTGGAGGGATTAGTAGAAGAATCCTGAAGGTGCTCTGGGCATTTGTTCCTTTTCTATACCATGAAGATCTTCATCCTTGTCAGGTTTACTTTTTGAGGTTGTAGAGGTCACCAAAGATTGTAATGGACATAAAAGGCACTTTGTAAAAAAGCATACTGAGCTACCTGGTGTGGCTTATTGATCTGATGCCTGAGGGATGGGTGTGCATCTAATGGACGGCTACCCTAATAGGCTTCTGATGCCCATCAGCTCTTTATAGAGGAATAGATATTTTGTAAAAAGTCTTGTTATGAATTCCTAGACTAATTGATAAAGCATAACAAGCATCTTTCTTAATGCAGAGCTGAGATTGCTGGAAATTCAGGGAACCTCTTGGAAACCAAAGAAGTGAAGGAGTACCACTGGTCTCAGTAACCAGTTTTTTGCTTGTTGTGGAGGAGAAGAGAGAAGGCTGTGGCCCTCACTTAACTGGTAGTGGTAGTTGAGAGCTGATATGAAGTTGAGACCCTCACAAGGGAATGAGCTGAAAGAAAATTTTCTTACCCACTATAGAAAAAAATGAATAAGAAATTAGCTGTCTTTTTTAGCTTGGTGTTTGGAGAGGAAGTAGGTCTCTTTTAGAACTTCATCTCTGCAGGTCTACCCAGTATAAGTTTGCTTAGAAGATTGATGCTACCTATGTGTGATCTAGAGAACAGTGCAACCCGAAAGAGAATTAGTTTGGTCATGCCCTGGGGTCCAGGTGAAGGACATAGAAACACTGGCTGAAGAGATAGATCCTGTGACCAAGCCTACTTGGTCCCACAGATGAGGTGATGCTTCGTGACAAACCTCTGACAAACAAGCTACCCTTAGTTGAGGGATCTTAGTAAGAAAAACAAGATGTCTGGAAATGCATGTAGTCTGATCTGACTTTAAAAAAAATGTATTTAGTGTAGGGTGTACAGGGTCTTACTACACAGATCAGATTCATAGTGATTTCCTGTTTTCAGCCTACCGAGCACTGGGTTTACAGGTGCATACCACCTCGCCCAGTCTCAATCACAATCTCAGCACATCCTGGGGTTGGAGCCAGCACAGCACACCCAGGATTGAACTCTGTTCCTTGCATCTGCCTAAGCAGGTGCTTTCATCTGCTGTGCTATCTGGCCGGCCCTGATCTCATGTTTAAGTAGACTTTCAATCTTTCTTCACAGACATATAGTCATTCCTTGGTATTTTCAAGGCTTGATCCAGGAACTTTCTTGGTACCAAAATCTGCCAATGCTCAAATCCCTTATATGAAAAGGTATAGTATCTGCACACTTTACATAATCTTTATTTATTTATTTATTTATTTTTTGGCAGAACTGGGGATTGAACTCAGGCCCTTGCAGGCCCTTGTGCTTGCCAGGGAAGTGCTTATTCCACTGAACCATCTCCCCAGCCCCCAAAGGAATCGTTATTTATTTATTTATTTATTTATTTATTTATTTATTTTGCGGAACTGGGGATTGAACTCAGGCCCTTGCAGGCCCTTGCGCTTGCCAGGGAAGCGCTCATTTACATAATCTTTAGATTACTTATACTACATAATACCATGTAAATGCTATGTAAGTACTCATTATATATCATTGTTTTGGAATTGATGATAAGAAAAAAAGTCTGTGCATGCTCAGTACAGATGCATTTCTCCTCCACATATTCGCTACTGGTTGAATCCAGATGTGGAACCCATGGATATGGAGGGTTGACTGAACTCTCATTACCTCTGTCTGGGTAAGTTTGTTTATGGTCTATTAGATGACCATAAACAAAGTACAGGATACTGTTAGTGGTGAACATGGCAGAGGGACAAAGGAACAAGTAAAAATGAAAAAGCCTACAAATACTGGCTCTTCTGTTCTTCCCACTCAGTTTGTACCAACCTGCACTGGTTCCAGTGGAGGATGTTTCTGTTTCCTTGTCTTAGTTAAGAAAAATCAAGTAGCTCCAGGAAACCTCCAGCTCCCCACATGCCTATAGAACGTATAGGCTCAAGGAATATGGAAAATCATCAGCAGGATAGATTGAAAAAATGACAGATGTTGAAAAAGTAATCACTAGGGCATGCCACAACTAACAAGTCTTGTTTATTTAGTGCTTACCAAGTGGCAGGTACTTACAAAATGCTTTATAAATCTTTTAACCTTGTAGTAGCCTTGTGAAGTAGGGACTAGGATTGGAATTCTCACTTTAGCCATGAGAGAAGGGAAACACTGCAAGCTTAAAGAACATGGCCAATTCTCAGCCCTGCCTCCCTAGCTGGAGGAACAAGACCTCAAGGCTCAGACACTTAGTTCTCAGCTACTCTGTATGGATGGATACATAGGGCAGATTTGATACAGTAGTGAAGATTCTTGGAGATGGTAACACGGAGAATTTTTGAGTTATTCTTATTGAATTTCATGTTGCCTTAACCTTGCTGTTCTTGAAATTTGTTTTAAAAAAGAAAGTGGAGAATAAGGGTATCTTCTATCCTTGTTGCAACTTGTACCCACCCCTCAGTACCTAACACCAGTGCTGAATAAGGGTACCTACCATTTGCACTGTTAACTCTGTTGACAGAAGTATAAAGCCAAAGCATGCCAGAATGGTTTAGGGAGCTCCTTGCTCAAGCTGAAGTATACGTGTGTAAGAAGTGGTTATGGAATTGGGTCAGACTGAACTACAGAGCAGATTCAATGACTTGAGAAGGATGAATTGAGGCACTGTTTCCACAGATGGATTTAGAGGGAAGAAAAGATATGACTGTCCTAATCTTTATGATTCCATATGGCAGGTCCCTTTAATAATTAAAGTGAAGAGAGCTTTTAGTGCAAGTTTACATTTATGATTGAACTTCTCTTCAATATCTTTAAGTCTAAAATACTTCTGTATCTGTTTTTATTGTGGTATTTCCTATGCAATCAGGGTTTTATTAATGAAGTCTTTGCCTCCACTAGTGTCTTCACCCTATTCTACTGTCTTCCAGCAGAGTAAGTGTTTCTATCTTAGATCTTTGATCCATTTCAATTTTATCTTAGTTTACTGCATGGAGAAAGATATGGGTCTAGTTTTAGTGTCTGACCTGTAGAGAACCAGTTTTTCTAGCACTATTTCTCAAAGAGGTTATCCCTCTTCTAGTGAAGGTGTTTCACTCCTTTGACAAAGATAATGTGGTTAAATGTGTTTGTACTTTTAATCTGTTCCCCTGATTCCCAGGTCTGTTTTTTTTCCCCCAGTACCATGTTGTTTTTAATCACAGTAGCTCTGTAGTATAACTTCAAATCAGGGATTATGAGGCCTTTTTTGCATTTATTGTCCAGAATTGCTTTTGCTCTTCTAGATCTCTTTTGGTTCCAGATGAATTTTAGGATTGTTTTCTTTAATTCTGGGAGGTATGTTACTGATATTTTGATTGGGATTGCATTAAATCTGTATAAGAATTTTGGAAATATGACCATTTCCACTATACTGGTTCTTCCTACCCAGAACCATTTTCTGATACCCTCTTTGATTTCCTTTTTGAGTACTGTAGTTTTCAAATGTAAAAGTCTTATACTTTGTTAGATTGATTCCTACTTATTTCATTTTTTGAATGCTATTGTGAAAGGTAATTTCCCTCTTAGTGAGTTTGTTACTTGTGCATAGTAACAACTCACTTGGTTTGTGAGAGTTGTTTTTTTTTAACCCAGCTACACTACCCAACATAATTATTAAGTCTAGAAGTGTTTTGGTAGAATTTTTGTGGCCTTCTATGTAGAGTATTATATCATCTTCAAATAATGGTAACTTAATGTCTTCCTTTCCTATCCTTATTCTGTTAACTTATTTTGGTTGTCTACTTACACTGGCTAATGTTTCCAGAATCATATTGAATAGGAATGGTGATAGTGGAAATCTTTGTCTTATTCCTGAATTTAGAGTAAAAGCTTTCAGTTGTCCATCTAGTTTGATGTTGGATGCTGGTTTGTCATTGATAGCTTTTATCACATTAGTATAAAGACCATCTATTCTAATTTTCTGTAGTTTTTACCATGAATGTGTGTTGGACTTTGTCAAATGCTTTTTCTATCTATTGAGATGATCATATGGTTTTTGTCCTTGGCTCTGTTAATATGATGTATTATATTTATTAATTTGTGTATGTTGAGCCATCCCTATGTCCCTGGGGTGTATCCTCCTTGCTCTTGTGGTATAATCTTTGACGATTTGCCAAATTTTGTTTGCCAGTCTCTTTTGGGGGATTTTTGCATCTATGTTCACTAGGAGATTGTGCTATAGTTTTCTTTTTAGGTTTGATCCTTCTCTCTCTCTTTTTTTGTATTAGAGAATGCTTGCCTTCAGGAATTAATTTGAGAGTACTACTCCTTTAATTTCTTTAAAGAGTTTGAGAAGTAGCAACATATGTCTTCTCTAAATTTCTTGTAGGATTCAGCAGTGAATCCATCAGAACCTGGGCTTTTCTTTGCTTGTAGGTATTTAATTACATCTTCGATGTCATTGAATGATATTGGTTTATTTAGAATTTTTGTATCTTCTTGACTCAGCTTTTATAAATCATATATGTGTAGGAATCTGTCCATTTCTTCTGTTTTCTATCTTATTTTAGAGTGCAAACTCTTGAAATTGTCATTGATGATCATCAGGATTGATGCAGGACTGATTGTGATTTCACCTGTCTTGTTCCTGATTGCACAGATTTGAGTCTTCACTTTTTTTGAAGGTTGGCTGAGAGATTCTCAATTTTATTTAATCTTCCAAATAAATAACTCAATTCATTAATTTTTTTTTTGTATCTTAGTACAGAGTTTACAGGGTTTCGCTATTTAGATCAGACTCATAATGATCTGCCTGTGTTCAGCCTCCCAAGAGCTGGGATTACAGGCATGTGCCCCCATGCCCAGTCTCAATTGCCATCTCAGCATGCCCCAGGAGTGGGCTTGGCATAGTAAGCCAGGGATTGGACCCCAGCTTCTGCACTCTGCCTAAAACAGGCACTTTAATTCACTGAGCTATTTGACTGGCCCTTTCATTAATTCTTTATTTCGTTTTCTTAGTCTTCATTGCATTAATTTCTGCCCTGATTTTAATAATTCCCTTCCTCATACAAGCTTTGGGCTTGACTTGCTCTTATATTCTAGTTCCTTGAGGTTCAATACTAGGTTGTTTATTTGAACTTGCTCAGTTTTTCTAATATGAAAATTCAGCACTGTAGATTTTCCTCATATAACTGCTTTCGTTGTGTCATGCCATGTGGTATGCTGCAGTGGGATCATTGCTTAATTGTTAAAACTGAATAATTTCTTCTTTAATTTCATCTGTGGCCCACTGGTTGTTCAGGAGGGTGTTATTTAATTTCCATGTATTTGTGAAGTTCTTTGCCATTGATTTTCAATTTTATTGCACAATGGTTTGATAATATGTATGGGATAATTTCAATTCCCTTACAGTTACTTAAGTGTATTCTCTGAGATCAGATGTGGCTATTTTGAAGAACATTTCATGTGTAGCTGAGAAGCATGTGTATTCTTTTGTTGTGAGGTGGAATACTCTATAGACATACACTAAGTCTATTTGTATAACAGTTTGGTTCATTTCTGATATTTATCTGTTGAGTTTTTGTGTGTTTTATCTATTTTAATCTCACTATTTTTGTTATGGGGTATCACAATCATATTAGTGGCATTGCGTATGCCCCTTCCTTTCCAGCCTCAGCCTCGGACCGTACTGCCGTTTGATGCCCAAGAAGAACCAGACCGCCATTTATGAGCTCCTTTCTAAGGAGGGGGTGATGGTGGCCAAGAAAGACATCCACATGCCCAAGCACCCAGAGCTGGCAGACAAGAATGTGCCCAACCTTCACGTCATGAAGCCATGCAGGTTCTCAAGTCCTGAGGTTACGTGAAAGGTTTCCCATCCTTTCACTTCCAGTTTATGAATTTCTTTTAGAATTAAATGCATTTCTTGTATGCAGCATATTGTTGGATCTTGTTTCTTGATCTATTCTGACTATCTGTGTCTTTTGATTGGTGAATTGAGACCATTTACATTGATGGTTACAATTGATATGTATTGGCTTGTCCTTGTCATATTATTTTCCTGTTTTTGGTTACCTTTTTTCACCTCTGTGTAATTGCTTGCCTTGTCTTGGTGGATTTATTCTGTTGAGTTTCATGAAACTTTGGTCCTTTTTGTCTCTCTCTAAAATATCTTTTACGGTGGGCCAGCTAGCTCAGTGGATTAAAGCGCCTGCTTAGGCAGAGCACAGAGGCCGGGGTTTCATCCCTGGCATGCTATGCCAATTGTGCCCCTGGGGCATGCTGAGATGGTGACTGAGACTGGGCATGGTGGCATGCTCCTATAAGTCCAGCTCTTGGGAGGCTGAAAAGAGGGGAATCACTATGAGTCTGATCTGTGTAGTGAGAGCTTGTAGACCCTGTACTAAATACAAAAAGAAAAAAAAACTTTTAGAAAATTTTGTCAGCTTAGTGTTCATAAATTTCCTCCAGTGTTTTTCATCATGGAATTATCTTATTTCTCCATCAGTTTTGAAAGACAATTTTGCAGGGTACATCAGTCTGGGGTTGTTTTTTTGGTTTTTTTTTTT
>NW_004524591.1:22433104-22459341 GCF_000260255.1 Octodon degus | reverse complement strand
CTTGCCAGGCAAGCACTTATTCTACTGAGCTATCTCCCCAGCCCCTCCATTTGTTTCTTATGTTGGGCATTCATGGTTGCCATCATTTTGCCTAGCTCCTCTACTTTTATCTGTATCTTCTCTACAGTTACTAAGCATGCCTTTCAAGGTGGCCACCATGTCTGTTGTCTGAGAAATTATTTCTGATTTGATACTTTCTAAACCTGTGTTCATCTGCTTCATTACTTCTTCTGTTACTTCAGAGAGTCCAGGTGGGTGGCTTTAGAATTGTTCCACATCACTGCATCCTTGGTTTGCCTTGGTGAGCTGGGAATTTGAGCTTCTATCTCACTTAAGTGTCTTCTCATTTTCTATTTATTTTTTAGTTTGATTCCTGGGTTGATGCTTATAAATTGCTTAGGGCAAGTAATTCCATTGCTAGTACCTAGAACCCTTAGGAAATGACTACTTCTCAAAGATTTCTTCCAGTGTAGCTACATTTTGGGTTTGGAGTCTTGCAAAATCCTATCACTTTAACTTATTGAATATGAGAAGTTGCTGCCTGTTTGGCTCAGCCCCTGTTTGTTTGGCACTGGCCTATACTATTATTTATGACTCTTAGGCAATCTCCGTCATGGAAGAGACTAATTAGAAACCAGGAAGAACAACTGATTCAAAAAATTATGTCACTTTGACTAATGTAGTTCAATCAGCAATAACATAATCATCAAATATGGCCTAGAAAATGACAAACTATGGTGACTGTTGATTTACTACCTTTAACTAGAAATACTATATTTGTGGGTATGCCACAAACTCTCAAGAAAATTATTTATAGTAAATATGTCCTCAATTTGCCAATTTTATGTTCTGGGGAAAAAGTTTAAAAGGGACCCGAGGGGAAAATAGAGAAATAGAAGAGGAGGAGATTAGAGGAGGCTGGAAGACAAAGGAAGATCATACAAACTTTGGGAAGCTGGTCATGAAGATAGGAGGGGAAGAGAGAAGAAAAAATATAAACAATAACAAAACAGAATAGAATAACAACAAAAAGTAGAACCAGTGTTCTCACCCCTATAAAAATAAGAACAAACAAGGAAAAAGAAAACAAAAAAGAAAAGAAAACTAAAGAAATAAGAAAAGAAGTCTACTTCATGGTACATCTCTGCTGTCACTGGTGAATAGATAATTTGTGCAGACCCAGCTCAGGTCCATTAATCTCAACAAAGCCAGTTATAAATTTATAGTGGGGTAGTGTATAAACCCAATATGCCTGTGTCTTTGGTTCTCCCTAAGTGCAGGCTGATTTCTGACTATGAGGTTGGAACATGGTTTGTTGAGCCTGCAACACTGCATGAGCCCTCTGCTGACTTGAACTTGGTTCCACCCTACCCTTGCACTAGCTAGCAGTAGATGGAACCAGCAGTTGCTCGGCCCCTCTCCAAGATGGATACCAAGTAATCACCCTCTCCTGGGTGACATCTGGACCTGACTATCTTGCCAGTTGCTGCAGTCCTCTGCCTCCACTGCTCCTTCAACTGATGTGCTTCTTTGTGGAGGCCTCTGGGGTCACCACTACTGCAGATAGGGCTGCCCTTCCCACACACTGAATCAGGCCTCAAGGTGAAAGAGCTGCTTGCCACCTCCTTCTTCACTGAAATCTCTCTTTACTTTCTCCAATGGGCTTCAAGTTTTGCTTCAGATTCTCTCTGGATGCTAGGGACCTCTTGCCTTCCTTCTCTTCCTTATGTTGCTCCATTCCAGAGTCTGGACACCAAATCTCAGAAAAGCTGTTTTTCTCCTGCATACCACTCCATTATCTTCTGAAAAGTCCACATTTTTAATTTTTAGAGCTGTCTACTTATTAACTTAGTTGATCTGTTATAGACTGTTAATGGTCATTGAATTCTGTCCTCCATGGGGAACTGAAATGCTGGTAGATATTTGAGTAGTAACTATAGACTCAGAGTAGAAGTTGATGTTCTTAAAGGCAAGAGTTATCAAGCTGGGATAGACCCCCAGCACTTCCCTCCAGTTTAGGCAGGTCTGCCCTGTAGTCCTGAAAGCCCTGCCCCAAAGGACCTACAGATGCATTCTTACCCTTGTTAGAGCTTCGTGACATCTTTTCTCTTAGCACTTTCTTTTGGCAGACATTGCCCAACATGATTCACTTTCTATGTCATTTTATCCTGATGACTCACCTGCAGCACCTTTTGGGAGACTTACCTAGGATATGAAATAATTACTGTAGAACCCAAGTGTGGTATGGTATGGTCTAACATGTAACACTGTTTCTCTCCATTTCAGAGTTAAAACAACAGAGGCCCCAAGAGGGTGAATGTGGTGATTAATTTCATGCCCAGCTTGACTTGGCTGAGAGCTGTTAAAATAGCTGATAAAACATTACTTCTGAGTGCATCTGTGAGGATATTTCTGGAAGATGCATGCACTTGAATCAGTAGATGCAGCGAAGCTGCCCCCATTAATGTGTGTGCCATTAGCTTATTTGTCAAGAAGAACAGAGCATACAGGTGGAGGAAGGGTGAATTTCCTCAGTGCTTGAGTTGGAACATCCTTCTTTTCTTGCCCTTAGCCCTGGCTTTCCTGGTTCTGAAGCCTTTGGGCTTAGACTTGCACCACACCACTGGCTTTCTTGCTTATATATGACAGCCTGTGGGCCTTCTCAGCCACCATAATTGTGTAAGCCAGTCCCTCAGAAGTCTTTCTGTGTATCTCTGTGGATCCTGTTGATTCTGTTTCTCTGAAGAACTTTGATTAATACAAAGTGCCAATAGGGTGGTGGTTAAGATTCAGAAATTTAGAACAGACAGACTTGGCTAAAACTTTAGCAAATTATATGTCATTTTACTATCTTGCTTTTATGTTTTATTAGCTGGAATAATAATAGCTACATTTATGATACACATAGTATAAGTATGCAACATGCATAGAAATATTTAGCAAAATTTTTGATACTTGCCAGTAAATAACTGATAAATCAAAGATATCTAATACTATTTGGTCAATGTTACCTAACAGCATGTTGATAACAATCTGGATTTGAACTCATATCCTTTTCAAACTAAGACACTCTGGTGCAGTGCTGCAGATTCTTGGACATAGGCTTGTCACTCATGTCAGAAGAGGCAGGAAGTTCATTCACTCAGCTTGGGAGCCTGCACGTTGCCTCTACTTCTGCTTTCTACTTCCTTATATATGTAAGTTAGCTGAGGTGTTAACAAAGATGTTTCCAGAGTGAGGGGCCAGGCACTCCAGGGAAAGCCAAGGCCTTTTTCATGGCCCAGTGTGGGGCCCTAAGAAAACATTAGAACGTGTAGTTCTATTTATCTTTACTCTCATGTCCGCTTTACATTTCTATTTTTGTAAGCTTTCTGATGGTCACATTATATTAGGATGGTAAAATATGCCCCTGACTCATAAACAAACAAACAAGCAAATGAGTACATTGAAAGTACATATCAAAATGCCGATTTTAGACGTTTAAGAAAATACCTTGGCAGCTGCTTGTATGGAGACAAACAAGGCTGTGACCATCAACTGGCCCATTGAAGCTTATTTCTGAGAAGCCTGGGTATGCTGAGCACATGGGCAGGAAGCTGGTAAGGTTTACTTAAGGTCTAAGACAGAAGGAAGATAGGTTCTTGGAGTTAATGTGGAGAGCAGGGGTCGTCTGGGCAACTCGGGCTCGGCAAGTATGCGTGATGGCAGAGCTCGCTGAGCAGTGACCATGTGAAGGGTCTGGAAGGAGACCTGTATTTGGCCTCACAGACAATATCTGCAGGAAGCTGGTGATCTCACTGTCTTCGCACGCATGGCTCAATTTCTATCATTTAGCTTGAGTCCTCTAGGAAGCCTTTTCTGACTGTCTTAGTTACTCTTCTCTGGTTGCTGGGACAAATACCCGGCACCAAAAATGAAGGAAGGAAAGGTTTATTTGGCTCACAGTTACTGGAGGGTTCAGTCCATACTTGGCTGGCTCCAAGGCAGAGCAGCACAGGAAAGAGAGTATCCAGTTCATAGTGGCGGAACAACAGTGTCAACAGAGAGAGAGAGAGGTCTGTCTGTGTGTGTGTCCCTGTCTCTCTCTCTCTCTCTCTCTCTCTCTCTCTCTCTCTCTCTCTCTCTCTCGTTGCATTCAGTCTCTACCCTAGGCTGGGGGAGGTACACACACCCATAATCCCAGCAGTACTAAGACCCATAATCCCAACCTTGGATCACTTATAATTCCAGTTGATCATGAGTTAATCAAAAACTCTAGAAGTCCCTTCCCCATGACTGCATGAGGCTTTGCGGGGACAACTAGACACAAACCATAACACTTACCATCCCTCAACCCTCTTTTTCTTTCTTCTTTCTCCTCCATCTCTTCTTTCTTTTTTTCTTTCTGCATTTTTTGGGGGTATTGAGGATAAAACCTAGGGCTTTTCCAGTAAGTCTCCAAATTTCTCAGGCTACTGGAGAACTTTTCATCGTCTGCCTCAGTTTTCTGAGTATCTGCCTGTTTTGTGTGTATTTCAGTCCTGTTTGCTTTCTGGCATCTTTGATTACTGGCACCTACTAGAGTCCTTGGCAAACATCGTATACTTAACTACATCGTTGTGGGCTGTTCTCACCTTGCCCTTATAGCAGCTTTTCAAATAGCTTCAGACCCTAACATGCCTTTCCTTCCACTTCATTGTTTTAATATTTTCTCCTACGATATACTTCCCAGATCTCTTATTGTTTGAATAAAGATTCAACCAGAGAGACATTTGAGTTTACCTCAGCCTTTGAATAATTAGGGGACAGTGTGCCTTAATCACCAAGCCCAGCAGTCCCCATAGAGAGTCAGATGACTCAGAAGCTTTATCTGCACTGATTTCTCACTAATTTTTTTTTTCTTTTTTTCTTTCTTTCTTTTTTTTTTTTTTTTTTTTGCGGAACTGGGGATTGAACTCAGATCCTTGAGTTTGCCAGTCAAGCGCTTATTCTACTGAGCCATCTCCCCGGCCCCTCACTGATTAATTTTTTCCACAAATAGGCTGTTACACTGGCAGCTTTGTATGATGTCATTTCTGAGTCATGAGCAACCTGTCTTTTTTACTTTATAATTCTCAAATATTTCCATACATATTGATTGTTAGGTATTTCTGAGTGGTAAAGAGATAGGAAAGAGATAGGTAAAAGAAGCCTTTAAATAATTCACCCTAAGTTAAACTAACTCCAAAGACATGGAGAGGATCGAGGGTAGACGGGGCAGATCCTTTGACCTGAGACAAAGAAAACTGAGGCTTTTATGGATGTTTGTTAGGGGTGGAGTTTGAGGGTCAGTTTCAATGACATGTAAGGAGCTGATTGAGTTCTCTCCTGTGTGCATGGGAAAGGTGAGCGGAAATTGTATCCAGGACTGGACTGGGGTTGGGGAAGAAGGACGACGAGGTCTCTGGGAAGATAAGCCATTGTTTTAAGGGCTTCAGCCATATTAGATGACCACCATAATAATTTAGCAATTCATAGTAGGGCCATAACCTATTATTGATCTATGTGTGGCACTGGAAAGATACCTCATAAAATGCAATTAAGGGAAAAGGTGAAGTGGAATGAAAATTAGAAATTTCTGACCTGACAATGTGAAGACAACATGCATGACTCGAAAGTTTGAACCAATTCAGCCAAAATATTGGGCAGGAAATTTGAGGAGGCCTTTGACTTCAAACGGCACAATGTTGTATTTTCAAATGATGTGAGGTCAAGGTCTATGTTTTCTAAAAATGGTAGACATTTTGACCCCCTAGAAGCTGAAGCACAAACGTTTCCTAGAGTAGTTCAAGAAATAATTAGTAAACAATATATCTGATTCATTGTAGGAAAATGTCAGTAGTGAGTGATAGACTTAAGGCTCAATATTATCCACTTATGTCATGTGTTGTGTTATAGATTAACGTAGAAAGATGAAAATGACTGATAGACTGAATATTTTTTTCTTTTAGGTATCTGAAACCTTAAGCATATCAGGTTAGAAGAAAAACAAATATATAAACAATAAGCCAGTTTATTGGCTATAATAGCTTTTTATAGATTCCTGAAGAGTTGCTACTCACAAGATAGCTTTGCTTATTCCTTTCCAATACGGAAATCTTTGATTTCTTCTTGTGGCCTAGGTGCACTGCCCAGAACCTCAGGCCAGTGTTGAATGGAGCTAGTAAGAATGGATATTCCCACCTTGCTCCTGATCTTAGGGAGAAAGCATTCTGTTTCTCATCGCTAGGAATGAGTCTGATTCTCAGTTCTTCACATATGTGAATTTATTTTATTAACAGGGATAGATTTATGTCATTGTGTGTGTGTGTGTGTGTGTGTGTGTGTGTGTTTGTTTAAGATTGTCAGTATTGCTTTATCTTTTTGGTACTTGGAATCAAACTCAGGACCTTGTCTGTGCCACTGAAGCTATCTCCCCAGCCCCCCCTTTTTTTTTTTTTTTTTTTTTTTTTTGTGTGTGTGTGGCCAGCCCAGCCTGGGCAGAACTGGTGTAGCATGTGGTGCTGAAGATCAAACCATGGTCCCTGCACTTTGCCTAAGCTTGCCTAAGCAGGTACTTTAGATTGCTGCTCTATCTTGCTGGCCCCATTTGTTGTTTTATTAAAAAATAGTTTTCACATCTATTTTGATTCTTTGTTCCTTTTTTAAAAAATCATTTTACTTTCTATTTAATTTTTTTTGGGGGGTTTCTTTTTCCTTTCTTTTTTTGGTGCAGGCTCTCACTACACAGCCCACATTTATAGTGATCCTCCTAATTTCTGCCTCCCAAGTGCTGGAATTACAGGCACATGCCACCGTACTCAGACTCCATCACCGGCTCAGCGTGCCCAGGGGTGGGGCTGGCGTGACATGTGGAGCCAGGGATCATCTATTTAATATTTTTGAAGGGCCATTTTAATTACTTAAATTTTTCAATATAATTTTTGAACCACTTACGGTTACTCTAGGGCAAGGTTTTTCAATTTCTGTACTTCTAACTACTTTGGGCCAGGTGATTCTTTACTGGGGGAAGCTGTCCTGTGTTTTGGGTGGTGTTCAGCACTAACCCTGGCCTCTTCCTAGTAGATATCACTAGTGTCCCCCTAGTTGTAACAACCAGAAATGCCACCAAACATTGTCAAATGTCTCCTTTTTTGTGTGTGCTGAGGATCAAACCTAGACCCTTGTACTTGCCTGGCAGGCGCTCAGGGCACTGAGCAATCTCCCCAGCCCGGTCCCCGTCTCCTGGGGAAGATAGTCATTTCCAGTGGAGAATCATTGCTCTAGAGATGACAACAATGCATCTGTATTTGTTACGGTCTCCTCTGTTAGTGTTAATTCAATTCTAATACAGAAATTTTGGTTCAATATGATTCCATTTTCAAATCCCTGCTTTGTTTAATTATAGTGTGTGGACAGTCTATACATGTTCTAAACCCAACAATACAGTGTTATAGTTATTGCTTTCATGTTACAAAGCTTTTGCACTGAGTTACATCCCTATTCCTTGTATTAATTTTATTACTCTTTTAGATTTTAAGACAAGGTCTCACTAAGTCACAAGGCTGCCTAGGCTAGGCTCAAACTTGTAATCCTCCTGCCTCAGCCTCCAGAGTGATTCCTTTCTATTATATCTTTTAGGACATTAACAGAGGAAAAGTGAAAAATATAAATACAGAATCTTTTATGTTTTCCTACATATTTTCCATTTCTGATCATCTTTATTTACTTTTTCTAAATTGGATTTACCAAAAATCCACAAGAAGAAATGGAGTATAGTGAAACTGGGGCCCGCGTGTGGGCCAGGGCTTGTGTTATTCCTTGCTCCAGCAGTGTGTAGTTTCTTCAGGTCTGAGAAAGAAGACCTTGGAGAAGGCTCTGAGGAGCAGCTTGCTTCCAGGGAGTGCTCAGTGCTCAGTGCTGGAAAGTGGCTGCCCATCTGCATGATGCAGGCTACAGCCTGGTGAGGGTCACAGGGCACTGCAGCGTGCAGTGGCTGGGAGCCTGGGATGCGTGAGGTGTTTGCAAGGAGCTGTGGGCTGGCTCTTCACAAGAGAGATTTGATTGGCTACCCCTCTAACCCCCTGAGAGGAGAGCCTATAACTTCTCCCATTCTAGACCTATTCTGTTTCTACTTTCCTGAGCTTAGGAGATGAAGCTCTTTTTATTGGAGAGACCGCAGCACCCATACCTGTATATTGCCCACGGTCCAGCGTCCTGGAGCTCACCCTGTCCTGCTAGCTGGCACACGCTTAGTAGCCATCTGTGAGCCTGCACTCTCACAGTTCCAGATGAGGCTCCAATTCAGCATGTTATTTTTTTTTCCAGTATAACTGAATCTCTTGGGCTCAGAGACAGAAGACCCGAGGAGAAAGGATTTTAAGAGAAACTGTCATTTGACCTGTGTGGGAAGACTGACTCACTGATGAATCAAATAATTTAGATTCATTTTCCAACATTTTTTAGGCTTAATTTGTTCATCCTTAAAGTGGATATCTGTTAATACCCATTTTTCATGATGGTTTTTAGGATTAAGGAGATATTTTAATTGTCTGGTATTTAATGTCTGCTATTATTAGTCATTATTCTACCTCTAATCGTTTATAGACACTGTTGAAATTTAGTCTTCTTCATTACAAATGGTGGTCTAATAGAAATGGAAAAGAAACAGGAAATGTGTCTTTTCCTACCCTCTGTGATTCACTTGGCCAGGGCTCTGAGACAAGAGTCAAAAGAAGAAGGGCCCAACGTTAGGGACCTGACTAGGACCTCCCAGACAGCTAGGCCTGAGAGGCCAGCACTGATATCTGTTGATATTTCTACAGTCAAGAGTGGAGATGGGTGGAGAGAAAAACAGAGGCAAGGGCTGCTTGGGAGGGTTTTCATTTCTTTTATTTTTTTAATAGCCCACAACATTAATTTTATTTGCATTTATTTTATGCTTAATTTATTCCTGTGTCTTAAGTTTTTATTTCTTCTGTTTCTTCTGGGATATCTTTTCCTTCTGTACAACTTTCTCCTCTAGTTTAGAAACAATTTGTTCCTTTTCAGTAAGGATCATCTCAGTATGGCAGGGGGAGCTCATGTATGGATTAATCTGGCCATGAGCTCTATAAGTACAGCGGTGCATCTTGGGTGCTTTGTTCACCTGGATATGTTCAATAACGAGACTCTACATCTAAACCTTTAAGCTCAGTGTTATTCTCTGCATTTTTAAGCATGTGCAGCAAAAATTCTGCACTCTTTTTGGGCCACTGACCCTGTGTCTAGCTCCACTGTATGGCCAGGGCATGCCTATGAACTCCACCATTGTAACACCGGAATGGTACACATTGCTTCTTTAATGTGACATTCTTCAGATGCTTGATGGCCTTTCGACTATGCATACCCTTGATGGCCTGGGCAGTTTTACATATGTTCTTAAAGTGAAGGCAAAGATTTGAGCCTCTTGATTTGCATGATTTTGTGGGGTTTTCTGGGTTGAGAGAGTAGCAACCATTTTCACAGGTCACCTCAGGCCTCTCACAGGAAGCTTCATTTCCTTTATTAGTGCAGGTAAGATAAGGCCTTTCTGGACTCCCCCAGCTTGCTGTGCTTCTGATTGGTTTGTCCTTCTTGTTCCCCACCTCCTTGCTTCTCTTTGGGGGAAAAACAGATTCAGAAGTAGGGAAAATCAGTAATATTTTAGTGATTACCTACTAAATGTCAGACACTGTGCCCGTGTTTTCTAAATATAATCTCCTCCAATTTTCATAACAGCCCCATGAGGCAGCTGTCATTTTCTCCATTCTATAGTTGGAAGCTAATGGGTGGAGGAGGTTTCATAGCTGGGCTCAGGGACGCAAATGCACAGTAGGCTTGTCTGTCCTGGGAGCTCCTGCTGTTCCGATTACCACTGCTGCTTTCCTTCCTTTCTGTGTCTCAGATTCTGACCTTACATTTCTTTTCTGAGTTCTCAGTTTAAGATATTATGCCCTTTGGTGTCAGAACTCTACTCATACTTGCTATATGAACATGCCTTGATTTTTAAAAATAGAATTGCTTGGGGGTTTGTTCTTATTGAATGCTCACTCCCTAATTATGACTGGAGGGCTGTAAGCTGACTTGCTAGTGGTTGATCTTCCTGCAGTTACCAGTGTTTATTATGTTGTTTCTTGGAAAATGTTCATCTTTTGTGCTACTGTGGAACAAATTAAAGAGTGATGTGCTTTGTAGTTGGTATGGCTGGTTTCATGTTATATGTGATGATTTTCAGTTCTTTAGCACTTTGGATGATCACAATTTATCTTTCCTGTGAGGATAGTGGAGCCTTCTGTTTTGTGGTTTATAGGAAAGGAACTTGTGGTGTTAGAGGGCAATGACGTGATGTACTCTCCTTGTTATTGTAGTTCTAGAGAAAACATCTGCTAACAGCCAAATTCAAGCTAGTGTAGAAGTCTAAATGAAATCTTTCAGACCTGGAAGGGTCCTCAGAACTCATCCCATTCAATTGTCATTTTACCTGTCATTTTATTAAAAAAAAATCAAAGATCCTCCTATTTTTATTCAAAGGGGGTTTATTTTTTTATTTTTTTAAAAATTTTATTGATTTATGTGTGTGTGTGTGTGTGTGTGTGTGTGTGTGTGTGTCCAGCTCAGCCCACCAGGGGGCGGGGCTGGCTGGCATGTGGTGCTGGGGGATTGAACCGTGCTCCCTGTGCTTTGCTAAGCTTGTTCTAAGTAGGTATTTTAGACCACTGAGCCATCTCACCAGCCCTCAAAGGGGGTTTAGAAAGAAGGGACTTATACAGTCGTAAACTAATAAATAGTGATGCTTGAACAACGTGTCTGTGCTTTACCACTTTAACCTATAAAAAAGTTGAAGGGATTCGTTGGGCCTTTACTCTCCAAAGATGGCAGCCAAAGTAAGGCTTTCACTGATGTTCCTTGACATGAGAATTGAAAAAAAGGAAGGTAGAGCTCACAGAGCGATGATTGTAAGGGATACTGCCCTGCTGTCCTTCAGAAGGACATTTAGACCCATGAAAGATCCAGGTCTCAGAAGGGTAAGTGTGCAGCTCATCTGAGTGGGTCTGTATTGAGCTAGAATTGGTACATTCCATGCAATTGCATCATTTTAAGCGTCCCTTGTTATGAAAAAAGTCAGCTGTCAATATAAAGATTGTTCCACTTAGAAATAATCTGCCTTTTCATTCTAATGTTTTTTTTCTTAAGATTTTTCTCCTTATATAGTTGATGCTTCCCAATTTGAATACAATATATTTTAGCACAATTTTTTCTTTTGTTCACTTTGATCTCATCAACCTGGAGCCACCTTAAACTCAATTAATTTTTTTTTTTAAATCCTTACATGTTTGCAGCACATGCGTTTAATAATCATCTCCATGGGCATTATATAAATTCCAGCTCCAAGTTCATATGAGAAAACTCTTGGTTTTTAGTGAGATCTCAAGCTCAGCCTTCCAACCTGTTCTACCCCCAGCCTTTCTTGCCTGTACTCACGTGCTCATGTGGTCCATTAAAACCCATCCCTGAGCCATCAGGGATTGCCAGAAGCTCCAGAGAAAATGCCAGTTTCAGTACTTACTTAGCTTTCTGAGTTTATGGTTTCCTATTGTTTCTATTTCTTTTACTCAATTCAGTGATATAAGTGAAGAGATTTAAAAACTACCTGTTTAAATGGTCTGTAACTAGGAATCATTTTCTTTGGCCACCAAGCCTGTCATATTGCTGAAAGGGAAAGTCACCCTAATCATTCACCAGCATAGCCTGACTTGGCCTCATGCCAGTGTGACAGCTGTGCGGAGCTCACAGTCTATTGAAGGAGGCAGATGTTAAGCCATTGTACACAATACATTGCTAGGAGACACGAAAATAGAGGCACAAAGGCAGAGTTGGAAAGGTCAGAGAAGTTGTCTTAGAATAACTGAGATGGATTCTGAAGAGAAAGGTTAGAGAGACAAAGGAAGGAGTACACGGAGTTGCACCGGTGAAGGCCTGAGGATATGTAATAGCACCCTTCCAATTCTACAGCTCGAGTCACTTGACCATCCCCATCTCTGGCCCAGGTCCCTGTTCTGGTCATGAGGTTTCAAGGAGGCAAAGGCAATAGCTTAGTCTATCAGCCATCTTGTGCCTGGATCTGCTAACCTCGTGCTCTGTCACCATAATTAGCCTGATGCACAGGGCTGGTTCCCACCTGTGTTTCTTGTTTTCTATACCTGTTCCTGCCTAGGGCTTATCTGACCCTCTGGAGTTTAAGTCCTGCCAGCTTTTTACTGACTCCCCTGGTCATGGAACTGCACATGACTGTTACCTACCTCTCTCCCTCCACTTTCTGACAGGCATTGTGGCAGGTATGCTCCATAATCTCTCACTGCCTGTTCCCCAGTACTCTGTGAGGAAGATTGGGTTTGGGTGTCAATGGATATGAACAAATATCCACTATGAACTTCTCATCAGCTCTGAAAGGGAGCTCTTTTCTCCTCAGTAGGCCCCAGTCATGCTTGTTCTGAGGGTCTGGGGATGGCTGAGGGCAGACTCGAGAAGAGTGGTGCCACAGAGCTGCCTGCTCCTTGCCCCTTGACATTGGATGTCTTCCAAGTGCTGCCGGAAGGAAGGACACTGGAGCTCTAGCCTCTTTGGCATCACAAAGAAAGAAAATATTACCCCGGTGTGATGGTGCACACCTATATTCCAAGTACTCTGGGAGGGTGAAGCAAGAAGATTAGAAGTTCAAGCCCAACCCTTTATCAACTTAGAGAGACCCTGTCTCAAAATTTAAAAAAATATAAGATAGGCTGGGGGTGTAGCTCAGTGCAAAGATCTTGGGTCTGGTCCCTGGTAGTGGAAGAAACAAACAAGTCTGACCCTAGTCCATCTCTGCTCCATGGACCACTTCCACAGTCCATTTCTTCACCATTTCTCACACAACTGGTGTCCTTGCCTCTTAAAACTAGCTGGAGCTAATACTTTAAAACTTTAGGGCTCAAATTCTGGCCTGCTGACCATCACCAAGGGCACTGCCAGGAACTCATTAAAATACACGTTCTCAGAGCCCACCAGGCCCACCAAAACAGAGCCTACATTCCATAGGATGCAGGTAATGCCAGGGCCTTCAAGTCAGAAGCGTGGCACTAAAATAAATACCTAATTGCATCTTTCCTTTAAAAATCACTTTAAGGCTCCATTCTGCCCTCAGGAAATTCTACCATTTCAAAATGACCACACAAAACCCTTTAGAGTTTAGTCCCTTAGTAATGGTGGAGGTTCTTTTCTCCACTCTCTGAATCTGGCCCCTGAGTGATGGTCACCTTGAACTATTCTCCGTTCTCTGACAGACTGACCTCTGTATCTCATCCCTAGGCCTTTGCATATGATTTTTCCTTTGCCTAGAATAGTCTTTATCTGGGACATTTCTTCATAAAAGAAACTTCTGACTTAGGTTTCCCTTCCACATGCTCTCATGGCAGCCTGGACTTCCTTTATCTTATTAACATATTTGTTGCTATTATTATTATTATTCAACTCATTGATATATATTTATGCAGCACTTGTTTGCTTTCCCTGGGACGCAAGTTGCTGGGAATTTCTTGGGTTGTAGCTATTGGCTTCATACTCATCTCTCTGCCTAGACTTAAAACTTAAAATTGGACCAAAACCATGTTTCTTTATTCTCTTTGAAGCCATAGATTCTAGCATTATCTGGGCACAAAGTGAAATGGAATAAAGTCTGTTAGGTGAACGGTGAGGTCCAGCCACACCAGTGAAGAATGTGGGGTGTAAAGTAACTGCAACATTTGGTGAACCAAGGGGCGCTCTCTGGCCTTTCAGCAGGCTTGTGGATGCATACACTTCTCAGATGAGTGGGTGACAAATAAGCTTTTATTTCCTTTTCTATGAGATTGTTCAAACAGGTCTAGTCTTAGTCTTTGAATATTGGAAAATGGAGGTGTTATGGTTTATGTCTGGCTGTCCCCCCAAAACCTCATGCAGTCATTGTGGCAGACTTCTAGAGGTTGTGATTAATTTGTGATCCAATGCTGGGATTTTGGTGTGAGTGCTGCACCCGCCCTGGGGCAGATAGCCTGAATGCAATATAAGGAAGGGAGAGAGGCTTGCTAGCTGCTGCAGCCACTGCTCCTTCCTTTTAGCTCTTGCTGCTTTCAGCCACCATGAAAGGCTGCCCTCTGCTATGTGTGTCTCTGCCTTGGAGTCAGCCAAGTATGGACTGAAACCTCCACCAACTGTGATCTAAATAAACTTTTCCTTCCTTAATTTTAGGTATCAGGTATTTTGTCCCAGCAATGAGAGAAAAGTAACTGAGACAGGAGACAGTGGAATCTACTACCTCACTCTAAAGATGCAGAAAGTGAGATTCGCAGAAATTAAGTAATGTGCCAAAGGTTATGCTATTGCAGCTGAAACTTCTTCCAGGTGCGGCTGACCCCAGAGCTGTGATTCTTCAAAGTCAGGAGCTGAGGAAAGTTTGGGATTGGCTCTTCTGTCCTGATTAAATGAATGAGTGTATCCATCTATCAATCCATCCTTCTGTTAATTATTTTTAATATATCATGCACTTCACATTCGGAAGGCAATTTCTAACGTTCATTCTAGGATAGTCTTCCTGGGCTTTTCCACAGGCCTCACACTCCCAAATGAAACTTTCCTTTGGTCCTTGCAGTGTGGGACCTGAAATCTCTTTGCTTGCTTGTAGAATGTAAAATCTAGAGGAGACTTCATTAGATGCCAACTGATTCTATTTTCTTTTTTTAACCAAGGCTCAGAGATATAGAGTAATTTGCCCAAGAAACCACAACAATATTTGACAGAGCTGAGACTCAATCCTCACAGGTTCTGTGTCAAGTCAGAGTCATATACACTGGGTTTTGCTATCTGGTACACAGTAGGTGTTCAATTAATGCTTCTTGATGGTCTTGCTGTTTACTTCAGGGAGCTCTTGCAGTGTATAGAATGCCAGGCCTCAGTCATAGGCAAGTCCCCTGTGCCTTTTAGGAGGATGAGAGAAGTTCATGTCTTCATCTGTGATTATCTGTTCAGATTCCTATAATTAGTGTCAAAGATAATAGCTTGACTGTTACTATGAAATGGAAACGTGAGTAGTCCTGAGGTGCCTCATAGCAGCTGGCTGCTAATTTTGAGCAGATATCGATTGGTTGAGTTTGTCTCATACTTCATGTGTGTGTGTCTGTTTCACGTGTGTTTAAATGTGAACTTTAGAAACTTATGGCAATGTATCTATTTCCATTTATTTCAGAATTTTCTACCCTTGTAGACTTCAAGATGTACAGGCAAGAGGGAGGCCTGGTCATAGAATGGAAGCGATCAGCTCGGTGACCATGGGGAAATAGTTGAGAAACCAAGAGGGCTGGAGTCAGACACTTCACTTTTCTACTCTGCCTTTTGCCAAATTTCTGAAGTTTTAAAATTTGTAAAATGGGTTTGATAGCACCTGTGGCATAGGTGGTTCCATAGCTAATGCATGGGCAAGCCACACGCAGTGTCTGGTACATTGACAGTGCTGGGTAAAGAACTGTAAGAGACTAGTAATTGGTAAGGGTAACCAGTACGGGCTTCTTGTGGACAAGGTTCTCTCCAGGGGCTAACTCTGTGGATGTTAGTCTTTAGGCTTCCTGCTGTTTCCAAAAGGGTGAGCAGTTGCAGCTTGGCACAGGTGATCTGGAATAGGCTCTGCCCAGGCACAAGGGATCCAGTTCTGGGGTGGGGATGTAAGTAGGTGGGCACAGACAGCTGCTTAGGACTCTTTCTTACCTAAGGAGGAAAGAGAGAGGAAGCTCCTAGAAGTGGGTCCATGTAGAGATCTGCTCTAACCGCAGCACAGAAGCCCTGTGATTAGAACCACAGCAAGGGCCAAGAGCTGATGGTGAGCCCAGAACTCTAGGCAGGATGGAGTCCCACACGTTCTTGCCGACTAAATAACGAGCTCCTCCAGGCAGTGTACTGTGACAGTTATAGAGCAGAAACAAGGACTGGACTACCTGGGTCCAAATTCCGGTTCTGCCATCTACTGGGGGTGTGGTCTTGAGAAAAATACTCAATCTCTCTGTACTTCAATTGCTCCTTTGAAATGGGAATAAGAATCCTATCTCTTGCCTTGTAGTTTCTTTGGAGGATTAAGTGAGTTAATTTGTTTAAATTGTTCTTGGCTTTAGGAATTGATAGAACACCAGGTACAGTGGCTTCTCTCAGGGAGCTGATATTCTCGTAGGGGTGGGAAAGAAAGAGAACCAATGTTACACTGTTGTGGGATGCAATGTGAGGCAGGCTAAGCAGAGACAAAGATTTTTATATGCTTTAGGTTCTTTTATATATATTATTATATATGTTATATAATATGTATATTGTTTACTACTGATAAAATCAAAATGAATCAAAGAACTAAATATTAAAACAAACACAATCGAAAAAATAAAATTCTTAAAGTCATATACGTAGGCAAGGACTTTGTGAACAGAATACTGGTTATGCAAGAAATATTTTTGAGAATTACTAAATAAGATTATATCAAATTGAAAAGGTTCTACACAGCAAAAGAAACTCAAATCCCTCAAATTTAAAGACCCAATTCAAAAATGGGCATCTGAAATGAACAGACACTTCTCAGATGAAGAACTATAAATAGCAAATAAATATGTGAAAAACTGTTCAACATCACTGGCCATTCAAGAGATGAAAATTAAAACAACATTTGAGATTCCACCTCACTCCTGAAGGAATAGTTATTATAAAAAAAATCAACCAATAATAAATTCTGACAGGGCTGTGGTAAAAAGGAACCCTTCTCAACATTGGTGGGAGTGTAGACTTATGGAACCACTGTGGAAATCAGTGTGGAGATTCCTCCAAAATGTAAAGCTAGAGGTTCTGCTTGACCCAGTTATTCCCATTTTGGGATCTTCCCAAAAGAATTAAAAGCATTTATTTCTACCCCAGTGATATATGCACGGCCATGTCATAGTTGAATCTTGGAAACAGCCCAAATGCCCATAAACAGATGAATGGATTTAGAAGATGTGTTTTTCTTTTCATACAGTGGAGTAATACTACTCATAAAGAGGATAAACTCGTGACATTTTTAGATAAATGGCTGTTTCTTGAGACTGTATTCTTAAGTGAAATAAATTGAACACACATGTTTTAAACATTGCATTGTTTCTCTGGTGTGAGAAACTGTATTAGTAGATATGAAAATAGAAACAAAATATTCAAGTAGGAAAGGGAATAAGGGAAGGGGGAGGAATAAAGGAAGCAAGCAGAAAGAAAATAGGAAAGAGAATAGGAAAAAAATGGAAATAAAGCTTTTGTAAATAAGGAGGGCAAAATGGGTCAGAAGGAGAAGAAGAGATTAGGGAGAAAATAATCGAGATATATCACATGCAGATCCAAATTTCCTGTGATGAATGTTTATGTGTATCTAAAATATACCAATACAATTAAGAAAAAAAACAGCCAATAGAGTGAAAAGACAACCTACAGAATGTGAAAATATTTTTTCCACCCATTCCTCAAACAGAAAGTTCATATTTAGCATAAAGAACTCAAAAAATTAGACCCCTAAAATAAAAGACCCAATCAAAAAAAATTGACAAGCAAAATGAATAGACACTTCACAGAAGAAAAAATATAAATGGTCAATAAAGACATAAAGAAATGCTCAGCATCACTGACCATTTCAGAATGCAAATTAAAACAACAGTGAGAGTTTTATCTTACCCAAGAAGGAGTGACCTGCATAAAGAAATCTGACAATAAAAAATGCTGGGAAGGCTTTTTTGATGACGAGGCCAAGGAACATTTCTTTGATTAGAAGAGTTGAAATGAGATGTGGGTCCCAGGGAGGATGATGTGGGAATCGGGGGTCAAGCTTTCTAGGCTGAGTACTGGAAAGAGAGGCTGGTGTGGTAGAAGCGGGGTGAGCCCTTGGATAGCGGGCTAGGGGGAGTAGGGCATCCAGTCCACATGGGCCCCAGATGAGGAGCCACAGTATGGATTTTTATTATTGGAATGCCATGAGGGTTGGGTAGGCTGTTGAGAGAGCTGTGGAATTTCAGAGTCTCTCTGCTTGTTGACTGGAGAATAAACAGGTGGGCTGGGGTGAGGAGAATGAGCGGTAAATTTTGATGCCATTGTGATAGTACAGGCCAGAGGGAGCTGTATCTCAGACTTGAGAAGAGAATGTGAGGTGTCAGGCATAATGTCTACTTGCGTTTTGAAGATAGAACAGATGTGAAGTGAGAAGGAAAGAGGAGTCAAGGATGACCCCTAACACTTTTGGTGTGAACAGCTAGAAAAATGGGAGTTGCCATTTTGATGTGAGGAAGTCTGAGGAGGAAGAAATTAAGGCCTTGTCTTAGGCTTCTGTGATGGACACACCATACCTGAGATGCCCGGAGCTCTTCTCACTGCAGTGGGAGACTGGAAGTGGATGAATAATAAGTGTTACTAGCATGAGTGTGGTGTGTGGTAGGGCTGCACATGGGCAAGGACATCCAGGAGGACAGTGCTGGGCCACCTGAATATCTGAAGCCTGAGAGAGCAGGATAATGCTCAAGGAAGGCCGGAAAGGGGATGCCTTGCTCCAGGAGGTGGAAGGAAAATCAGGAACATGGTGCCCACAAGCTGATAGTAGCGGTCACAGTGTCACTGCTGTTCAAGAGAGGTGAGATTGAGATTCGGCCATTAATTTGGGAGCACAGGGTCACTCATTGACCTTCATAGTGGAAGCATCAGTGGAGTCATGGAGTTGAAAGATACACTTAGGGTGGGTTTAAGAGAGGAAGGGAGCAGGTAAAAGAGAGGCAGCAGTTATAGCTGGGTTCCTTTAAGGAGTTTTGCTACAGAGGGGTGCAGACGGATAGAGTAGAATGTGTAGTCAAGTAAGGGTGAATTTTATTTTTTGAAGGAAGAAATGAGTTTGTGTCCTGATGGGGATGATCCCATGAGAAGGGGGAAACTGATTAACAGAAGGTGGGGAAAAGGCAAGAGCCAGGCCTTGAGTAGGCATCGGAGGATGGCAGTGTGTGGCCTGGGGAGAGGACAGCCTAGGTCACGGTCCTTGCCAGCACAGGACCCCTGGGTGCTCACTGGTTATTTCCTGGGAAACAAGTGGCTTGGGAAGAGTGAGATCTGCAGGGACTGTTGAGAGACTCATTTTAAGAACTGAAGCTCAGTGATTTTATTGCTTTAGATGTTTGGACTTAGAAGAAAAGCATATTTGATAAATTGATTATCAGAATCTAGATGGGGCAGCCACCAATAGCAACTGGAGGCAATTCTTCTCTTCTGAATAGTATGTTGGTCCATCAAGAGTCAATACTCAGGGGGCTGGGGAGATGGTTCAGTAGAATAAGTGCTTGCCTGGCAAGCTCAAGGACCTGAGTTCAATCCCCAGTTCTGAAAAAAAAAAAAAAAAAAAAAAGTCAGTATTCAGGCAGCAGCAGTGTATCCTTTGTGTTTCAGTGTAAACAAGTCAGAGAGAAGTCCCCAGGAAAGTGAGTCAGATGGAAGCTCACCAATCGGCTTTTAAAGATACCCTAGGCAACC
Organism: Octodon degus; assembly: GCF_000260255.1. Taxonomy (NCBI): domain Eukaryota; kingdom Metazoa; phylum Chordata; class Mammalia; order Rodentia; family Octodontidae; genus Octodon; species Octodon degus. Next base: position 22,439,760 of record NW_004524591.1, on the reverse strand, counting down.
CTATTAAGGGTGGAATTTGGGGCTACTTTTTTGTCAGCATTGTCAGGAACCAATGATCCCAAAGGATGGCCCTTCAGATAAAATAAAACTCCCTGTGGTTTCAAGGTGATGTTCTTGCTTTCTTGTCCCAAAGCAGTTTCTTTCTTCAGGAATCTTTAGGGTGGTGGAAGGGAGGTCTTTGACTGGCAGCTGTAATTATAGTTTATAACTATGAAATCTGGCAGGAAGAGCTTGTGGCTCTGCTGGCAAACAGAAGTTTGAGGATGCTGCTGCTACTGAGAGTATGTATTTTCTCTCTGTTTTTGACATTTCCTACTGTTTGGTTTTGCTTTTAACCCCCTCGCACTAAAAGCCCAAGTTCTCCTTTTTGTCCATTTGATTTGCAGCCCAAGTGATTGCCTGGATGGGTGCCTCTGACCTTTGGGTCTTTGGTTCAAGGAGTCTCATCTATGATGTTCCAAGCTATGTCTTATTTCCTGGATTTCAGTCTTTGTCAGTCTTTCCTGATGAACTTCTTACTTCTAGCCCTATGCTCTGATTGGCAAATTGACAGAGGGATGGTTCCTTGGGTACTACCTGAGCCCTGAGAAATCCCACCTCGCTTTCTGCATGAGCCTCGCACCCTTAATGAGAACCTACCTGAGCCAGGTCTCTGTTAGGCAATGGAGACTAAGAGATGAACTTATAGACCCTGAAGGTTTTCACAGTATGGTGAATGGGAAGATCAGCCATGGGCAAGAGTTAGGGGGCATGTTCTCTCTGAGAACTGCAAGTTGTTCAGTGGAATTGGAGCTAGTGCTAGGGATTAGGAAGGGGGTAGGCACCCAGAGAGGTCCCACTCTTGCAGTCCTACCCTTGACCACAGGAGGCTTTGGAAGGCCATCTAGATACAAGTCTTAAAAATACTCATCTATGTCATAGGGTTATTGTGACGATTAAGTGAATATCCATAAAATACTTAATATAGAGCATGACCATAGGAAGAGTTAAGGTGTGTCAGCTTTTATTACCAGTGACTTGGAACATTTAAGGATGGAGGAAGGGATGAAATGCTCCTCAAAGGCAAGACAAAGCGACTATAAAGAGAGTCACCAAAAGGAACACCTGGGAACCGAAGAGACGGTGACTGAGGCATGAATTGTTTAAAATAGCTCCTTGAGCTTTCCTTTCAGCCAGAACTGCCATCTTTCAGTAATTTGCTAAAATGACTAACACAAAGGGCAAGAGGAGGGGAACCAGGTTTATGTTTTCCAGGCCTTTTAGAAAACATGGGGTTGTTCCTTTGGCCACATACACGCAAATCTACGAAAAAGGTGATATTGTAGACATCAAGGGAATGGGTAATGTGCAACAAGGAATGCCTCACAAATGTTACCATGGCAAAATGGGAAGAGTCTGCAGGGTTACCCAGTATGCCATTGCATTGTTGTAAACAAGGAAGTTATGGGCAAAATATTTGCCAAGAGGATTAATGTGTATGTTGAGCATATTAAGCACTGAAAGTCATGATAGCTTCCTGAAGCGTGTCAAAGAAAATGATCAGAAAAAGAAGGAAGCCAAAAAGAAAGGTACCTGAGTTCAACTGAAGTGCCAGCCTGCCCCTCCCAGAGAAACATGCTTTGTGAAGACCAATGGAAAGGAACCTGAGTTGTTGGAACATATTCCCTATGAATTCATGGCATAAACTGGGGATGTTGCTCTGCCATTCAGTACCTAATTGTTAGCTTAAGTATTCTAGGTCCTAAATAAAAATAAAATCATCCTGTGTTGTAAGGGTGGTTTTCTTAGTTGAACAGGTATGTGGTGCCTTCTTACCTCAGAAATATTTGCAGCAGATTTTCACTGTACCTAGTAATCATGTCTAGTCTTTACTCTTCAGTGTTTTCCTTGATGAAAGATATTGCTGAGGTATTGTGCAGGTGTATACTCAAATATTCAAATATTTATAAAATATTCATATTGGCTTGAAGATCCTTTAAGTCATCATGGGAAAAAGATGTATCAAAATAAATGGAAGTCATTTCAGAAACAAGCGTAAATCCATTTCAGTTAAATACATTGTTTAAAGCACTAAAAAAAATAGCTCTTTGAAAGTGTGCCTTGATCCAAGAGAGCTGCAGCCTCACTGTTCTACAGAGCGTTGTGGTTTTCAGGGCTGTGTAAAATAAGTGCTCTGGGAAAGGAGAGGGGGAGCGACTGCTGTGTTTTGGTGAGGAGGATGGGAAAAGCAGGGAGGATAATCAGGTTTCTGGAATTCACTCCTAGAGACCCAGACTGGCTCGCTTGTGTCTGAGTTCCCTCTAGGCAGCGTCAACTTTTCTTATTGATTTTTCTGTGGTCATTGTCTAGTCTTGGATGTTTCAGTCTCTAGCTTGACTGGGAATAGAAAGCTCTGGGGAGAAGAGAGGTGCAGTAGAGTACACAGTGATACTTACCTGGGTCCAAGGAGTGCCCATTGCAGGAATGGCAAACAGAGGGAGGATGGGCTTAGAAAGCTCGGACAATGATTATTTAGCTCATTGGATTAGCTACTGTGGAGGATGCTCCAGGGAAAACAGGTGGCTTCAAGGTTAGGGGGAGAGAAAAGATAAGAGAAGTCCCAGCATAATGGATCTACTAGAAGAACAATTGTCCTTCCAGGCATGCAGGGCTCTGTGGTTAAAGGCCTCATCTGGTCCTCTCAAGTAGGCCTGGGCAGGTCAGTGTTATATTCTATGAGAATTCAAGAAAGCATGATGTAAAATTTTAATACAATTTGACTTCATGTATGATATTAATGTGAACCTCCCAAGTGTAAAAATCCATCAGGAACTGCATGTTTTTAAAGCTGGCCGGCAGATGGAGTCTCAGGTGGCATGTAGACCAATGCCATGTGGCTATATGGGTTCAGCCGGTAGCTAGAAAGACTGGCCACTGCTTGTCAGGCTAAGCTCTGAATTATTAAAGGCTTAAATTATATTAGGTCTTCAAGCAGACATCCATCACATACAAAGTAATGGTCTATATCATTGTGGTCTTTATTTGACATTTAGGAAAGAGGCTCAGGGAGGTTGTGTGACTGGCCCAGGCTATCTGCAGAGCAAGGGCTGGAGCCTAGCTGTAGGTCCCCAAGACTGGGGCTATTTGAGAACATCCCATAGCAATCTTTCTCAGCCCAGGTGCTGTGGCCACTGGGCTGGGTTATTTGCTGTGGGAGCTGGCCTGAGCATTGTGGGAAAACATGGTGTCGGCCCTCTACCTACCGGATACTGGTAGCAACTCTTCTCACCTGAAAGCTAAGACAGTCTTCACACATTTCCAAATGTCCCTCTCTCCTGGGAGAGGCACACTTGTGATCTTCTGTTTGTTCTTTAGGTATTGATCCCCTGCCTACCTCTCTGGCCTAGAAACTGACCTGTAAGTTTATATCAATGGCTTTGAGGCTGTCTGCCTTCCAGTTGGACTCAGTACACAGAAAAGCTCAAGACCTCTTAGAGTTGGCTCTGCCCCTGTCGTAAGAAGTGAGAACAGAGCTCCCTTCTCCTGGCTGCTGCATCCTTCCCAGGGAAGGTACCACTCACTGTCAGTTGTCTTGAGATGCTGCACTCTCAGGATTCTTCTGCACTCTTGATTTTGTAGAGTCCTTTGTGCCCTCCTCAAATTACCTTGTTCATTATCTATTGCCTGGCAGGATTTAGGAGATGCAAAGTATCAGGGCAATGTGGTTCCTGGGAGTGGGGTGCTACCTGTCCATCACTAGGGGAGGTGTGTTCATGTGAGGAGGCAGTGTTGCCTTGGGCTGTTGGAGCTGAGCACCGTGCACACAAGAGCCACTGATGAGCTTGGGAAACTGAGTTCATGTGATGCCAGGATTCCAATTGTTCTCTTTTGCTCGACATTGTGACGTCTCTTGCTTGAGCATCTGTTTAGTGATCATTGTTGCATAACAAAGTATCCCAAGACTTAGTGGCGCAAGTCTTGGGTTAAAAGACTATTTTATGGGTTGAAAGATAAGATTTAGACAGAATGAACAAGCATGGGTCTTCTCTGCTCTGTAATGTCCACAGCCTCAGCTGGAAAAGCTGGTAAGGTAGGTTGGCATCCCTGTGGGGCCAGGATCATCTGGTGGCTCATTCTGTCTCATGCTGAGATCTGGGCTGGGATAACTGAACACTGAGATGACTCAATCTCTCTGTGGCTTAGGCCTCCTTTCAGTGTGGCAGCCTCAAAGTAGTTGAACTTTTTATGTGACACAGGACACAAAGCTTGATGCTCTGTCAAAACGACAAATTGCCCTTTATGTAACCTGGCAGTCACACAGTGTTACTTCTATCATGCAGTATTGGTCGAAGGAGTCACAGACTCACACAGGTTCAAAGGAAGATGGCATACATGTCACATTTTTTTGTGCAAGGAATAACAGAATTTTCTGGTCATTAAAAAGACAACAACATTGTATTGAGATATAATTTCCATGCCACAAAATTCATCCACTTGAAAGTGTACAGTTCCATGCTTTTGGGTGGATTTAAGAGTTGCTCAACTATCACTTCCATAATCAATACTAGGACATTTTTATTACCTCAGGAGGAAATTCCTAACCCTTACCAGTCACTCTCTATTTCTTTCCAGTCTTCTCCCTGCCCCTTGCCATACTAGTATACTTTCTGATTTTTATTTTATTTTTAAACAATTTTTAGAAATTTATTTATTTGTTACAGGGTCACTGTGTAGTTCAGACTCATAGTGATCCTCCTGAATCAGTCTCCCCCAGTGCTGGGATTATAGGCATGTGCCACCATGCCCAGTTTTGGGGCAGGTAGGTGCACCCAGGTGCCAGGGCCTGCATGGCATGCAGTACCTGGGATCAAACTTGGGTCCTTGTGCTTGCCAGGTAGGCACTTAGACCACTGAACTATCTCTTTAGCCCTACTTTCTGAATTTTAGATTTGCCTCTTCTAGTTAGGTATGGTGGTACATTCCTGTAATCCTAGATGTCTGGGAGGTTGAAGCAGGACAATACAAGTTTGAGCCTAGCCTAGACAATTTAGATCCTGTATCTAAAAAAACAAAACCAATTTCCCATTCTGATCATTTTATATGAATAAAAGCGTGTTATATGTGGTCCTTTGTCTTGGTTCCTTTGCAGCATGAAGTTTTAAAGGTTTCAACGTAAGACTAATAGGCATCAGTGAGAAAGGAGTCAATACACATGATATGAAAAGAATATGGGGGTGCCGGGGAGATGGCTCAGTGGATAAGCGCTTCCCTGGCAAGTGCAAGGGCCTGAGTTCAATCCCCAGTTCTGAAAAAAAAAAAAAAAAAAAAGAATGTGGGCAGAAGTAATAGCAGAAAACTTCCTAAATATGGGGAAACAATCTGACATTCAGGTAACCAAAGTGTATAGAAAACCAAATAACATAAACCCAATTAAAAACACACCCAGACATATAGTAATTGAGATTGCAGAAATTCAGCACAGGAAGAGTATACTAAAAGCTGCTAGAGAAAAGAAACAGATCACATTTAAAGAAAAACTCATCAGAATAATGGCAGATTTCTCTTCACAAGCCATCAAGTCAAGAAGAGCATGGAGCAAAGTACTACAAGTCTTGCAAGAAAACAAATTCCAACCCAGACCGATATACCCTGCAAAACTCTCTTTCAAGTATAATGGAGAAGTGAAATACTTCCATGACAAAGAACAACTAAAGAATTTCATGATGACAAAGCCAAGCCTACACAGACTACTAAAAGATATTCTGGAGAGGGATCAAAAGGACCACAACTCCATAAATGAGAATGAAAAGAACCCACCAAGTAGGGCAGACAATTAAACACAGGAGAAAAAGAGGTATACAGCAGCAGTCTTTCAATTATTCTTTTGTATACAGCAGCAAAATATTGCCATCAGCATGCTCTACAAATGGACTTCTCCTGCACCCTAGGGGTCAGGATTCTGTCCGGGTCTACAGGGTGAATGTCAAGGAACTAGCAGTAGCTCAGTCCCACAAGTGACACCTGGCCACCAGTAAGCGTCATGGACACTGTCCAGGTCTACCACATATTAGAACTTTGTGCGATATCCTATCCCTGAACTGTTAGAAGAGCTGGTCATATATTTGCCATTCCAGGATTTTTGTTATGTCTTATTATTAGTAATTCTTTACTATCATGAAAACTTTTTCTTAGCTGATATTTTTGTATATATTAGCCTATTCAAATATTGTGCGAATACTCTGAATTGATCACAGATTCATACATGTGATGCACTACATTCTGGCCTCTTAGTTGGACTCACAATTTAATTTTAATTTTTGAATATTTTTTGAAATGTTTAATTTAATTTTGAATTAATTAATATTTAATTAATTTTCTGAATATTGTTTAATTTTAATTTGTTTTATGATTTATACTGTATCTTTGACTTCCAATCTACTCATAAGACATGGTATGATATTTTCTCCTAGTATTAGAAACTTCAAAAAGTATATTCCCATTTTCCATTGACTTTATATTACTTCTTCCTTGTCTTTTGCACACACACATACACACACACATGAAAAAAATATGTATATGACCTGACATAAGATTGATATTGTTTTGTGGAAATCTTCAATGACCTTTTAAATGGGTTCATCTAATATAATTATATTTTACATAGTCCTGCATAACTA
>NW_004524591.1:22427478-22432519 GCF_000260255.1 Octodon degus | reverse complement strand
TTTATTTTAGACAATTTTATTGTTATATTCATTTTTGTAAATTTTTTTGCAATATGCAATGTATTATTAATCTCATGCTATGTATTCTTTTCAGAAATATTTCTCTGAAATTCACTCTGTCTATATCTTCTATCTTTCACATTTCAATATTCGTCTACAATTTTTAATTTGCTATATAATTATTGATTTTCAGTAAAGTTAATAATGAGTAAAAAAATAAAAAATAAAGTTTTGTCCATGTTATAATATGACTCAGCCTGCTACCCCTTGTTATGGCTATGTAAGACTGCATTGTGTGGCTGGCTATACAACATTTTGTGCATCCATTCATCAGCTTAAAGACAGTTAAGTTGTTTTCACTTTGGGCTCCTATGAATAATGCCGCCATGAACATTTGCATACAAATTTTTGTGTGGAAGTATATTCTAATTTGTCTCCCATATATAGCTAGCCATGGACTTACTGGGTCATATTTGCTACAGTCTGCGCTTCATTCTAGAGGAACTACTGTGCTGTTTTCCAAGGTGTCTGTGCCATTTAGTATTCTCATCAATATCCCTTGAGCGTTTCTAATTTTCCACAGCATCTCCTGCATTTGCAATGCTCATCCTTTTTAATTTTACACATTCTCGATGAGTTACATACTCTAGTTTCGATTTACATTTCCCTAATAGCTGAAGGCATTGAGCATCTTTTCATGTGTGTATTGGCCATTTGTGTATGTTCTTCAGAGAAATATCTATTCAGATGCTTTGCTTGTTTTAAAATTAGGTTGTCTTTTTGCTTGAGTTTTAGGGTTCTTTATACAATCTATGTAAGTCCCTTATTAGATGTATGATTTGCCAACATAGTCTCCATTAATTTCTCTGATGAAATCTTTTCAAATAAAAAATAAAATAAAGTTATGTTTTTCATCTGTGCTTTTGGTGTCATATCTAAGAAGGCTGTATCTAACCAAAGGTCACAAAGACTCATATTTTCTTCTCTGGGTTTCATAGTGGTAGCTCAGCTTTTATTAATGGGGTTAGGTGTAGCATTGCCACGTACGCTTATAGCTTGCACTGATTAATTCCAGCCTCGCTCTATCCCCAAAAGCTTCTCAACTTCTGTCTTTAAATCTGTGATCTTCTTGTCTCATTGTCTTGGGGAGCTGGTGTTACAGGTGTCCACCACTGTGCCCAGCTGGTCAACTTTATTTATGTAGCTCAGTTTTGAGTTGCTTTGGCAAATGGTATGAGGAAGAGTTGAACTTCTTTCATTTGGATGCAGGTATTCATTGTGGCAGAACCATTTGTTGAAAAGACTACTCTTTTCCCATTGAACTGGCACAGCACCTTTACCAACATCAGTCAGCCATAGATGTGTAGTTTATTTCTGGACTTCCTATTGTAGTTCACTCATCTTTACATCTCTCCTTATGCCATTGTCATGCTGTCTTGATTATTCTGTTTAATAAGTTTTGAAACTAGGATTGGTGGGCTCTTTAGCTTCATTGTTCCTTTTTAATATGTTTTGTGTTTCTGGGTCCCTTATAATTCTACATGAATTTGAGGATTAGTTCATCAGCTTGTGCAAAAAAAAAAGCCATCTGAGGTTTTGACAGTAATTATGTTGCTAAAAAGGAGTATAATTATCTTAATAATAAATCTTCACATCCTTGAGTATGGAGTGCCTTTTTATGGGTAGCTGTTTCAAAAATATTTCATAGTTTTCAGAGTGTAAGTTTTACATATATTTCATTAAGTTTATTCACAAATATTTTAGTCCTTTTTCCCTAAGTCTATGTAAATGAATTTATTAATTTAATAGGCATTGCTTTGTAGACCACCGTGATACATACCCGTGCCATTCATTCAATGAATGGTGATTATATATGTACTGTAACCAGGTACTCTGCCAACCTTTGAAATACAATAGGCATCAAAAGCAGGCCCAGTAACTCCCTATCTGAATGTACAAAACAAGGGCAGTACAAATAATAAGTCAACCCTGTTATAATGATTAACAAATCAAGAAGCACTCTGAAGAAAACTATGGAACTGGGGACCCAGTCTAAACTTGAGAATCTGGGAAGAATTTTCTGGGACAATGATCTGTGAATGGAGGTCAGTGGAGATGGGTAGCTGAAAGCAAAAGATCTGTCTCTGTATCTGTTTGGCAGAAGGAGATAAGGTAGAGGCCAATATTCAAAACAGAAGAACTAGCATAAGAGAAGAGCCAGAACTGGAAGCTTTCCTAGTGAGGGTGACATGAAGTGAGGTCCGTGTGGGTGTAGTGTGTGTGTTGGGTGGCATCCAGGGCTGGGAAGGCACTTGGGTCATGTGGGTGAAATTCAAGAAGGTACAGATTTAAGAGCTCAGATAGAGAATCCCAGATGTCACTTACAATTGTAACTTTGAGCAATTACCAACCTGTTCTGTGCCTCAAATTCCCTACTTATAGCATGCAAGCGATATTAGCATGTAGCAGTAGGTTGTTCTGAGGAATAACTGCATTAATATACGCAAAGCACATAGAGTGAATCTTGGGAAGCAGTGAGGGGCCAGCAGGTATCTGTTAGTACAGGCAATGTTAATTGCAAGTAAAAGGTTTTAGCAGAGAAGTACTGATCTTGTCACAGCAACTTTCAAGCAATGGCTGGGTGTGAAGAGTGCCAGTTAACAGTGTGTGTGTGTGTGTGTGTGTGTGTGTGTGTGTGTGTGTGCTGTTCACCTTACACAAGGAAGATTTTGAATGTGTCACAAGTACACACTTCTGTGGGATTGATGGGCCCTTTCGCACCATTCTGATACATCATTTACCAGAAGAGCCTCAGATAGACTGTTTGGCAGTCTTGCCCTAAGTGTGGAGAAAAATCAAAGCTCGTTTTCTTAAAAACATTCTGATATCTAGCCTGACTTTATAACCACTTCAGATTAATGTAGGTGTCATTTACCAACACATAACCTTTCTGTTTAATTAGTTAAGTTTATTGGTAATTTTAATTATTTTTTTTGTGACACCTGGGATTGAACTCAGGACCCTGTGCTTACCAGACAAGCGCTTATTCTACTGAGCTATCTCCCAACCCATTAATTTTAGATGTACATAATGAACACATTCACCACTGGGAATTTGTACCTGTACATGCTATATATTCATTCTTCTACATTTTCCCATACCCTTCTCCTGAGAACTCCTTTTCCCCTCCTGATTTGCAAAAGCTTTGTTTCCATTTTCTCCTCCTTCTTTCACCTGCTTTTTCCCTTTCTACCTTTCTTCCTCCTCCTCCCTAATTCTCTTTTCCACTTTAATACTTTCTTCCTAGTCACTATATATATATATATATATATATATATATATTATATTTTAGTTCTTATTTACACTTCCAGTTTCCCACATCAGAAAAACAGTACATCATTTACACACATCCAATTTATTTCCCTCAAGAGTATGATCTCAAGGTGCATCCACTGAAACAGAAATGCCTCTAACTTATCACTCCTTAGGGTTTTTTCTTTTTCTTTTTTTATACTGGCAATTGAACTCAGGACCTTGTGCTTGTTGGGCAGGCGCTATGCCCCTGAACTATATCCCTGGCCCAAACTTGTCATTCTTTATGGATGAGTAGTATTCCATTGTAGAAAAAAATCAACAATCGTTATCCATTCATCGGTTGATGGGTATTTTGGCTATTTCCAAGATTTAGCTGTGACAAACTGTGTTGCTATCAAATAGATCTCCAGTTTCAGGTTCGTGAGGAATTTCTATGCTGATTTTCATACTTGCTAAGCCAGTTTAAGTTCTTACCAGTAGTGAAGAAAGATCCCTTTTTTCCTCCCCAGCCCTGGCGGTATTTATTATTGGTTGTATTTTGACAATATCTATTCTTTCTGGAGTAATATGAAAAAGCAGTGTTGTTTTAATAAGCATCTCTTGCGTTGGGAGCTGCTGAAGCTGGAAATTGATCAGACGTGGTTGGGCAGGATGAGGCCTCATTGCCTAAAGCAGCCAAACTACCTCAGTCTTGAGAAAAACATTCTGCCTGGACATTGTTGGCTGTTAGTCGCTAGGCAACCTTGTGTCTTGTAACTTTGCAAAGGTCCAAATAAACACCGCTACTGTTGTTCTGGGATCCTCTGGCAATCAGGCGTAGTCCACTGCCTGACCTCAGCTATTAACTCTCATCTTTTTTTTTTAGAACAACTCAGCAAAATAAAATCCTGGTTTATCGTTGGACAACATTGTTTCACACATACATCAAACAGGCCAAAAATAAAAAAATAAAAATAAACAGCAACTTCATAGACAAAAAAAAGGGAAAAAGAAAACCTTTTATCTTTGGCCTTTTTAACTGTCTCGTACAAATCAACTATTTAAAGTACAGCAAGTACATACACAAAAAAAGTTACTGGATTGCTCGGAATAAGATTTGTTTTGTTGTTGTTGTTTTTGCTTTTTTTGCAAGTTTTTTTTTTTTTTTTCTCCTTTGAGATTATAATGAACATGGTCACACCACAAGTAGAGTCGGAAGTAGGCCAGAGGATGCTCCAGAAGGCTGGTTTGGTCATCTGCAGATCATCAAAACTGGCTGACCCCTAACAGTAGGTATAAAAATATAAAATGTAAATAAAAAATACAAACAAATTTTCATTTTTAAAGTACTTTTAAGAAAAAAAGCAGGGCCTTGGAAGTTTTGGTTCTCTTTCCTCCCTGTTGCAAATATGCGTGTGGTTTCGGTGGGGCGGTGGTGGAGAGCGGTGTATGCTGGTGGCGCTGCCGCGGCGGGCAGACACCTCTCTACTCGAAGGTGAGCACGTTTAGATTCTGAGATGGGAGTGCCGGGTGAATAGGTCGTGGTGGCAATTTTAGTTAACTTCTCCTTTTTTTGCTGTCTAGTCATCCTCGTCAGTCTTCAGCTTCTTAGTATCCATGTCGTCTTCATAGTCATCCTCAGCTGCCCGCTTGCCTGTACCTGCCTCTGCCTCCTCCTGGTCTCCATCCTCTTCCTCATCACCACTTTCTTCCCCTCCCCTCCCCTTCCCCTCCCTCTCCCTGCCCT